>NC_137791.1:122562504-123065004 GCF_963383645.1 Muscardinus avellanarius
CCTTGAATCTGTGTTCCTCCAGTCTCAGGCTCCCAATATGCTTCTTTCTTGAAATTACTGATTCTTTTAAATTTGCATGACTAGCTTTTCTTTATTCAGATCTCCTTTTAAATGTCACCTCCCTAAGACATCTCTAATCCTGAATTATAAATTATCTAAAATCCTCTTGCAATTTTTTCTCTTTATTTTCTTCACAGAATTTAGAAACACTGAAATTATCTTGTTCTCCCTGACAAAATATAGTTTTTATGAGATCAGGGGTTCATCTATTACTGTATAGAAATATAAAAATTAACCATATGCCTGGTGTGGAGTGCTTTTATACTAAATATATTAGTAAATGAGACCAGTTTGTGGAAATCTCCCCAATAGGACATTTTTATTGTTATATTATTAATTTGAAATATTTTATAATCCTTGAAAAATTGTATAGCATACTCACATACTTCATGCTATACCTTTAATTTGATAGAAACCATTCTAATTATTTACCATATGTGTAATGAAATCTTTACATGTAAGCATCCTAATGCTCTGGATATATATATATATATATATATATATATATATATATATATACACACACATTATAATAAGAAATGTTATATTTGGTAGTTTATCTCTGTGTACTTTTGTTGGAAGTAAAAGTAATGTGTGAGGAACCAGTTACCATGGTAAACTTAAATTTTTTTCAATAATGTGAGTGAATTTCCTTTGTAAAAGTCAAAGCTAAATGTCACAGCTAGTTTTTAGAGTTAATTTTTTTAAATACTTATTTCTAAAAATATTTAATTCTTTATTGTTTTCTTCATGGATAAGTTACATCTCGTAGTAGCACTTGATTAAATAGACAGAAACTTATTGAATCCATCTGGCCCTATACAAATATATTTATCACATATGTCAAGTTTTCAGATGAAAATTATAAAATGGTCCAAGAAAATGGTAAAGCTTGAACACTCTCAAAATTAATTTTAAAAACATTTTTGTTTTTTTTTTGGTAAAAGTGGTATATCAGTTAGCTTTTGCTGTATAACAAAATGTCTACACATTTATTGACTTAAAAAATCAACAACTATTGTCTTAAAATTCTATGAGTTGGTAGTTTTGCTTAGTCTCAATTGGGCATCTTTCCTCCAGGTGTCTCTGCTGGTCCCTTTTACAGCTTCAGCAAGTTAGCATCTTGGTGGGGCAGGGGAAAGTTTGATACAGGATGGCAACCTCCGTGTGTTTGCCAATTGGTTGTAATTATAAGGGCATCTGGACCCTATGTCTCTAGAGTCTAGCAGGTTATTCGCATGATGGTTAAATTTGAAAAACAGCAAAACCAGATATGCCACATTACATACACATTAAATTTCTGTATCTGTCATGTTTGCTAATATCCCATTATTTGAAATGTTTCACATGGCTCAAACCAGATACTGAGGTAGAGAGGAACATGCTTATGTTTAATGATAAGTTACAAAATTGTACTATATAGGAGCCTTCGCATAGGAATTGGAAGAATTGATGGTCTCCTTTTTTGTAATTTGTTAATATTTTTTTGGAAATCATCCATTGAAATGAGAAACTTGTGGTGGGAAGAAATTTCTAAATCCTACCAGTACCTGGGTACTTTACTAACTTATTACTTTCAGCAAAGTAATAGTTATTTCATTTTTGGATGCTTAAGAAACATCTTATATTCCTGTTAACATACAAATCTACCATTATACCCATACCCCTTTCTGACTCATTTAGAGTGAGGCTATACTTACCAATGTATTATTAAGTAGGAGATCTAGAAAGATTTCATTTTTCTGAAACCAGAACAAAAATGGTATCTAGGCTTACCATTCTGGACAAGAAGAATGATGCAATTATATTAGAAGATCTATTTCTTTAAAATTTCAGGTTTTTCTGAAAAATATTGAATCAAATAGTATACAATGTTTTTATTCAGCAAAATTCTGGATGAATGTCTGGTTAGCAAAAGAAAGGTGAATTCAGGTACAAAATAATAGGGGTTATATTTGCTTTTGCATAATCTTATTAAGGATTATATCTTATTATTAATCTTATGGAGGATGTGTTGGGTGTAGTGTTCTGTCGTTATATCTTCCTTTCTGATATGTGGGCTAATATTTTGGAATTATCCTTAATAAAATCTCAGAGGAGAGACTCTTTCCTGTAACTACCTGGACATCTTTGAAGATCAAATAATTGAACAGTTTTATTATCATCTAATAACAGATTCCCAGGATGCTGTTTGTCAACTAATATTCTGAAAGCATATGAAAGATTGAAAATATTATGTTTTCTATCTTATGTCTTGTGAAGACAATATAAATATGTCATATGTCTCTTAGTAAGTCACATGTTTGGAATCCTGGAGGATGTCCAGATGAATTTATTTATAATCCCTATGAAAAGCCAATGCCTGCTTTATTTAACTAATTGTAAATTTTACTTCTAGATTAATCTGAAGTCTTCTTTGCTGCCTATATTCTATTTTGTAAACATTAGTTTCATAGCTTTATCTTGGAGTACTTTTTATTTAAACTACTTTTTATTTATTGCATTTCTATTCAGGAAAGTCATTATAAAGAGGTGAATTAGGAAAGAGGTTGTAGTTCAAGGAGAAATATCAGCCCTCATTATGTAAGTAAAATTTACTTAACATGAAGATGTATAAGAGGTTTAATGAACAAGATTTTAAATTTTAAATGTTTTAAGAGATTTAAATTTACTATTTTGTGGAACAATATATAATTCAATGTGGGTAACTTCTGAGACTTCAGTTATTTATTTGATCATTCATCCATTCATCTGTTTCACCATTACTGGGATTTATTTTGTGCTAGGTAATAATGGGGTGGTAACGATCTAAAGGAATTCTGAAATGAATATCTTTCCATTTATATAGTCACCTATTCCACTCTACACTGTAGAGTTTATTCATGCCACTTAAACATTTTATAGCATTTATTCTTGTGTTTGCTACTTTCTCAGAATAATTTTGATATTGAATTTAATATTAAGATCCAACCACTATTTAAAGTTTAAAGATTTTTCTACTCAATTTCAACATTAGGTATAGGTAAAGTTTTAAAGAGGTTTTATTTCATTTTAAATGGAAGTCTTCTGAATTCATTTTACCCAATAAAATATGTCCTCTTTAATATCACCTGGTAGAAATTTTAGTAACCTTATAAGTGTAATTCATGGAATTCATTCGGGTCTCAAAGACACATTCAGAAGGATGCTCATGTCTTATTGGAGTCAGAGATGAGGGTCAAAGAGGCCTATACATTTTGCTTTACAGTCTCACTTTCCATGTAGATCAAAACACACAAGACAACTGCCAAAAGTTCAGGTTGGCTACCTGAATAACAGTAATCTCACCCCATCATGCTATATAGAACATGCATGTATGTTTAAACCTTTGATATATAATTACAATGTACTAGTAAAAATATTAAAACATTATCATAGTTCCATATACCATATAAAGTTAAAATATAAATATTCATTAAAAGTGAAAAATAAGATATTATAGAATAGAAAGTTGTTCTAAATTAATAAGTATTAGCATTGATACTTGTATTTTATGATCAGAAAATATAAATTAAGACTGTCTTTTCCTCAAATATCAATAAGGTCCTCAGTTTGAATCACATAACATAGCTGAAAATATATTTCTACTTTTTTCCCAAGATAAAGATGCCTGGTGTTCAGTTATCAGTGACCACAAGGTTCACTTATTAGATTCATAACAATATATATTTAAGAGTAATAATGATTCTCTAGCCTGAGTGTCTCAGAATGGAAATGCCTACAATGTAGAAATTAAACATTTTCTTATGGGTTTGTTTGTATATGAATAGCCCTCTGTGCATGACCCAAATTGAGATTAAAGAGAAGAAAACCTTTAATGATTATTAAAACCACCTGAAATGTCAGTGAACTTAGAGAAATCCAATTATGATGCAAATGTGAAATTATCTGCACAGCAAAATAAACAAGCCATCGGAACCTTTCTAAAGTCCATTCCAGCTCTGAAATTGTATTAGATTAAGGTCAAATCTTTAGTTTATGAATTAAAATGGCAAAGGAAGAAGAATTTGTTACCATTCTGGTAGTAATTTGTCCATTTTCTTCAGCTGAATTGAATGTCCACAATTCTAAGGACTTAATAAAAGTAAGTGTGTCTCCCAATTTGTATAGATCAAGTTGGGACATTTCCAAAAAGTGTTATGTGTCTATAGATAAATCAGTTTTGCAAGAAGGTCAGCTTATACAGTTGTTCTTTGTTATCTTATGGGAATTGGATCCAGGATTCCTCCCCCATTGCAAAATTTGTGGATGCTCAAATTCCTTATATTTAATTAATGATATTTGCATGTAACCTAAACATATCTTCCTATACACTTTGAATTATATCAAGATTATAAATATAAACATTATATATATATATATATATATATATATACTCAATAACTTTTACTGTATTATTTAAAGATAAAGGCCTCTACATGATTGTAATACTTGATATGTATGTATGCCTATCTTACAAGCTTGTGCAACTTTAAATGATTTTTCTACTATATACTATTTATTTTATAGACATTTGGTGTGAGCTGTACAGAGAAAAATGAATTTCAAAGGGATATCTAATTTTTATGATCATCTAATATTTTCTTAGCCTATCTGCCTTCTTTACATTTTTAACTTTCCAGTACATCCAGACTAATAGACTGAAGAATTTGCTACTTTTAGTATAAAGGGTTTTTAAAGGTAACGCAGATAACAGTTAAATTGCTGTATCAATTTTAAATATGTTGTCACTTTATATCTGGAAACCGTTCCAGTATAATGAGTATAAAGAGCATTTAACATTAAAACCTAGTTCATTGTCTTTAAAAGTGACTGAAACTCATATTGCAAATAAAAGAATGACTGCCTCATTATCTCCCCTCTAAGAATACACAAATATCTCTCAGAGCTTTGAAGTTTGAACAAAGGCTAAGTTTGATAATTTTATGTGATACTTTTCTAAATTAAACTTCTATCCCTTTACATACATGCTTATACTGTTTCTCTAACATACCATAAAAGCAGTCACAAAAATAGGCTAACGTTTCTTAAATTAAAATTAAAAACTTAAAAAAATCAATATGTTCTTTCCTCCAACATAATTAGGTAGGCATTTAAAATTCTGTTTTCTTTCCTTCCTTTGTAAATATTTGTTAAGTATCCAGCTGCCAAAACATAAAATCCTGGGTAAGTATTGGGGAGAAAACAGAATAGTCTTGACATTTACTATACTTCATGTGTCTTGTAGGAGACAAACAGTGAACAGGTTAGTAAAACAAACACTGAATTGCAAGTGAAGTCCACCAAGTACTATGTGCATGTATGCCACTATCATTGTCAACTACATATTAGGTGAGATTACAGTGCACCAATTCACATATTAAAAATAATTACAAATGAAGGGAAATACAAGGTGTTGAAAGAAGAATAAAAGGAGGAGCTATTTTGTATTGACTTGTCAGGAAAGACAGCTCTGAGAAAGTGATAATGGAGGTAGGACTGAAGCTATCTGGCTCACAGCATGCGATGTGTAGCATGTTGTGAGCTGTGTTTCGGTGGAGCATCCTAGGGATCTGCCTGCTTCCATGAACTGAAAGAACATTGCTGTGGCTGGTCCAGCAAGCAATGGTGATAGATGACTACACTTCAGACGTAAGAGCCCTGGATTTTAACCTAGTACAACAGAAAGCCCTTGCAAGGTTTTAGGCTTGCCTCATAGTCCAAAGAAAACCATAAAGTTATAACTTGGTTTTGCGTGAAGTCCCTATTTCAAATGTTAAGGACATTTAGGCATTCACCCCTGAATTTTGTGTGTGTTTCATATGGCTTAAGGATGGGTGACAGAACAGAGTAGATGCTTCTCATTATCCTGAAAGTGTGGAATATCTTTTGATTATGTCAGAAAGCTGTTTGGATGGCTGCAATGAGAAACTGGTCCTATCTTTAGTACTGCTTATGAGAAATTTTCACTGTTCTTCCCAATAACTTATCTTGAAAAAGTAAATCCTGTTTTTATTTTGAGCACTTATTTGATAAAAGTTTCTGGATAGAGGAAAATTCTATGAGAGGATAATATTTTAAATGTAGAGATTCTCACCCCAGTTAGGTTGGCAAGCATAAAGAAATCAAACAATAATAAATGCTGGCGAGGACGTGGGGCAAGAGGAACTCTTTTACATTGTTGGTGGGAGTGCAAACTAGTTCAGCCATTATGGAGATCTGTGTGGAGATTCCTTAGAAAACTGGGAATAGATCCGCCATACGCTCCAGCTTTACCACTCCTGGGTATTTTTCCAAAGGGGTTGAAAACAGAGAACTACAGAAACATATGCATACCTATGTTCATAGCAGCACAATTTGTAATAGCCAAAATTTGGAAACAACCTAGGCCCCCATCAACAGATGAATGGTTTACAAAGTTATGGGAAATACACACAATGGAATTCTATTCAACTATAAAGAAGAACAAAATCACGTCATTCGTAAGAAAATGGAAAGGGCTGGAAAGCATTATGTTAAGTGGTATCAGGGATACCAGAGGGCCTCCAGATAATGGAAGGGAAACCTCAGAAAAGTTTGAATGGAAAACTAAAAGAGGAAGGAGGCTGAACTTGATTGATGAGCGGCTATTTCCAAATAGGTGTAAAAGTATGAATATAGCAAGGTTAGCCTGGGTATTAAGTATCGGGAGGGGGAAGGGAAACGGGGAGGGGAGGGCACCAAATACAGATTAAATGTATAACATTTACTTTCAATTAAAAATAAATAAATAAATAAATGTAGAGATTTTTAAAAATCGTGAAACATTTACCGGTGTGCCATCTATTGCAAGAGCATTGGACAGATGTTTCTGTGATTATGGAAATGTTATATATCTATGCTACTCAAAGGTAGTAGCTAGTACCTACCTGGAGCTATTGAGTATTTAAAATTTGGCCAATGTTAGAAGAAATGATTTCTAATTTAATTTTAGTTTACTTAAAAGTCATATGTGGCTATTATATTGAACAACACAAATCTATTTACATTCATCCCTCGGCATCTACAAATGGATGGTTCCAGAATCCTTCACATATAGCAGAATTTGCAGATGCTCAAATCTCTTATATTAAAGTGGCAGAATATTTGCTTATACCCTCTGTAACTCCTGTGTTATACAGTGGAATGTTGAGAATACATTCTGAGAAGGGCTTTTTTTTTTTTTTTGGTGGTGGTACTGGGGTTCCTGGAAGCCCTTCTACCTCCAGTCTACACTCCCACACCTATTTTTACATTTTTATTTGGAAACAGGGTCTCCTAAGCCAGCGCGCGCGGCTGGCTTCGAACCTGCGTGATCCTCCTGTCTCTGCCTCCCAAGCGCGGGGATTACAAGCGTGCGCCACCATGCCCAGCCTAAGAAGTGTGTTGTTAAGCAAACTTTTATTGTGTGAATGTCACAAAGTGTAGGTACAAAAATTAAGACAGTGATGATTTCTCTAGGCTATGTAACCTTATGAGACCACAGTCATGTATATGATGCGTTATTGACTGAAATGTTATATAGCACATGAACATACTTTAAACCATATCTAGCTTATTTATAATTCCAATTACAATGTAAGTGCTATGTTGTTATACTCTGTTGTTAAGAGAACAGTGACAAAAAATGTCTGAGCATCTTCAACACAGATATGACCATCGTAGACCTAACAATATAGTAAACATCAGCAACAACATGACATTTTTGATCCACATTTGGTTGAATCCACAAATGTGCAACCCACAGATATGGGAGGCTGACTGTATTTATAATAAGTTCTCAATTACAGAAGACTGGTGAGAAATATAAGCATGGTATCACCTCTCCAGGAATTTGCAAACATATAAATTTGTTAAGATGTGCATTTCTGGAACATGAGCTAAAGAGGAAGAAGTACTTGGCAGAGTTTTGAGTTAACTGCTAGTGGTTTCAGAAGAGGGATTGTTACTTTTTGAGTGAGATATTGAGAGGATTAAGGGGAGAAAAGCCTTTGTGGCTGGGCTGTTCCTACACTTTGAGGGATAGACATGGTGCAAGTGTGTGGAATTGGCATAAAGGGCATTAAGAGTAAAGGCACCGAAATGATAAGAGAGCAAAGGATAAGATGGAAATTATGAAAATTATTAAACTAATAAAAGCCAGCATCTATCAAGTGCTTTTTATGAGACATCTTTCTAAAAGCTTTTCTTATATCGGGTAACTAAATCACAACAGCTTTTTAGGGTAATGCTATTATTATTATGCTCAACTGACAGATGAGGAAACAGAGGACATTGAGGACAACCATACGACCCAAGGTCATGTTGGTTGTGGCAGAGTCAAGATCTGAGAGATGAACAGAGAAAATCTGATTCATAATTAGGCAGCTTAGAATCATCAGGCTCATGTTGTTTTGGGAAATGGAAGTCAGGCACACTGTTCTTAATGGAAACTTTGAGGTCAACTACTAACTTAAAGGATGGGATGTGAAAGCAGATGGAAAGATGCTAGTTCTTTCAATAATAAATTCTCACCAAAGGAATGGCAAAAAGATGAATGAATTATAAAATTATGGGCTATACACACAATGGAAATCTACTCAGTCCCAAAGAAGAATACGTCTATGTCATATGTAGGAATTGGCAATGGATGGAACTAGTAATATTATGCTAAGTGAGTTTAGCCAGTCACAAAAAATGAAAGATCATATATTTTCTCCCATATGTGGAAGTAGGGAGAAATTGAGATACCAAAGGGATTAGGGGAGGGAAGAGGATGGTGAGAGAGAGAGACTTGATGGAGAAAATACTTCAATTAATATTATGTACATACACGATTATCAATGCCAAATTCGTTATCACACATGGAGAAGGGGAAGGAGGAAAGTGAGATCTGCGAGGATGCTCACCATATACTGTGTGCATGTGCACCTCTATCATTTTGAATTTAATTATGATGAACAATTACAATGCACCAATAATTTTTTTTGTGGTACTGCGGGTGGAACCCAGGGGCTTTTCTACCTCCGGGCTATACTCCCAGACCTATTTATACTTTATTTGGAAACAGGGTCTCAGTAAGTTGCTGAGACCCTCACTAAGTAGCTGAGGCTGGCTTTGAACCTGTGGAATCCTCCTGTCTCAGTGTTCCAAGCTCTGGAATTACAAGCTTGTGCCATGTTCAGCACACCAATATTTTTTTTTAATATTAGAAAATAGTAAGAGAATTGGCAGGTTGAACAAAGGGGTTTCTGTATACTGGGAGTTACAGAGAGTATGATGGAGCAGATGCACCTATTCTAAAGGCCTCTAACAGTCTACGCTCTTTGATTAGGCTTTTGAAGTTCTCCATGTGGTCGTGAGTCATCCCTTTCCACAGAAAATTTTGTTGGGGAGAGGGGGGCATTAACCTCTTTAGGTTCCTAATGTCTTTCTCTTCTTTTAAACTTTCTTTTAAAATAATTATGTTATAGCTTAGTTGTTGTATTCTTAATATTTAATCAAATGTCCATTGATGCCCAGAATTATATTCAATACTAGCTAGAAAGAGTTAATGTATCTTGGGGAGGTGAATGTTATGGTACATTTTTGCAAAGTCCGTGCATCTGGCAATGCTGTTATAACTTCTGAACTCACAGTTGAATTTTTTTATGATTGCTTCCATAAATGAGATCATAATTCTGGGCTTGATTTTGGATGAAAGCAAAAATATTCCATTGTTTCTGCCAACAATAGATTTAATAATAGAAACATATTGTCCAATCTCCCTCAAAGGACATACCTTTGAAATTAAGCCTCATTAGTGATAGTAATCCCTGCCACAAAGATGAAACTAGATTTAACATTTTTATTTGTAAATACAGCCATTCTATAATTTGTTCATATAGAAAAACCTAATTAGTACCCACAGTTGAGGAATATTTCTGTAGTTCATACCAGCTGGTAGCCTAGATGGGACAGATGGCCCAAAGCTCTTTAATGGGGGAAAGATAATGTGTTGGATCTGAATAAGAGACTTCATGAACTCTGTTTCTCATCTAAACAGTATTCTGCAACAATATTTTCACAGGCAGTACTTTTGTGAGAATAGAGACTAGCTTCATAAACAGAATAATTTGCATCTAGCTCTAATCAAATGATGACAAACACAGTAATTATTATTTCTGTCTTGGTGTGTCCTTGTAGCTATAGGTGTTAAAGCTCAAGGTTTAAAAGCTTAGAGGATTGTACTACTTAAGGAGGTATTAGATCTGCAGTGTCTTTAGTGATAATGGTACGGTGAGGATGGCAGTGGTGAAGGTAATGATATTAACTGACAATGATGTCTACTTTTTTATTCATGCATTGTAGTAATAATGCATCATGATGAAGTTCAGAGTGATAGACACATACATGCACAAAGCACTTAATAAGTCTCCTCCTAACTCCCATCCCACTCCCGTCCCCTCCCCATGCAAGATATTGAGATTGGCATTGATGATTTTAACAAGAGGTTTTAAGTATATGATCACACTTGTTCTTCACAACAAGCCTTATTATTGTCCCCACTTTGCATTATCATTCTCATTTTATACTAGCACATTTTATTTTAACTAAAGTCTCTTCTAATGCACATTTTACTGACAAGGAAGTAGGGTCACGTGGTCATAAACATATGAAGTAACTTGCGTATGTAGCCAGATCATCTAACTAGTTTATGGTTGAGGTAAGATTCACCCCAGGAGATGTTTCTAGAGTTCATGTTCTCAGCTTATCTATACTATGCTCATAGCATTTCTTAGGAATGGTTAACTAATAAAAGGTTTGATTTGCATAGTGGTTTGGTTTATTTAGCATGTCTGCTTATGATATCCAACTCTCAGAACCTCAGAAAAGTTGGTGGAAAAGGGATCTATGAAAGAGCATGTGACGTGGGCAGAGTTGCAGGGCGAAATTTTATCATGTGGAGATCACTTAGTTTTATGGAAATAGGTTCTAGGTCAAGTTTATTTCAGCTGTAGTCTGAAAATGTGTTCTGTGGAAATGAATACTGAGACAGTCTTTAAAGATTATAGGCCTATAGAAACCAATACATGCATTCTTAGTTGAAAAGTAAACAATCAGATTTTTGAAGTTTGGGCAAATGGAGCATCCATTCCCTCTTTTATTTTTCCTTTCTTTTCTTTTTTCATACTTTTATTGGTACTGTGTAATTATATATCATACTGAGGTAGAGAGTGATAGGAATATACATGTAAACAAAACTTGGATCATTTTCCTCCAGATCCCACCCCTTCCCTTTCCTTTTTTTGTATATGGCTTAGAAATTGGCATTAGTGATTTAATATACTACAAAGCATTGTTTAAACTCTTGCCTTCTTTTTTTTTGTGGGTCTGGGGATGGAACCCAGGGGCATTTTTCCTCTGAGCTATACCCCCTGCCCTATTTCTTATTCTTTATTTTGAAACCGGGTCTCACTGAGTTGCAGAGGACCTCACTGAGTAGCTGAGACTGTCTGCGAACCTCGATCCTCCAGGTCTCAGCCTCCCAAATGCTGGATTACAAGCATGCACCACCATGCCCGGCTAACTCTTACCTTCTTTATGTCTCTCTCCCTCCTCTTCCCTTCCTTAAATGCACTCCATCACTCCCTTAGAATTTCTGCTTGTCTATCAGAGGTTACTCTTGTTTTCCAATTTCTATCTACCTTCCACATATGAGAGAAAGCATACAACTAAGTGAGACTGACTAATCTCAGCATAATTTTCTCAAGTTATATCCATTTACCTACAAATGGAAGGATTTTGTTCTTGTTTATGGCCAAGGCTCAAAAAGCTCCTTCTTTTCGCTATTCTTGGGGCTCAGTCATCTGTACTGCTGCTTACAGCATATGTTAAGATGTACTAAACTTTTAGTATTCATGCTCAACATCTCTTTGATTAAGGATCGATGGCATTTCATTTCATAGCATCTCAGGTTGAAAAGATTAGACTAGAAAGATGTGAATTAGAATCCTCTGATTCTAAATGTGAAGTAAATTTTAAGGACACTCATCATTTTAGGAAACTTGACAGAATCTTCTTAAGGGACGAATTGTCATAATTAACTCTATACCATCATCTTGGTCTCTGTGTTAGCTTTCTATCACAGTGACAGAAAACTTGAGAAAATTAACTCATAAGGAGAAAATATTTATTTTATTTCATGATTGTGTATGTAATAAATACTCAGTGTGTATTTTCTGGAAAAAGATGAAGAATCCTATGATTCCTAGTCACTAGTAGTTTGACCTTGAATTCCCAACTTCTCTTCTCTGAACCTTGACTCCCTCACCTGTCAAATGATGATAAAGTACCAACATGACAAAATTTCTCAGGCAATTACATGACATGATGTATGGTAAGCACATGGCTCCATTTCTGACCCCATGGGAAGCACTCAATACATTTTGACAGTTACTTTGGGTATTATATTTAATTCAGTGGTGGTTTGGATCTAGGGCATGACCGATTCTGCCTTTCTACAGACTAATTCATGAGACTGTTGCAGTGAGTTTTCTGTCTCTGCAGTAATTACTCATCAAGTGAAAGATAAACCACAGGATCAGAAGGGGGCACTTCCCACCTTTAATTACACTTCACTGCATTTGGTCTGGGAAAGTATATGTCATAGTGATAATTTTGACATTTTCAAAATGTGGCTGTTATTGCTTAAAGGATTTTCATATGCAACAGTGGTACTCTATTTGCATTAGATTTGCTGTTTCTCTTCTCTGTGCTCTTCATTTATTTATGCTTGTTTATGGTTTTATGTCAAAGATAACAGAATCTTTGTCTTCAAATTGCTGTGCTTGTTGTAAGTTTTCCAGTTTCTGAATATTGGACAGATACCCTGAAAACATTTTTCTTTATGATTATAAACTTCCTCTTCAGAGAGGAATGATTCTGTCTTGCCTATATATTTATTAATATCTTATAAAATTGTTATGTGGCTTTTCTCTGTTTATATATACTTTTAATATATGTGTTTTGGTAGCAGGAAGATCTGTGGTGAGTTTTAATTTATGTTTTTAACATTGTTTGTCCTTATAGTGTTTTCCTCCCAATTCCATTTCAACCAGGTAGATATGTCATTATTTGGGGGGCAGGGGGCATTGCAGAAAATAGAAGCTACTTCATACTGGAAACTCCTGTTTTCTTCTGTAAAAGTATAAAAATCTGTTTGTTTTGTGATTTGGGTTTTTTTTGGGTATAGGGGGTTTGGTTGTCTGTTTTTCACCCTTGAAATTGATATGATATTTTTTCTAAAAGAAGAAAGCAGAGATAAGTGATAATATTTAATCTCTTCCAGATTAGAAGAATTAAGAGACCTTCAGGTTTCTACTAGTCTAGTATCAGGAAGCTTTGCTAACTGTGGCAATATCTGGAAAAGAGTTAAGACATTAGGAGAGGTAGCCCCTAAGGCACCTAGAGAGGTTGTACATAAACACAGAATATTTCTCAGCAGTGGTACATGAGGCTAGAGCTAGGTACACTGTCCCTGAATCTCATGTTTTATGTAATAGCCTGGACCCAGGCATAAGAATCCTACAAAGCAAAGCAAAGCAAAGCAAACCAAACCAAACCAAACCAAACATGATACAGAAGTGTCCCAGCTTCTGGCTGAGAAGGAGCTTACACTGGCTTCAAGAATGAGGTAACCAAGGATTTGGGTCAGTGGATTTACTAAAAGGAAGGGAGGGCACCAAATTCTTTAGCATTATTAAAAGCCCAGAATCTTTGTATGACTTTTGTATTATCTCGTATATAATTTTCCATCACAGGATGTGATGTTAGCAGAGTTGAATTTAAATTGATCTAAGAAAATTAATAAATAAACATTTCTTTTAAAAACCTAGGTTTATACATTGAAATTCCTCTCACTATAGTTTCCTCTATGGATGAGGGCAGTGTTTACCCCAACAGCTTACAGATTCTGATATTCAGTAACTAGCCTAACCTTTGGATAGCTGACAGCCTGTTGTTTTGTCTCACAGTGTTATTTTTTTTACTGTCTCTTTTTACTGAGCACAGAAGAGAGTCCCTGCAGTACAGTCATCTTACATTATTTTAATATCCCCACAATTTCTGGGGTAGTGTTTTAGATATCTGTGCCTTAATTCCCACTGTTATATGTGTTCTGGAGAGCAAGATAAAAGAAATCAATATCTGGTATTAATACAATGCTTATTTTCCTCGATTCTCAGAAGGCTATGATCAGTTAATAATACTCATCTTGAAAGAGAAAACTAAAAACCAAAAATGATGATAATCTAAAGTAGGCTCCTTCCTGAGCATGAGATCCATTCATTTTTATTTGCCTGAGAAAAAAGAAAAGATTTTGAATGAGAACTGCAGAAATCCTTTGCTAAATATAGCTACCAAGAAGTCTTGAATTTTGTTACTGTGAATATACCCATTTGTCTAATATATGGATTACCTAAAGGTACCTATTTTATTGAGACAAACCATATACTTATATAACATACCATTGTTTTTAAGCATTTCAGCTAATCTTATTCTATAGTAATTATTGAAATGAACAATTGGTATAACTCATGTTAAGTAGTAGGAACATATGTTGACTAATTGCAGGTTAGTTTCCACTACTTAATTCCAATTTTGCTTAATTTGCAACTATGATAGAGGCCTTTCCTGAGCCCTTACTGTGATTTTGAAGGTTTCTTGGAATACTCTATACTTAATACTTAAATGAATCTAGTTTAACTTCTGTAAAGTATGTCTTTGCTAGAGTGTCATGCTGTACACTTTTTTTTTGTGGGTCAAATCATGCACACTACATTGATTTTGTAGTACAGGAGGGAAACAGGAAAAGCAATGCTTTCTCAAATTTGGCCCCAAACCTGTTCTATCTCTTCTTTCTGCAGAATTCCTTTTGGAAATCCAGTGGCCAAATATGAGTTGCTCCCATTCTCACATGAATAGAATGACTAGTGAATCCTATGAGTTGTCCCAAATTATGTTGTAGGTTTATTTGCACAAGTCCTAAGGTGAAGTCTTAAGAAGAAAGGTTTAATTGAAAAGACTGGGAGAGCATTACATTGATATATACTTTATTTCTTTTAGATGTGAATTGTGGTATATTAAGCATAAAAATTCCTTCCCTATTCCCTCCAAATCTTTATATGTTACCCTGTACCCCATGGCATATGTGGATGGGAGAATCCATGCAATAATAAGATGCTGGGTGCTACTATCCTGCTGTGTCTTACTTTATCTTACCTAAGGATTAAATGATATGTTTGATGTTAAGTCTTTTAAATATTATAAATTTGAACTTCATTTCTATGTATTAAGAAATGTTCAGTTCTTCCATTCTCTATTCCATTTTATTTCCTGCCCAACAACTCTGCTTAGGCATGCAATAAGCACATTTCTCTGTTCAATACAAGTGGTTCTAAAACTGTCTCTGGTATATGTTTGAACTACAAAAATATACTATTTTGTACCTCATGAGGATGTATGATTACAATGCACCAATTAAAATAATAAGATACATATCTTAAATATGTATTTCAGTGTCAGTGCAACACTTGGTATTGGGAGATGGCAATTCCTTCATCTTCCTTTCTCACTTTGTGCTATTAATGGACTTCTGAATTTGCTTATTTTCCCTCAGGCTCTTACACAATCATGGGTTTCTTGTTGCTTGATGTTTAAAGTATAATAGAATTTATTCCTTCTCTTTTGGGAATACACTAGACCAACTACTGGCCAATCTTCTCCAATAACAGTCCTTCATTTCTGTGAAAAATGTATATGAACCAAGGGAAATTCTTTCTGATTGGTATGAGGTTTGGGTTAAGAGAATTTGGAAGAGTTTGGAGGAAGAAGGAGTTGATGAGGACTTGAGGAAAGGGTACAATTTTTAGGGCTTTGACTTCTGTTGTGGAATTTATGAGCTTTGTGACTTTGTGCATTTTCAACTTTCTCTGCACTGCTTTCTTTACTTATGAGATGAGGAGTCAGTATTTTATGAACTCTATAGGATGGCCCACGATGACATGTGATATGCATTTGCTGTTAAGTAACTGGTGCTTTTTCTCCCTCCTCCTCCTCTCACATGCTCTTTATCTTCCTTCCCTAAAAGGCTTTGTTTGTGATCAGTGTCCTCCACTGCTTCCCCTCCTTCATGGTATATCTTTCTGCTTACTTGGTGTTTCCCAGTGAGCTGTCTGAATGGAAGCTCTATGGTGTTCTGTTATAAAATGCTGTTGTCTTCTACCTTGCCTTTTAAAATAAAATGACACAATTTTCAAGAGACATAAGCAGTTATATGGACTATAGGATGGTTTGATTATTGCCTCACTTTTTTTCTGGGATATCATCTCTAAACAGGCAGGGCCTGGGTCTCATTAATTCCCCATGGATCCTAAAAGTACCAACATACATCTGATTCATCAGATGTGCTTTACAAATTAAACTCATGTTGAAGATACAGATATTTATGGTAATATTTAGAGCCATTCTTTGTGTATAAAGTAATCAAAAATTAAACTTTCTATGGCTTAAACAAGTAAATAAAATATAGGCATGTAAAAACTTTAGAGATATAAAAATATTATCATGGTTTTCTTTTATGATGTGACTCATTGTATAACTGCCTAGGTACCTATGATACAGTCTGGGAAGATCAGAGGCTTTGATTCAAAATTTCTTAAATAAACCCAAGAGTGTTAGTCAGGGTTCCCCAGAGAAACAGAAAGATATAGCTTACACATTATAGAGACCGAGAAATACCATTTATACTATCTGTATAGTGAAGAATCTGGAAAGCTTGTAGTGTGTCTTAGTTTGTAGTATGATTTAGTTTGAGGCTTAAGAAGCAAGGTAGAGGTGAGGTGCCCTGTGGTGTATGTCCTGAAGTCCAAAGGTGGAGGACTACATGTTCATGCTCAGGCAAAAAGAGAATAAATTTGCCTTCTTCCCACTTGTCACTTTATTCAGGTCCTCAATAGATTGGATAGTGCTAACTACATTAGTGAGAGTGGTTCTTTTTACTTAGTCTACTATTTAAATGCTGATCTTTTCTGGAAACACCATCATGGGCACATGGAAATAAAGTCTTACCAGCTATCTAGGCATCCTTTAGCCCAATATAATTGTCACATTAAATTAAAATCAAAATAGGCTTTTGTATCTAAAGCAATTTATCCTATGTCTTCATTAAGGAAACATTTATGTCTCAAAATCTTTAAACTGGAAAGTCTGGCTTAGTGCATCTGGAATTCTCCATCTGAAAGGGTTTCTTTTTAGAGAAGCTTCTATGTCTTGTGTGGTTCTTCCCTTCTAGTGTAGGGTACAGGTTATACCACAGAGCCATACCCAGCATTACAGCTTGGGAGTTAATGAAATCATGTTCTTTAAATGGAATAAAATATAGAGGGAAATTCAAAATTTGAATACTTTTATTAAAATGGAACTCACAGATTATTTAAGGCTAGATATGCATTTTGTTTTATTTATTTATTTTCTTGGTGGTACTAGGGGTGGAACCCAGGGGCTTTCTACCTCTTGCCCATGCTCCCAGACCTATTTTATATTTTATTTGGAAACAGGGTCTCACTAAGTTGCTGAGAGACTCACTAAGTAGCTGAGGCTGGCTTTGAACCTGTGCGATCCTCCCGTCTCAGCCTCCCAAGAGTGGGGATTGCATTTTACATATTAACTATCTATGACCAAGGGAAGAAGAAAGACTAAGGCAAAGTCTTAATTTCTGGTGGGTATGGCAATATCAAAACTATACTCAGGCTCCGAAAATGTTGATTACCACTCCTTTTCTTCTTAGATAGAGAAGGAAAGAGAGAAAGAGTGAGAAAGAGAGACAGGCAGAGAGAGAGAGAGAGAGAGAGAGAGAGAGAGAGAGAGAGAGAGAGAGAGAGAGAGCTTGAGGGGGGTGCCAAATATGTTTTAGATAATTTTTATTGTAATTAAATAAATGCGTATAAGTGAACTTCATTACCATTTTAATTAGTTTATTAAGTTACTGCAAACATACAATCATATTCAATCAAAGCCTACTTTCTGGGTATTATGTATCTTATTTAGCTAGTTTTATTCCTAAATATTCTGTAAAGTTCTTCATGTAAATGTCTTGGTGACAGATACAGTGTCTAGGCGAATCCTCTAATTTGCTATTGGCCCATGATTGAGGGAATAACAACAGCCAGTTCCCACTTCAATGAGCATCTTGTGGATACAACTAATTCTCTGTGTAATGAGAATGAGAAAGGTTAGAAAAACATGTCCCCTTAACTGGGCCACTGAATAATGAAGAATTTTAACCCCAGTTGGCTAATAGAGGAACATTGGCACTAATCTAGTTATGGCACATTATTTAATGCTCTCATCAACTTGGAGCCACCATTTATTAACATGTTTTCTGGGAACTTCCTGTATATTTTTAGTACTGGAAAGAATCAGTCACTGATGAATTGATTAGTAGCCATCAATTTGTATTAATTACATAGATGACCTTAATATGATTTCCAGATGGGCTTGGCAAGCGGCACCAGAGTCAGTGACCCCTAGATGGACACACACCAACACCCATTTGATTAGGTAGCTCTACCTCTCATGAAGACATATAAATTATAAATTTTAGCACAGATTTGGACTTTTAATATGTATAGATTTCTATTTCTTTTCATGGAAGAAATATTTTAACTTTGAACATTTGTTACTTCTTATTCATTTCCCCTCTTATTTTAAAATTTCTTGTTTGCTGTGGTTTGAATGTGGTTTGTCACTTCTGAAACTCATTGTGAAATTTACTTCTCCATGTGTGATATTATGAGATGAGACCAGGTAAGACTTTTAATAGATGATGAAGTTTGGTTTTCCTAAATAAGTTAATTCATTTATGACATTAGTGGATTAAGAAGTAAATGGGTTGATAGATTATGTTAAGGGTGAGTGTACTGTAAAAGCAAGCATGATTAGGTTTTTCAAGTGGTCCTGGTGTGTGTAATCTCTCTCTCTCTCTCTCTCTCTCTCTCTCTCTCTCTCTCTCTCTCTCTCTTCCTCTCCCTCTCTCTCTCCTCTCTCTCTCCCTTTCCCTCTCCCTCTTTCTCTCTCTCCCCTCTCTCCTCTCTCCCTCTCTCCCCTCTCCCCTCTCCCCTCTCTCCCCTTTCTCTTTCTCTCTCATCCCCTAATCTGTCTCAGGACTCTGAGCAAGAAGTCCATTATCATATGTGGCCACTTGATCTTAGGTAGAAACCAATAGCCCAAATAAACATCTTTTTAAAATAACTTTCCCATCTATAATATCATGTTATTGAAACAGAAAGTAGACTATGACAATGTCTAACCCATTGGATCATGAACTTGAAGGGGAGATAACATTCTGCATATATTCAAAGTATATTTCAGTGCCAAATACAGTAACTTGGATCTGACACATAGTTCATTCAAAGTTATTAAAAGAATGTAACTAAAATATTAATCGATCACTTCTTCATTTTTATATCCTATAAAAAGATTCTTCTGCATAAAAGTAATTTTCATTGGATGCAGAAACAAATTTTAATTTCAGTTTTCTTGATTTCCTGTACTTCTGAGCACAGAAGTAACATTGATATTGGAACTTCAAATTAGTGCTGAAATAATTCAAATAAATACGAACCAAAGGAACATTGAAATATTTTTGAGAAAATCAGTAATGTATAACATGTAGTATAGTACTAAATAAATGTGAATAAGGCCCACTTAACATTCTGATGTTTCACAATGTGATCCATGTGTTATATTGGGTTGTCTTGACTTTTACTTTCTGCCTTTAAAAACATGTACCCGAAGCCTCTGTTGCAGCTTCACTGGGGAGAGATTCAGAGTATAATGTTTGTAACATCTGAGTAGAATAAAGGAAAGGGAAACCTGACATTACCTTTTTTTATGGTAAATTGTCATTTGTTCTCATATTTTATATGATGGAAGAAAAACAAGGTGCAATGGTATCCACCCCAAACAAAAACTCCACCAAGGAAAAGCAACAGCATTAATCACCTCTAATTTCAATACATCCATCTTCATGCTAAATTCTTCTTTTTGCGATATTGGGGATGGAAACCAGGGGCATTCTACCTCTGAACTACATCCTCAGCCCTATTTTTTATTCTTTATTTTAAAACAGAGTCTCACAGAGTTGCAAAGGGCATCACTAAGTAGCTGAGGCTGGCTACAATCTGAGGCCCTCCTATATAAACCGCTTCCTGCTTAATTCTTAATACTACTACTTTTAGTTATTGAATGTTTAATATGTGCCACACTCTACCTTTATGGCCCCTGTGTGTATAGAGCAAAATGTGCCTGGAAAAAAAAAGTTATATCTTCATTTATTACAAGGGTTGGTAGAGAAGGCAAATCATAAACTCAGCTAATAAATACTAGAGTTGGAATTCAACCCAGGTCCCTCAAACGCCAAGTGAAAGGTCTTGGAGTAGATGTTGTTGCTGACTGATCGGGCCTAGGAAGGATATGGAGGGAAGGGTTACATTTTCTGCTTTTATTCCATTACTGAATCATCCTCAGAGGGAGAAGTGTCTTGGTGGTAATTAGTAGGGAGATGATGCAGATGAAGATATTTAAAGAGTGAAACTATAGGATTTAGGGTAAAGAATCTTGGATCCCAACAAAGCCTGGATATAGTTCCACCAGCCTTTGTTTATTCACAGCTTTATTTAGGTTCAATTTACATGCCATAGGATTTGCACAGTATGAACATAGATCTGATGATTCATGACAGCTTTTTGGTGTAAAACAGCCATTACCATATGTGGCTGCCAACAGGCCTCTGCCCACTTGGGCTTTCTCAGCCTACTGTACTGGGATGGGGCAAATGCTCAATATGAGGTTGTAATCTTCACCTCTCAAACAAGTAAAGAAAAATTGTAATCACTGCCTTTTTTCCTCCCCATCAAATTATGTTCTTTCCTCTGTTGTAATGTGGACTTGTGGGTAGGACAAGGGAATGATGGGAAAGAATGAAATTATATGTTTAGGAAAGTGAGTTCCAGTGTTATGAAAGAGAAGTATCTTGTCATGAATTTCCATAATTTTGCTTCCTATTTATAAACTTGGGTGATTATTTATATATCTATGCCCTATGTAGTATACAGGTGAAATTATATTCCCCCCAAAATTAGGCAGCTGAAAATCAAGTTAAGTTTATTCATTCGTTTTTTTTTTTTAATCAATTGTTTATTGAGTGACTTTCACATCAAAGTTTCAGGATTAGTTTTTAGTGAAAAACAAAAAACAAATAGGCAGATGACAAAAGACAAAGTATAGCCTCTGAAATTTGTCAGCTGGACTAGCCTGCCTCTACCAGTGAACTCACCAGGCTCATCCATTAAATTCAGGCAATTATTTTTAATACACTCACATCACAGAAGTTCACTGTGTGCATGGTGGAGTGAGAGAAAGCCAAGACTGCTTTAAAATCATGTCTGATCTCAGACACAATGAGAGTATAGCACAATCCATAAAAGTATCTAAGCATGCCCCTCTCCTGGCTAACGTAAATGGCTGTTGCATATTTACAGAATACAGCTTTTGCCTCGCTTATCTTCTAAATAAAGTTTATTAAGATATGCGATCGTAGAGTTGTCCTTGATTTTTAGCACCCAATTGCAAAATCTAGTCCACAGTACCCAATTCAAAGCAAAACCACATTTCCCATCACCTTTTACAAAATCACCCCTTTACAACCTCAAATTCTAAAACAACTCAAATTCTAAAAGTATCCTCTACTGAGAGGTTCTCAAAGAGATCTCACTCTGATCAGAGGTTCAGCTTTGTGTGTGTGTGTGCTTTTATTGGTGTATTATAGTCTCAATAATGTAAATTGTGTTGACAATGACATACATGCACATGGTTTTTGGTGTTTCCCTCCCCATTTTCCTCCCTTCCAATACAGAGCACTCAGATTGACATTGGTATATATTCACATGTATACACCTAATCTATGGGAGTATTTCTATTAATTAACCCACACAGCTTATAAAAGGATAATTTACTAATTAGTGGCCAGTTGCTAACAATAGCAACTGAAACAATATCTAATGAAAACATAGTTAATGAAATACTCTACAGAAAAGCATTTGGCTATGAGTTTTTAAAACAGAGGTCAGAAAGCTTCACTGGGGAAGTGTAACTTGAATTTAGAGACAAGAAGGATAAATGAGGGGAAAGTGGGAAGGGTCAAGAAAAACTGGAGACTGGAGAAAGTGGTACTTGGGGTTAACTGAGCAAAGACCAGTCAGAATAGAGTAGGAATAGAGGGTAAGGAGCAAAGGATAACCATTTAAGGTTTGTGAGACGGTAATAGTTTTCAGATCACAGTAAATTTCATGCAGAAAAACTGATTTGTAGGCTTATTTAGGTAAGAAATGATGAATACTTGAATTACAAAGGAGAAAATGATATGGAAAGATGTAGACCCTTATTGGATATATTTGTTCTTAAATTGAATAAGACTATGTCATGGGGTAAGACCATTGTCATGTAAGAGAGAGAGATGTTCTGGCGTGGTCAACTAAGGAGATGGTAGCATTAGTCACTGGATAGATGAGTGGCATGTTCACGGTATTTACTAATGCCATATATCTGCTAATTATTGGAGATAAAACTCACTTTGTCAATCTTTTGGAACAGGTGGTCTTCCTTTCCCATTTAACATTTGTATTCTAAAGTAAAACACAGGGGAACACATGGAGCTAAGAGGATTTTAGTAGTGGAAAGATTGGAGTACAGAAAGCAGGGATTCTATTCTTGAACTATATGACCATGTTGCTGTAATTATCAGTCACTCTAAATCTCCTTTTAAAAATTTTAAGATACATTATTTTATAGCTGACTCAGACTCTTCTAATTAGGATGGAAGTGTTCCTGAAAGAGAAAGAGGTAATAGATGTCAGAGTGAGGAAAATGAGAAAACTTTATTGTATGTTTGTTCTGGTCTTTTTATAGATTTTATTAAAACTAAGTGTCCATATTTTAACAGGTCATCTTTCTATCCATCTATTCTATTCAACCATTATTTCCATTCAAAAATATTTTCATAAGCTGGGCGTGGCAGCACACACTTGTAATCCCAGCATTTGGGAGGCAAGACAGGAGGATCGCAGATCACAGACAGCCTCAGCTACTTAGTGAGGCCCTCTATGATTTAGTGAGACCCTGTTTCAAAATAAAGAATAAAATTCAGGGCTAGGGGTGTAGCTCAGAGGTAGAATGCCCCTGTGCTCCACTCCTAGCACTGCAAAAAATCTTTTTCACAGTGACTAATTCTCATTTCCTCTGTTAGAAGCAGAGGATAAATAATAAGCAATTCTTATACGATGTAGACTATGTTTGTTCAGGAGTCAGAAAGCCTAGTTTTATCCCAGTTTCTACTTTATGTACATTTAAAATGATTATTTTTTGCTTTTTTTTGTCCTGATCACCTTATAGGGATCAACCCTTATTTAAAAAAACCAAAATTAATAAATAATGTGCCCCCACAACTAACTGGTAACTTTAGGGGGACAGTGGAATAAATATTGTGGGTTTCAAGTTTTGTAAAGTGGGGCTAATCTTACTGCCTGCCAGAAGATTTCAGGATTAATAAATGAGATAAGAGGCAAAGCTGTAATAAATACCAACCACCCTCAATAATAAATACTACTCATAAGAAATATTAAAGTACTCATTTATTATTACTATTACCATAGAAAGTTAGAGATTTTAGCATTTTTGGTCCCATGGGCAAATATTGTAGTTTTTATTACATATGTGTGTGGTACTGGGGATAGAACCCAGGGGCATTCTACCTCTGAGCCCTATTTTTTTTATTCTTTATTTTGATACAGGGTCTCAATGAGTTGCAAAGGACCTCACTAACTAGCCGAGGTTAGCCACAAACCTTGGTCCTCCTGTCTCAGCCTTCCAACTGCTGGGATTACAAGCATGTGCCCTCATGCCACGCTGTAGTTTTGATCTGTAATACAATAAGTAGTTTCTCTCTCAGCCCAAGTAGCCTAAGAATACAAAAATATTGAATGATTTTATCTCTAGGTTTTATTACATGTATTTTCCTTCCCATGAAAATCTCCAGAGCCCCAAGCCCTTTTGTCTTGTATCCACCCCACCTAAAAATTTTTATTTTTTAAAATGACTGCAATTCATTTCTGCTCTTTATTCTTTTTTATACTTGTGTTGGTGCATTGTAATTTTACATCAGAGTGAAATTCAAAGTGATATAGACATACGTGGACGTAGTGCTGCTGCTGCCCACCCCGCCCTGCACATGCTAATGAGATTGGTAATGATACCTTTGTATTCTTTTCCTCTCTATATTCCCTTGATTATTTTGTTGTAGATCTATTAAGAGTGGAGTCTTGTCACAGGAATCTCTAAGAGATGATGCTTCTCAGTCCTGCAACTAGATCCTGGTTTCATGCAGCTGTAAAAATTTTCATTATACGTATCATCATTTTGCAAGTAGTGCTTCTAGAAGACTGGGGGAACAGAACCTTTTTTCTACCTCCACAGTTTTCTGCTGGGCTTCGTCACTGTGTCACAAGCTAGCGCTGTTGTTGACCCCCGTATCTCCATAGTCGCTTAATCCAGTCTGTGGCACAGTCTCCAAGCCTGTCCATCCCTCTTCCTGGTCCTTCCTTCTTCTCCTCCAGGAACAAAGAGATTCTTTGGGGAAATAGTAGGTAGTCATGTTTTCATGTTTCTAGTTGCCTTTATGTTCATTTGGGATTTTACCTTCTACTGCATACTTCAAACTATTTTAGAGGTTGCCTTTTTGACTCAACGACATATTTATATTCTTGTAAGTTAAAAAAAATTCACACCATTTTAAGTACTGATATAATGGTAAAATGCCCTTTACCTGAAGCTATTGGAAATCTGTGTTAGATTATGATCTGTCCCATGTGCTGGTTTAATTATCCAAGAAAAACACTTGAAAAAAATCTCTGAACCTCAGTTTCAGGTAAAATAGACATAAACCTCACTGAAATTTTTGTGAGAACATGTCCTTCAAAACACATAATACAGCCGGGAGCATGCTTGAAATCCCAGCATTTGGGAGGCTGAGACAGGAGGATCGTGTCTCAAGGACAGCCTCAGCTAATTAGTGAGGCTCTCAGCAACTTAGCGAAACCCTGTTTCAAAAATAAAAAATAAAAATTAGGGCTGGGGGTGTCACTGGGAGGTAGAATGCCCTGGGTTCCATCCCAGTACTGCCAAAAAAACAAATAAAAAACAAAAAACAAAAAAAAACCCCACAATGCCTTGCAAAATTCCTAAGTTAGAGAATAAACACAGTGATAGTGCTGGCGAGGGTGCACTGCAGGACGCAGGAGAGGTTTCTCATTGTGAGATGTTGGTGGTGGTTCTTACTAGCATCCCTTCCAAAAGGTCTAGTGTGGTGCTTTCTCTCAGGCCTGGGAGGGTTTTTGATCTCATCACGATATTGCTTGTTATGTTTGGCTGTATGTTGAATCCTGCTCTATCTGCAATTTAGTTAAGAAAGAGTTTGTATGGAGAATACTATATTAAAGTATGTAGTATTGGATTTTTCTTCCAGTTCCTCTAGGCCCTGTTTTATCATTAGCTTATTCATTTCTTTCCAAACCATCATGTGAACAATGATGAAAGTGAAAATCATTCATCGGAAACAAAGAATTCAGATGTTTGGGGGCATAGGCTGTTGTCTCAAGGAAAAATATTCATTTCTTTATTTTGATTGTAAACTTTATTTTATTTGAAAATATTTTGCTTTGCGAATTGATGATTTAGTTTTGAGGCTTTTTTTTTTCCCTGAAGAAATGTGGATAACTTCACAGCATGGATTGATTTGATCTTGCTTATTTTTTAATCCTTGCTTTGGCTTGTAAAGGAAATGAAAATAAAGATCATTTTGCTAACCATCACTAAACTAAATCTACTAATAAGGTATAGATAATATAAAAGAATGAAATATAGAAATTCTTCAGCATGTCTTACTAATTGAAAATAATAAAATCAATGACAATTGGTAGCTACTGTCTTATAGCATAACCAAAGTTTCCACCGTCTCAAATTACCATAGTCTGACTATGTTAGTAAAGTTTCATCACAGAAAGTTTATGATGACACGCTCTCTGACTGAATCAGCTTTTCATTCCCAGTTCCAGTGTTCATGGTGTGTGTGTGTGTGTGTGTGTGTGTGTGTGTGTGTGTGTGTGTATGAGAGAGAGAGAGAGAGAGAGAGAGAGAGAGAGAGAGAGAGAGAGGGAGGGAGGGAGGGAGGGAGGGAGAACGAACACAGGAGAACAACGAGAACAGAGAGGCTAATAGGTATTACATTTACATCTTTCAGGGAAGGGAAAAATTGAAAGAAAGAAAAGAGAGATAATGGGAATCTTTGTAGATTCCTTCTTTCCCTATGTATGTGACTCAGATGACAGATGTATGTTTAATCACTTTGGTAGATATTTATTTGGGCTACAAAATACAAGCCAGGGATCAGTAAACTTTTTCTGTAATGAGATTGATGATAAATATTTTAGACTTTATGATTATCTAATTTCTGGTGCAATGACTGAACTCTGTCCTTGTAGAATAAGATCACAAACAACATGTAAATTAAAGGGTATGGCCATTTTCAAATAAAATTTATTTACAAAGAGAGCCAACATATCAAATCTGTTCTTCAGATTGTATTTTGCAGATTTCTGTCCTAGATAGAAAGTGTGTATGAAGAGCTGAATCACTTCTGCTATGTGATTGATATATGTCATACAAATCCTAGTCAGAATTCCAGATTTCATAAATCTTTCAATGCCATTCCAAAGGTCTGGCTCTGTAGTCTTTGAACTGAGTTTGAACTGAATCTGTCTCTCTGTCTCTGTCTCTCTCTTTCTATCTCTATCTCTCTGTTTCTCTATTTCTCTAACTTTCTTTTTGTTTATCTCTCTGTATTTCTCTCTCTCTCTCTCTCTCTCTCTCTCTCTCTCTCTCTCTCTCTCTTTCTCTAACTCTCTTTTATGATACATCAAACACCTGTTTTTTTAAAATATTAAAGTCGAGGTCTATCCACTTACCAGAAACTAAGAAATATAAAATTTAATATGTGTTACCATTTGAATGAGTTCCCTGGTACTAATTTACTAACCACTGCTGCTACCTCCCTCCAAAAATTAGGTATCAATTTATTTTAAACATTGATTTCTAAGATTATAAAAAACGAATAAAGCAAGCCATGATTGGCACTTGGAGAAGTCCTTTGTAGCTTTAATTTTTTTAATTGGTGCATTGTAATCATACATCTCAATGAATGAATGATGGGAGAGACATACACGCACATATCACTCAGCCCTTCCCCAAGTCCCACCTTAGAAAGTTTTTACAAGCATCTTGGTTGGAGTTGCCCACACCAACATGAAGTTCCTGGCTCTGCCTTTTACTAGAGAGAAGACCTTATAGAGGGAATGCCACTTCTGTAACTCTCAGCCTGTCTGTAAAAGGAAGACAATATTGATGCCTTCTTTATTTAGATTGTTGTAAATTAAAAAAATAATCTTGGAAAGTACTTAATGCAGTGCCTAGTGGGAATTCTTT
This sequence comes from Muscardinus avellanarius, assembly GCF_963383645.1. Classification (NCBI taxonomy): domain Eukaryota; kingdom Metazoa; phylum Chordata; class Mammalia; order Rodentia; family Gliridae; genus Muscardinus; species Muscardinus avellanarius. The sequence continues at coordinate 122,590,213 of NC_137791.1, forward strand.
AAATATTACCTGTGATTATTATAAAATGTATATTATTAAAGCACCAGGTGGACTATTATTGGTATATTTTAAGTATGTAACAGTTGAAATTAAAGAGGTGGATTTCTGTTTTTTTTTCCCCCCCTGGGTGAGCTGTTATAATAAAATCAATGTCTCATCTAGGAAAATGTCAGCTTACAGTCAACTAATTAACATTTTTGAAAATGCAGTAAAAAGTTAATAATAGAATTTTATTAGGAATGGGTGGAAAATATTGATAGGTCAAATTACGAGGTTAAATTTTATTGTAGTCGTTAACCTTCTTAAAGAATTATTATCTTTCAAGATTTGCAGAAATTTAATTATTCAGAAATTGATATTGTCAGCTAATAGCTCACATTCATAGTAGAGAATTGGCTTTTCATTTCTACAAAATACTTCTTGCATTTGCATACTGCTTGCTATTTTAAATATTTATTTATTTATTTATTTATTTATTGTGTGTAGTACTGGAGATTGAGCCCAGAGGTATTCTACTTCTGAGATACAGCCCTATTTTATTCTTCTATTTTTTAAATTATATTATTTATTTTTTAAATTTTTATTGGTGCATTGTATTTATACATCATAATGAAGTAAAATACTTTTGTAGACATTATTGCACACATCACTCAGCCAGCCCCCTCCCAGCGCCTACCCCACTCCGTCCCCATCCCTCCCTCTCACATTTGGCTTAGTGGTTGACTATGATATAAGTACATTGCACCCTTTAAAGAATTTCCTTTCCCCCTCCAATCCCCACTCCAAGCCCTCCAATCCCCTTATTTGCTCCTCTATAGGATCTCCTTTTTCACCTGGAGTTCTTCCTATGACCCCTTTCACTTTAGCTTTCACATATTAGGGAAAGCATCAGATTCCTTACTTTTTGACTGACTAATCTCACTTAGCATAATTCCTCAAGATCCATCCACTTCCTGTGAATGCTGCAATTGTTTTTTTTTTTTTTTAATGGCTGAGTAAAATTCCATTGTGTACATATCCCACAGTTTTGTAATTCATTCATCTGTTGATGGACATCTTGGCTGGTTCCATAGTTTGGCTATGGTGAATTGTGCAGCTATGAACATAGATACACATGCATTAGTCTGGTAGTTTGGTTTCCTTTCTTTTGGGTAGATACCCAGAAGTGGTATTGCTGGATCGAATGGTAGATTTGTTCCCATTCTTCTGAGGATCCTCCATACTGTTTTCCAAAGTGGTTGCACTAATTTGCAATTCCACCAACAATGTTTTTGAGTTCCCACTTCTCCACATCCTTGCCAGCATTTCTGTCTTAAGCCTCCCAAATATTGAAATTACATGTATGTGCCACCAAGACTGGCTAATAGCAGAATTTTAAATAAAGAATAGTGGCTGTGCCACCAAGACTGGCTAATAGCAGAATTTTAAATAAAGAATAGTGGCAGTTGAGGTATGTTATAAACTGGGATACGAAAAAGGAACAAATTAATTTGAATCAAAATAGCTTTTATCCATCTTGATTTTCTTTGCTTCACATGCATTTCAAACATTCATTAATAAGAACATTCAAGTCATTTCTGAGTAATTCACAAAAGGGAAGCTGAAATTTAGTGTAAGAGATGACATTTCAGTGACTGTTGAAAGATTTTCCTTCATTTTCAAAGTGAAATGCTTAAGAACAGTCTTCTTCTCTGTTTGAATAATATCTTAAGTATAACTCTTTGAATTTTAGTTGTAGTTTTTATTGTGCACTATATTGGTGCCCCTATTCATAAATACATATAAATCTGATATATATATATATGATTTATAATATAACTCATAATATATATAATATATATTATATAACATATAATATATATTAATATATTATATGTTATATAATATATAGTATATTATATATATAATTAATATATAATATATATAAAATATATATAATATATATATATCAGATTTACATGTGTATATATATGTTTAAAATCTCCTATATTAGAAGTTATACATATAACATGTCTCTCTATATTTCATACTTTACATACTTTACATGTTCATACTTTACATGTTCATACTTTACATGTTCATTTAATACTTTACATGTTTAAATGCAACATTTTAAAGAGAAAGAAGAAAATAAATTGCATTTACAAAATATTTTTGGTGGGCTAGGAGTGGGGAAAACCTATAAATACTCCTCCTATAATAAAATTTATATTCTTATATCATTAAATTCAGCTTTATTACCATAGTGATATCTATTCCTTCATTTCCATTGGTCTAATACACATAGAAATATTAAAAATAATGGAAAAAACTTAACAAGTGTATTTATCACGTAGATCCAGAAGCTACCATGCAGAACTATTCATAATTATTTGTTTTCTTTCAAAACAAAATGAACATCAGGTCTCAGCAATTTTTAAAGCCAGGATCTCATACTGTATGAATCTTTTCCAGATTTTAGCCCATTAAGTCTCACGTTTTCAGTTGGGTGGAATTTTTTTTTTTTGGGTGGTACTGGGGTTCCTGGCAACCATTCTACCTCCGGGTTACACTCCCAGACCTATATTTATACTTTTTTATTTGGAAACAGGGTCTCTTAAGCCAGCGCAGCTGGCTTCGAACCTGTACGATCCTCCTGTCTCCACCTCCCAAGCGTGGGGATTATAAGCGTGCGCCACCACACCTGGCTGTTGGGTGGATATTTTAGTAAAAATTGACGCAGGTGAATTAAAGTAGGTTGGAGATGATAATCTAGAGCTTATATATTATTAATGAATACCAATGATTCAGTTATATTCTTATTACAATATAATTATATTTTACATCATAATATTATATATTAATTACTATATTTACATTTTCATAATGATGTTATATACATGAGATGATGGAACAATTGGCCCCAGAGGGTACCATTTTGTACTTCCAGCATCTCTTGCGCTCCTCAACTTACTGCTCCATAAACCCATTTAAAGATAAAAATATTGTTAAGTTGAAAATGCACTTAGTGGCTGTAACCTACTTGCTGTACACTGTAGAGCAGTGGTTGCTTCCCATCCTGATCACTTTTCTGACCATGCGTACAGCTCACTGTCCTGACCAGCATTGCCAGAGAGGATTGTGCCACATATGGCTAGCCCTGGAAATTATCCAGTCCCCAAATAGGAAGTATGGTTACTACCAAATGGGCGTTGCTTTTGTACCACTGTAAAGTTGAAAAATCTCAAACCAATCTATCTTCCATCCAGTACTGTCTGTCTTGAACGCGCTCAGGTGCCCTCCAGAAGTGCATTCTATCTGCCAGGTATCTATTTTCATGACACAAGGAAATTATTTGAAAAGTGAACCATTCAGTCAGGTAGTATATGAGTATGTGGTCCTTGATGCAGGACACAAATAAGTAAAATTGGAGGCAACCTTTTAAGTGCTGTCTTCAGGACCCAGTGTTTCTTCCTTAAGTAGAGATTGGGCTCAGACTTGGAGAACAATTTGTAGAGGGATATTTTGAGTGATTAAATAAAATAAAATATTTCTAAATTAATAAAGAATTCAAGTGGTATTTATTTTGCTCCTTTCCAACTTCTTTTTTTTGAACTATAAGATATACATTTTAATTTTGTAATTTTGTTTTTCTATCGCTAAATAGCTACCTTTTAAAAAAAAAGAAAGTTGAACATTGACTGGTTGGCTCCATAAATACTTCCTGCAGAGGAACTGATACTATTTTTTATAAACTAGTTTTTTATTTTTATTTTTGGTGGTACTGTGGGTGGAACCCAGAGACTTTCTATCTCCCGGCTATACTCCCAGACCTATTTTATATTTTATATGGAAACAAGGTCTCACTAAGTTGCTGAGAGCCTCACTAAATAGCTGAGGCTGGCTTTGAACCTGTCCAGTCCTCCTGTCTCAGCCTCCCAAGTGCTGGGATTACAAGCGTGCACCACCATGCCCAGCTAAACTACTTAAAAATTTTTTTTCTTTATATTTAGTATAGCTATATTACCCGAGAAACATATTTTATTGTTTGTTATTTTTAAGGTATAGCAAAAATAAGGATTACACATCAGCACTGGCCAGCCTCCCTTCTATTTGCTTCTCAGAAGTGGAAAATTTCTTCCCCCAAACACTTAGGTAGCTTTCCTTCTCTAAGCCAAGGGATTCTTTCCAAATTGACCTAACATATGCTTAAGATTTAAAATAATGTCCAGTTTTCTAGGGTTGGAATTTATGAAGATATCAGAAGCAATGGGCACATCTTGTTGGAAGATGAAATGCAGTAGATCATGTTGTAAGTCGTGGCATCCCTCAATCAGAGAATTTCCTCCATGGACTTAGGTAGACCTGCAGGAAGACTCCAGGCATGCAGCCCAGGTCGCAACTGTGCTATCCTCATGTCAAGTCCTTGCTCATACTTCTGGTCCTCCTTCCCTTCTTTGGAAGACTCAGCTATAAAAACAAAACCTTCACAACTCCCAGGCCTGTGTCTCTCTTGATGCCAGCCTTCGGTGGTGCTAATTCGACATCTTGTGTTTTGCAAACCCTATTCAGTCGTGGCCATTTCACAAGTATTCTCACACATCTTCAATATTCACTTCAAAGTTTCCTTATCTCGGTGAATTTGACTCAGCATTTATTTATGAAGGCAACTTTTTGTCACAAGCACACATTTAAGAAACTCTAGTTTTTGTTGTTAAGGAAAGGTTAATATAAAAGTTAGCAAAACAGAAAAAAAGTATTATTTCTCATACCATACCATGTCCCATGCTCTGGGTTAGTGTTTCAGGGTTTGGGTGTTTCTTATCTCCTGTTGTTTGATTCCTTCAGTTAGTATTTGTTGAGGTCCTCTCCTGCCTTCCACACACTGGGGATACGGTGGAGGATAAGGCAGATAGGGCTATCTAGATGCTTATAAAACTTGGGGTCTTTTGAGTGAGGAAAAAAAAGCAGCCAGAAAACCAAAATCAGAAAGTAGCAAGTGCCTTAAAAAGTAGAAAGAGCCCAAGGATATTTATTTGTCATTATTTGGTTTTGAGTTTAGGAAAGCAAAGACTTTGAATGTTAAGTAAGCTACCTGACGTCCTGTGGTCGTAACAGAACTAGCCAGGCTGAAAAAGAAGATGAACATCACATTCAACAGAGAGAATCTCAATATTGAGGTCATTCTCTGTGCCCAAATAAATCGTATTCTTATTTTTTAAATGAACCAACATTATTAGAATTGCCGGGCGTGGTGGTGCACGCTTGTAATCCCCGCGCTTGGGAGGCGGAGACAGGAGGATCGCGCAGGTTCGAAGCCAGCCGTGCTGGCGTAAGAGACCCTGTTTCAAAAATATAAAATAGGTCTGGGAGTGTAGCCCGGAGGAAGGAGGGCTTCCAGGAACCCCAGTACCACCAAAAAAAAAAAAAAAAAAAAAAAAAGAATATATATGTGTAACCCTTCAAATTATTTTGGCTTTTATTTTCCTCAAACTTTCAAATGTCTGTTTTGTTAATTTTGTAGTAAATCAAGTACTATAGACAGAATGTTTGTTGTGTTCAATCCATGTGTTGAATATAAGCACCAGTATAATGGTACTGGGAGACAAAGCCTTTGGGAGAGCTTAGGTGCTGAGGCTGGAGTCCTCACGAATGTAATTGGTGTCCTTGTGAAGGTGACCCTAGAGATCTCTCTTGCTCCTTCTGACACAGAAATCAGTCTTCAGTCTGTAAGATGGCCCTCACTAGAGCCCAACTATCCTAGCACCTTGATCTTAAAGGCCTACCCAACTTTAGACCTGTGAGAAATAAATTTGTGTTGTTTACAAACCAACCAGTCTGTGATGCCAGCCTGAGCTAAGACGTCAAGAAAAACAGCAGTCTTCATAAAATGGTGCATCCCCACATAGAGATTACTGTGGTATGTATAGCCAGATAAAAGATCTATGCATTTCAGATGAGTTACTATAAAAACTAGGCATTTAAGTTAGAAATTAAGAAGTGTGTTGTTGCAGAATGGCATCCTTTTAGTTTCTCTTGTCAGTAACTTAGGAAAATTTGGGCTGCTCTTAGTAATGTAAATCATGCCATATGTAAAGCAGTTTTTCCACCCTTTAAAGCTATGGTTAGACTATCTTTAAAGCTTTGTCAGACTATCCTGCAGTTGTTCAAGTGTATTATGTTCAAGCATCTTTACATACAGCAAATATACTAGTGTGGAATTTTTAGGTTTGAGGATCACGCCCTCTTCTGGCAATCAAAGGTGCAACTTTTTCCTAAAGTATTTTCTATTTTCTATTTAAATAGAAATAAAAAAAAATTCCTTGTTCTGGGAATCTGCTTTATTAAAATTTGGAATAGAGAAGCAGAAAATAAATGATCCTAATATAATGTTTTGATAAGGTAAGTTTCACCTAACCCTAAATGCCAGACATGATGCTTCATGCCTGAAATCTCAGTACTTGGGAAATTGAGACAGGAGGATCAAAGGTTTGAAGCCAGTCTCAGCAACATAGTGAGACCCTGTTTCAAAATAAAAATAAAATAGGTCTTAGGGTGGAAGTAGAATGCTCCTTGGCTTAATACCAGTAAAACACACACACACACACACACACACACACACACACACACACACACACATTCTCTCTCCCAAAGTTCTTCCTTATTTTGGTGTATATAAAATTTGAGTGTATTCCACAACATGCCCTAAAAACAAGATACACAGAGTATTTTATTTTTCCAGTAGATGCTCATAAATATTTCTAGCATTGGTAAAATAGGTTTCTAGTCAATAAGCGATTTTGAAAATGTGCTAAGGATTGCCCATACTTGCACAAAATAGTTGTTCAATGGCCTGATGTTATCTCCTATGAAGATGAAGATGCATATGGTGCTTATTTTGATTGTTTTCATTTTTCATTCTGGACTCTCATCCTCTCTTCCCGTGGTTTAGATTTTAGATTTAATGCACATACAGGGCTATATGTGGTTTTTTTCCTAGCCTCCTTTCATTTGCCCATCCACATAATGGCTTTGCCCGGAGCCCTTTCCAGTAAATGGCATTCAGAGGCAGCTTTTCATGGGCGTTTCATAACCAAAATAACATTTCCATGCTTTTCCTACTGTCGAATGGCTTTTGAGACCAGAGATGTGAAGAAACCAAATTTCAGTTGTGGGCTACCATTCAAATCAGTTTACTTGACACACAACACAACCCGAACCTGATGTTCATTTTCACAAATAATTGTTGCAAGGCCAATGACGAGGTAGTTAGCCTTGGAAATTATGTAGAAGAAAGAACAGAAAGCTCCCATAAAGTGATCCTGCTGTACTCTTGTGTTTTTATGCCCAAATAAAATGCCATATTTTAAAAAGAAAGGCAGTGATCTACACAGAGAGAAATGAAATCTCTTTGTTTGTACTGACTTTAGGGAACTGGACAGAAAACTTTTCAAGCCAGGAAGATGTGAACTATGAGAAGGCACTGTTCATTTCTTAACACAGATAGATACAACAAAGACATCACATAGTCTTCAACATCCCTGCCTGGGTAACTTACTTGTATACCTCACAACAAAATAGAAATTTAGAAGTGCTTTTTGTGAAGCAAGCTGCTGAAACCACTGGGCTACTGGTCTTTGAATGAGTGGACAGCTTCCGCCATCTAGTGGTGCTTAGGAGAGGAGCACAAACCAGGTTTCCATGGTTTAACTGGAAGTTAAGTGGTCTTTTGTCAGCTGCTATTAAATACTGTGGTTATAATTTGCTTATTCTTTAAAGTTTAGAATGTAAAACAATTTAAAAATAAAAATTGATGCAAGCCAAGGTGGACCTACTAAAATTTCTATGTGGAAGTATTATTTCATTCTTTGTTTCCTCCTGGGGCACTTGAAACTTTGCCTATGAAACCTTCCCTGATTCCTCCCAGCACAGTCACTTAGTTACCTAGAGGATGTAGAAGACCCCCTGACCTTTGACACCAGGTGGATGTGTCTAGGCTGAAATACTTACAACATCTGTGTGTCTGGAGGCAAGGCACGCAGCACCCCCCCAACTCTTGGACTATTTGTGCAGTGATAATGACCATGACTGTGCCCATTTTAATAGGTTTTGAGAGTATGGCAGGGGTTTATGTGGATTCTTGGAGGAGCTCATCACATGGGAATCATTATTTGCAGCTTTTCTGTGTTAATGTTCAAGAGAGAACCAAAACGCCAGCCTTTGTAGGGATTTCTTTTTCCCTCCAGATCAGCAGTGAATTCTCTGAAGACAGAAGCCTTGCTACAGCTCCCTTTGGATCTGAGACAACTCATGAGATGCCCGCTGCAGAGTAAATGTTTCTTGAATGTGTGTATCTTATTCAACCTGTCAAATAAAACTATAGTTTCACATAGCCAGGGCCTAGGGAGGGGGCTTCTCTGTTTTCGCCATAATCTGTAGCTCTTACAGACTTAGATCAGCACAACAATGAGGTACTTCTGATTGATATGCTGAAACTACTTTACCATCTACTTTGCTATTCAGCTAAGAATTAATGTATACTTGAAGTGAGGAAGTTCTTAATCCTAGGGTTTTTCTTTTTCATTCTTTATTTCCCCCCAAATTTCCAATTCCTTTTTTATATTGTCAATTACTTAATCAGTTCTAATAGCATTGCTCTTGAGCTAATAAAAAAGTTGTCCGTGAGAAATAATACATTTTTTTTTTGCTTTGGCTCCAAATTTTTGAAATGTCCAATGTAATTTACTTGAAGAAGGCATATAACATCTCCCGGTGGAAACAGAATCAACAGAGCCTATATCGTTGACTTCTGACTATGATCTCTGATTTTCTTTATGGAAATTTATCCAGTCCTGCCATCAAATCCATGGAATTTTTTCTTTTCTTTTTTATTCATTTAATCTCCCACGTAGAGCAGGAAACAGATGCTGTAAGACCCATGACACGATGGATGCTTTAATTTCTATCTTTTGAGGTGGTTCACCTAGAAGTCTGTTGCCCAGCTCTGGGGACCGTCGGCAGCAGCAGCACATCCTCCTGACAGCCTGAGTGGCGTGCACCTGCTAGACAGCGGCGAGACTGTTCCACAGGGACACCGTGTCATTACTCATCCTTTCTCTGTCACTTGAAGAGACGTATCTTTCAGCATTTCTGTGCGCTTCTCAGGTCTACCTCTGGTTATTTACAGATTCCGGGGGAGACAGATGCTGTAAAATCTGAACGTCCTGCCTTTGAGAGTTCTGACTTGTGTTTCTCTTGTAAATACCTCAGAAGATCAGACACTGCGAAGATCCAAGATCCAAGTGGCTTAAGTTTCTGATGCCGAGGAATCAGTCCTCTCCCTGGATGAGCACCCTGGAACCTCATTTACTGAGGCCTCACAGTCCTGGCTCAGATTTAGTTCTCTTAAAGGATGGATGGGCGATTCCAGGATGCAGCGTGGGAAGAAGTGTAGTTGATTAAGACCACAGGTGGTGGGACCAGGTTTTCTAGGGTAGCATTTCAATGCTGAGCCTCTCGTTTCATAGAAATCATAAAAACATTTAAATTCAAAAGTAACCGTGCCCTTAGAACAGAACCAGGTGTTAGTAGGCATTTGAGAAGTGTTCTTAGTGCTTAGTTTATGTTTATAGTGTTATTTGTATTCACATATATTTCACAAGTATTATATATGTATGTACATGTGTGTATTGGTACTGGAGTGTGTATGTGACTGGTGTGTGTGTTGTGTGTGTGTGTGTGTGTGTGTGTGTGTGTGTGTGTGTATGTATTGGTACTGAAGATTGAACCTAGGGACATTCTACCTCTGAGCTATATTTCCAGCCATTTTTATGCTTTTATTTTTAAAACAGGGTCTCACTAGGTTGTTGAGAGTCTTGCTGAGTTGCTGAGGTTGTTCTTGAACATATAATCCTTCTGTCTTAACCTCCCAAATACTGAGATGACAGGCACATGCCATCATGCCTGGCCATATTAATGGGCATTAGAAGGTTTCTTCCTTCTTTAGAGTTTATTGGTTCTGATTGGTTTGATCTATATCCAGTGTCTGGTATATGATTTTTTTTCCCCATCACACACCCTGCCCCATAAAAAATCTATTCCTGGGCTTTTCCTTACCCAAGATGGTTGCCAGCAGGGAGAGAGAAACATGGAGGCAGGGGCCATGAGGTTGCTTGACAGAACTCACCCTATCAAACACCCTGTGAAATTTCTAGTGAACCCTGGAGGGCTGACACCTCAAGAGTTATAGGTCCTGTGATAGCAGGTGAAAGCCCCAGGCACAGAAGCATTGCTCGGACATGTCAATGTATCTCACAGTTATGAAGCGCTTATGCCATGGGGGGGGGCATGCTTCACGACATAGGGCACCATCTTATTTACTGGAAATAACAACCTACGTAGTGATGATTATTTCTGTTTTGTCAAAACAATAGTCTCAATGAGTTTGAGAAAATTTACATGATAATAAGTATCAAGTTATATTCAAATAAACATTCTAATCCAGGTTTATCTATTTCATGAACCTACAAAATGCTTGAGTTCTGGCAAGTGTAACAAGAGGAACCCCTCCTGATGAGTGCACTGTGTTTCAGATGCTGTTGTATCTATTGCTCATTTAATGCTTACAGAGAGACTATAACCCTGGTTCTGTACACAAGGAACCTGAAGCACAGAAATGTGAAATGTGTGACCCCAGGTTACTCACTGGTGAGGAACAAAAGTGAGATCGGAGCAGAGTCTGATTCATTGTCTACACAATGTTGATGACAACCAACTCCGAGACCTGGATTTCAGGCTCAGGAGACAGCCTGCCTGCCTGCCTGCCTGCCTGCCTGCCTGCCTGCTTCCTTCCTTCCTTCCTTCCTTCCTTCCTTCCTTCCTTCCTTCCTTCCTCTCTCCCTCCCTCCCTCCCTCCCCCCTTTTCCCCTTCCTTCCTTCCTTCCTTCCTTCCTTCCTTCCTTCCTTCCTTTTCCTTCATTCCTTTTTTCTTCCTTTCATTCACATTGGGAATTAAACCTAGGGGTATTCTACATCTGGGTTATACATCCAGCCCTGTTTTATTGTTTAATTTTGAAAGAAGGTCTCTCTAAGTTGCTGAGGGCCTTGATAAGTTTTTGAGGCTGACTTCAAACCTGCAATTCTCCTGTCTTAGCCTCCCAAGTATTATGATTACAGGCATGGGCCACCAGTCCCAGCTATAAGAGAGTCACTTTCTAGAGCAGTTACTAAACAACTCACTTGAGAAGTGGTCCTGGTTTCTTCATTTGTAAGTGTGTGACTCACCTTTTACTCTCTCCTTTAAGTGGTCTTCAATAAGAAATTGGGAACACTCATTTGCAAATGCATTTGTGAAATTATAACCACTTATTATTATAGTTATCCAACCTTATATAGTATGCAGATCAACAAGATAAAAAACAAATGTTATAGAATAAGCTCATTAAATGTGTTTTCTTATAACCTATCACCCAATAAATCAACAAGAAAATATATAATTAAATTAAATCATTAAATTGATCCCCTTTAATGTTTTATACTCTGATCTAAATAAAGAATTGGCAACTAATTGGGCCTCTTTGAAATTTATGGAGAATAATTTTACTGATAGATGATATGCTTTAAGATGAATGTTGAGAAAACATACGGCCTTTGACTTTCTGAGACTGGCTGATATCACTTAACAAAATATGCTCTAGTTCTATCTACTTTCCTGCAAATGACATAATTTTGTTCCTTATAGTTGAATAAAATTCCATTCTGTCTATATACCACATTTTCTTTATTCATTCATCTATTGGTGGCCACCTATGTTGTTCTATAATTTGGTTTTTGTGAATTGTGCTTCAATAAACATGGGTATGTGTATCACTATAGAATTCTAATTTTAATTATTTTGGAAGCTAAGAGAAAACAGAAAACAGAAGAGATATCAGATAAATGAGGAGAGTAGTCAAATAACAAAAGGGAATTGGAGGAAGGAGGTAGGGAGGAAAGAATGGAGGACTGAAGAAAAATAGTACAAATAATGTTATATCTATATATGAAGGTTTCATTCCCGATCTCACTAACGTGTATGGGGATGGAGGATGGAGAAGCCAGGTGGGATGCAGAGAAAGTAAATCCAGTGATGTGTGCATGTATGCTTGTATCACTTGGAACCTCACAATATTGTATAATTGCAGTGCACCAATAAAAATATAAAATGTAGAAGTTTATGTTTACAAGTATTTAAAAGAATCAGAGAGAAAACCAATTTCTTTTTGTAGAGGGAGCTACCCCAATTGTCCCTTTTTTATTTTTTATTTTCTAATGCTGACCAAGTTTTTGGCTGTTTCTTGTCACTTTTTGCTGGAATCGAATTCTCTAGGGACACCGAAGGCTGAATCTGATAACATCTGGTACAGCTTCTGCTCCAAACTGGGTAGTACACATGGCAGTTAATTTGTAAAGTTAAAAAAGAAAGAAAGAGACAGTGATGAATTGAAGTTATTACTAGACTCCGTAAACCTATGCTCTGGGCTGCCATTGGTCTGAGTTATATAATTTCCCTGGACAAATGGAGAAGTTTGTATAGAGATAGAGGAAATTACCCAGTGTCTGTTGTTATGGTTGAGCGAGATGGTGTATAGCTGAAACAGTGTGCAGGGGCATCCTATTTCCATTTCAAGGCAGGCTGAAAAGGTCTTTGTGGGTGATATACCCTAACTTCTTGTAGCTTCGAACTACAGGGATAAAGCCGAGGCTTTAGTTTCTTGGGTGGTGGTGGTGGTGGTGGTGGTGGTTGTTGTTGTTGTTGTTGTTATTTTTCTTAGAATATTTCCACTCCCAGGCTAATAGCCCACTTCTTGTTCATATACACCTCACATATTCATCCCCTGATATCATAGATGTTTATTAAACCTAATAAAAAATTCCTGTGATTCCATGATGTTAGGTCATGTTCTTCTTTTGAGTGTGTGGTACTGAGAATCAGTATCAAAGGCATTATACCTTTGAATTATATCTCCTACCTTTTTTAATGTTTTGTTTTGAAACAGGATCTTACTAGGTTGCTGAGAATCATACCATTGCTGAGTCTGTCCTAGAACCTTTGATTCTCTTGTCTCAGACTCCCAAGTACTATAATTATAGGCATGGACCACTATGCATAGTTTAGGACATGTTCTTTAACCTTGAGAACAGGAGGAAAAGAGTGAGGGAGGAAAAAAAGAGGGAGGGGGAGGGAATGCTGTAGGAATTAGGTAAGGGCTAATTGAGGGATATGTGCCTGTATGCCTCTACCATCTTGTACTCCAATAAGATGTACAACTATAATGCACCAATAAAAAATTTAAAACCCCATTTTGTTAAGGGAAGCATCCAGACACACACACACACACACACATACACACACACACTTATATTTATGAACATCTGCTAGATAGCAGCCAGTGACTCCGATTTCTTAATATATGAGCTCATTCCATTCTTGCAAGAACTTAGGTATCATGATCTTCTCATTCAGGTGTGGATTCAGGACACCATCAATGTAAGTATGAGTCTCATAGAGTTAATTGATTATGTACTAACTAACCTCATGGCATGTTATGACCTGAACTTCCAGGCAAGTTTAATTGGACATCTTTGGCTACAATTACAGAAACCAAATTTGAACTAGTTCAAATAATAATACTGACAAAGACATGTATCTCCTCTCTCATTTTTTCTTTTTCTTTTTTTTTTTTTGTGGTACTGGGGATTCAACCCATGGGAATTCTACCTCCAAACAATACCCCTGTTCCTTTTTTCTTTATTTTATTTTTTGCTTGGAAATAGGGTTTCATTAGGTTGCTGAGAAATCTGCTAACTTGCTGAGATTGGCTTCAAACGTGTCATCCTCCTGTCTTAGCCTCCCAAGTATTGGGGAGGATTACAGGTGCATGTCACCACATCTGGCACATTATTGTTTATTCAATCCAGAAATTTCAGATGTACAGCTGGACTCAGGGGCTCCTGTGGCTCCCCTGAGTTCAGTCTCTCAGCTATATTCTTTTTAATTTGACTTCATTCTTCCTTTCTGCAAATTGGTGGTAAGTGAGAGAACATGCCTATAGCATTTTGAGACGACGTTACCTCAAGGCAGTGGCTAAAAGAAAATGGGAGTCCCAGAAAAATTTGGTACTTTGCTTTACAGGAGGGTTTATGGAGCATTCTTCACAAATTCAACCAGCCCATGGGACTCACTTTGGCCCAAGATATGAAGTATGACTCCTCTGTAAATCGTATTTAAACGGTTCGACATGCCTTTTTCTTTCTTTTACTTTGAGTATTTTTTTTTAATTCGGCGCATTGTAAATGTATATCATATTGGGGTACAGAGTGTCAGATAAATACATGCACACAGCTCTTGATGCCCTCCCCACCCACTACCCCTTCCTCACCTCCCTTTGTATGTCTTTGAGGTTGTCCCTATTCTGAGTATCTCTCTGGCTTCTATGTATAAGAGAAAACATACATCTACTTGTTTTCTGAGACTGCCTATCCTTGCTTATGGTATTCTCAAGTTATTTATATTTTTCTGCAAAAGTTATAATTTTATTCTTCTTTATGACAGAGTAAAACTCCATGTATGTATATAACACAGTCTCATGATCTAGTCATCTGTTGACAGAAACCTAGGCTGGTTCCATAATTTGGCTCTTGTAAGTTGTGCTGCAAATATAATATTATGATTTCATTTCCTTTGGGAAGATGCCCAGGAGTACCATCACTAGGCCATAGGTTAGATCTATTTCCAACCTTCTAAGAAACCTCCACACTGATCTCTACACAGCTATACTAGTTTGCAGTCTCACCAACAGTATAATAGGGTTCCTATTTTCCCACAACCTCACCAGCATTTATTTTTATTTGTTTTCTTGATGATTGCCATTCTAACTGGAGTTAGATGGAATCTGAGAAAGAGAAAAAAACAATTAATGGTAAATGGGAAATGAAGATTGTGTTTTTAGTTGTGTGTAAAGTGTTAAGAAGGCAAGAAAACCAATAAGAAGACCCACAAATTGGGTGTAGTTGAACAGTCTTGGGAACAAATCTTGACTTTACAGTGTGCTAGGGCCATGTGCAAAATAGCACGCTCCTCTATAAAATTAAGATAATAATACCTTCATAAAGTTGGCATGAGAAATCAATGAAAAGAAAACACCTAGAGCTTAAAACATGTAGTGTACTTAGTCCCTCCTGTGGCCATACATGAGAAAGCACCCGACTCCAATTGCTGAGCTCCAGCTTCATAAGAGAAAAAAGGTTTCAGTTGGCGTTTATAGCAAACTGCAATGAAAGTTTGCACAGAAGATTAAGTCCAGAAAAAGAATCTGCCTATGTACAAGGTGCCATTGATAAGGATTTCTCAGCCTGAATATTTAGTACTTTAGAAAAGTATAAACTCTAAAGATGAGTTGAGATAGTGAAAAGACCAAGTCCAATAAATGTAGAAGTAAAAACAAATATATTTGTATTATAAGTAGTCACTGGCTTTTTTGTGGCACTAAAAATTGAACCCAGAGGCATTACCTCTGAGCTAAACCTCAGGCCGATTTTATGTCTTTTATTTTATTTTATTTTATTTTATTTTTATTTTGGTGGTACTGGGGTTCCTGCAAACCCTTCTACTTCCGGGCTACACTCCCCGACCTATTTTTATACTTTATTTGGAAACAGGGTCTCTTAAGCCAGCGCGGCTGGCTTTGAACCTGCGCGATCCTCCTGTCTCCGCCTCCCAAGCGCGGGGATTACAAGCGTGCGCCACCATGCCCGGCAACTTTATGTTTTATTTGAAACAGGATCTCACTAAGTTGCAGAGGGCCTCATTAAGTTGTTTAGGCTGGCTTTGAACCTGCAAGCCTTCTGTCTCAGCCTCCCAAGTAGTGGGATTACAAGTGTGTGCCACCATACCTGGCTGTCACTGACTTTTTTAAAGTCTCCAAATATGGTTTTTCAAGTTCCAAGATTAAACATAGATTCATCATATGACCCAGAGTTTGATCCTAGGTTCATTCATGAGCAATGAAAATTTATGTTCACACAAAAATTGGACATAAATGATTATGATAGCATTGTACATAACTGTTAAAATGTAAAAATAACCCAATGTCCACCAACTGATGAATGACAAATGAGATGTGTATTTATACAATGGAATATTATTTGTCAATCAAAAGGAATGAGATGCTGATTTCAGTTATGCCGTATGTGGTGTATTTGATGAAATGTGTGCTAAGTCAAAGGATCCAGACACAACATATGAATGTATATAATTCCATTTAGATGAAATGTCTAGAATAGGCAAATTAAGAGACAAAAAGTAGATTAGTGGTTACCTAAATCTGGGAGAATGGAGGACTCTGGATGAAGGCTTATGGGAATGTTTTAAAAAGATTTTTATTTTGAGTAATGAATGTTCTAGAATTGATTGTGGTGACAGTTGCTCAGATCTTCAAATATACTAAATTAAATACTATAAGTTGGTGAATTATGTGGTATATATTATAGCTCAATAAAGCTGTTATAGAACAAAATCTCTGGTGATCCTCATTTATTATCTGTGGCTTTATTTTAAAGTTCCCAATTGATTTAATGCATAATAAGAGATAAAAACTACTAGTCTAGATCAACCAAACTAAGCCATCTCTATTGTCATACATAAAATTTAAATTACCAGTTGTCTGAGAGGAAAAGATGGAGGGTGTGAATTTAATAAATTATCTTCATAGTTGAGGAACAGTTTGATTTTTGTTTCACTTCATTTAATTGAGATTCAAAGAACCATTTTGATGCAATACATGACACTTGGTCATGCGGGTTCTGGACATATTAAATTAATGTCAACTCAGCATCGAATCAAAAACAGTACAATCAAATTTATACTGGTAATGAGTAGAGAGAAGCAATTTAGGGCTTGATAATGATAAGACGGATGAAAATGCTGGGCCAAGAGGCCAAGAATTGAACTCCTGATGATAAATTCTTCATTTCCACTTGACATAGTTGAATTTTCACTAGATTGTTTCAAATGGCAATATATCTTTAAGGACAAAGTCTTTGGCTTTATGGTTGAATTTTTGAGGTTTTTGAAATCTCCTTATATATTTTTTTTCAGATTCAAAATAGTTATTATGACTAATTTCAAGAAGACATCCTGTACAAACATTTCTGGTTGGGAAGACTAACATTTTAGAATAGGAAATCAGAGAAAACCACTTACTTTCATAACATTTTTAATGACTGTTTTTATTTACTCTGCCAGCTTTTTAAAATTTCAGAAAATATTTCCTCTGGGCTTGAACATACTCTCTTGAGCCAAGGAAGTTTCTGTTTTCTCCTTTTTAAGTTGCTGTCACATATACAATGGCAGGGCGCATAGTCTTTGGGCATCCTAGTAGGTATGTGTTTTATATGTCTGTCTAGAGCTATGATTGAACCAAACTTACTAGGAAGAAGAGTGGTCCATCCCACTAATTCTTTCAACTTTAATTCTGTTTTTGTTTGTTTATTTGCTTTGCTTTGTCAAGCAGTTCCCTTCCTGGTCTTCCAGCTTTGGATATTATCTGTTGACTGACCACAGTGGGAGATGGAGACTGAACTCTTACCCACCCCTCCTATATGCATGATTATGATACCCTCATCTTTCTAAAATAACTGTGTGATTGTTTTATTCCAATACACCTAGTATTAATATTACTGTGGCTGAAATACTCATATTGGAAGGCCTGTCCTTTTTTCATGTCCTTTTTTCATGTCCTTTTTTCATGTCCTTTTTTTGTTTCCTTTTTGGCTTTTCCTGAAGATGCCTTCCTTTTGTATTGCTTTAGTTTTATATTTATTTTATTTTGAAAATTTATTTGCTCATCTATAGTATCTCCTTCTTCATCTAGTGTTCTTCCTATGACCCATTTTCTCTCTAGCTTCCACATATTAGGGAAAACATCCAATTTCTTATTTTTTGTGACTGACTAATATCACTTAGCATAATGTCCTCCAGTTCCATCCATTTCTCTGGAAATGATATAATTGTGTTTTTCTCTATGGATGAGTAAAATTCCATTTTATACACATCCCAGAGTTTTGCAATTCATTCATCTGTTGATGGACATCTTGGATGGTTCCACAATTTGGAAATGGTGAATGCTCTGATGCACATGATGTACTTTAACAAACATATCAAAGTCAATCACTAAGCCAAACATGATGAGGAGGGAGGGGTGAGAATGGGGTAGGAATTGGGTAAGGACCAATTGGGTGATGTGTGCATATATGTCTCTACCATTTTGAATCCCATTAAGATGTATAACTACAATGCACCAATAAAAATTATAAAAAATAAATTTTATTGGTGCATTGTAATAATATGTCATAATAAGGTTCAGAATAATAGAAACATATGTACATGTTTCCCCCAGATCCTACCCCAATCTTTTCATACATAATATTGAAATTGGTATTGATAACTTCATATATATTTCTAACTTATTCCCAAAATCTATTCTATTTATTCTATATATTCTCTCTCTATATGTAATTTTTTTTGTATTGGAGATTAAATCCAGGGGCATTCTACTTCTCAGCTACACCCCCTCAGGTCTTTTCTTTTAAGATTTTTGTTTTGAAATCGGGTCTCCCTAGGTTGCTAGGAGTCTCCTAGTTTGCTGAGGCTGTCTTCAAACCTGCAGTCCTCTTGCCTGAGCCTCCCAAGTATTTCTACCCAGTGATTAAGAGTCCTTTTCATGTGATCAGACACGCAGCTTCTGTCAGCTTCATCTTCTAAGAGCCAGTTTGCCCTCCTCTCTTGCCTGGCCTGACTATAAATATTCCTTGTGGGCTTTCCTTTCACTTCTCTCTGTGTTTATCTACTTAGGATTTTGGCTCATTTTGTAGAATATTTTTTAAGGTCCTTTTCCTTTTGCTTTGCTTATTTATTTTGAATTAACTGTAAATTAACAGGAAGTTGTGAAGATGGTCCTGTGTACCTTACTCTCAGTTTTATGGAGCATTACATTTTATGTAACTACCCTACAATATCCACACAAGGAGACTGAATTTCTATAGCATGTATATATAGTTCTATTTTCTTTTATCCCTCTTGTTATATTGATTTAACAAAATGTCTTCTTAAAATTAGTCATAATAACACATTTTGAATCTGAATAGTTCCATTTCAACCCAAACCTCCTTAGTGCTGCTGAGTTACAGTCAAATTCCTCTCCTTCTCTTCCACTGTTCTTAGAAGGCACTCCTCTGTTGTCTAGCTAGCTCTAAGAATTTGTCATTTCAGAAATTTTACATAAATGGGATTGTGTAGCATGTAAGATTGGCTTTTATCCAAATACCATAATACCTTTTAGATTGATCTAAGTTATATCAGTAATAAGTTCTTATTGATTGATTGACTGTGCTGCTGGAGATGAATCTCAGGTATACTATACCGCTGAGCTATACTCCCAGCCCTTTAAAAATTCTTCTTTTGAAGTGAGAGGGATATTCTATTTATTTATTTATTTATTTTATTTTTATGTGGAACATATTGAAAATGGCATACATTCAGACTATGCTTGGCACCCTTCCTCCCTACACATCTTCTTTCCCCTCTCTCAACAATGAGTGTTCAGGTTAATCATGTTATATTTATATTTTTACACAAATTCAGAAAAAAATTCTTTAAATTTTGAAACAGGGTCTTCCTAAGTTGCTACATGCTGGCCTCCTGAAGATTCTTCGTCTCAGCCTCCCAAATACTAGGATTTAGGCATGAACCTTTTTTTGGGTAGTACCTGGGTTGGAACACAGGTGTATTCTACCTCAGCACAACCCCCAGCCATATTTTTTAAAAATTTTGAATCAGAGTCTCACTAAGTTGTGGAGAACCTCACTAAGGTTCTGAGGTTGGCTTTGAACCTGTGATCCTCCTGTCTCTGTCTCCCAAGTACTAGGATTACAAGTGTGCACCACAGTGCCCAGCTTGTATGTTCTTTTTAATCCTGAATTGTATGTATTATATGGTAGGAATATAGCTCAGTTTAACTCTTCACCCATTGCAGGGCATTTTGGTTGTTTTCCAGTTTCTTTTGGTTATTATTAACACAGCTACTGCATGTAAATGTACACAGGTTTTGCTGTAAACATAAAATTTTACTTTTATGCAATGAATGCCTAGGGATATGATTGATGGGGGTTATGGTAAATATATGCCTAGTTTCCTATTTTGATAGAGCCATTCTTGCTTTTGTTATTTTTATGTTGTTATCTTTCTTTCTATGTGTGTACTTTCAGCCTGCCCAAATGATTATATTTGAAGTCTTTGTACAGAGCCCGAAGTCAGGTTATTATTATTTTTTAATTCATTCCACCACATGTTCGTCTTTTATTTCATGCCTTTAGAACATTTATATTTACTATAATTATTTGGATGTTTATGGTTTGATTCTGCCATTTTCTTATCACCTTACTGTTTTCTTTCTTTCTGTTTCTCTATTTTCTTTTTTCTGCCTTCCTTTGGGTTATTTGTACTTGTTTATTATTTGGGAAATTACTCCTCATTCATCTAGAGTATAGGTTCCCAAAGTGGGTGATACTAGCCCCTCAGGGATTCTGGAATGAAATATAGACACATAAAAGAATGCAAAATTGTTCCAGCATCTTTCTGCTTATTCACTTAAAGAAGGTAGAGTTCCAGGGAGGTGGTGAGTAATTTTTTTTTCTTAAATGTAGCCGTAAGCTAAATAAGTTTGAGAACCTATTCTAGAGTACCTCTGTGTATATCTTTTTCTATAGTTCTTTTGATTTATTTCTAGAAATTAAATTTTATACATACATATGTTATTTGACAAAGTCTATCAGTGTCAAGATTGAATCAAATGTAAAGAAGTGGAGAAATTTTACTTTTTTGTAAGCCCCTTTATTTTTCACCATTTATATAACTCCCTACACTTGTCTTAAATTGCTATTTCTATGTATATCTAAGAATATTACATAATGTGAAAATTTGTGCTATAGCCATCACACATAATTTATGCACACAGAAGAAAAATATCTTCTTTATTTACTCTTATTTTCAGTCTTTTCACTTTTTTTTCTTTCTTCCTGATCTAAGATTCCTTTGTTCATAGTTTCCTTTATGTTAGAAAAATAACCACTTTAGGCATCACAGTCTGCTGGTAACAAGTTCTTTTTACCTTTCTTAATCCTAGCATGTCATTGTTATGGTTTGAATTATGTTCCCCCTTTATATATAGCCCCAGTAACTGAGAGAAACTATTTGGAAACAGTTATTGTGGATATAAGTAGCTCGTTTAAAATGCCATCACACCTGCATAGGGTAGACCTTTAGTCCAATATAACTGTCGTCCTTATAAGAAGAGACACAAACACAGAAGAAGAGGGACATGGGAAGATAAAAGCAGTGATGCTAGTTATGTGGCAGAAGCCAAGAAATGGCCTGGGGTTACCAGAAACTGCAAAAATCAAAGAAGGAGGCTTCCTTGGCGGCTTGAGAGGGAGTATGGTTTATTTAGTCAACACTTTAGGCTTCAAGTCTCCAGCACTGTGGGAGAATGAATTTGGATTATTATTACTCACCAGTGTGTGTTCATTTCTTATAGTAGCCCTAGCAAACTAATACAGAGGGATGTATTTTTTTCCAGTCTTATGGCTACAATGAAATACATTGGCTGCCAGGCTTTGGTGAACTCAGGCTCGGGTGGGTGGGTGGCAAGAGGCCTAGGGATCTTGAATTCAGTGTCCTAAATTCCTCTGAAGTTACTTTTACGGTGTCACTCTCTCCTCATGTGCATATGGCTTCTTTCTGCTGGTCCAGAGGCCCTCAGTATCATTCTCACAAAATAACTCGCCAGTCATTCTTTACCGAGATTTCATGCAAGTCCCTTTTTTTAGTCCCTTTTTTCTACCAGTTCCAAATGGGATGGAAATTCTCGAACTCTTTGGGAATTGGGAAAGTAAATTAGGTTGCTTCTTATTTTTTCATTGCCTGCCTTAGTATTATTTCTCCTTTTCCTCCCTTCCTTTTATTCTTTTCTTCCGATTGAACCCAGAGACATTCTAGCTACACTTCCAGCCTCCCCTTTTGAAACAGGGTCTCATTAAGTTGCCGAGGGCTCATGGTAAGTGCCTGAGGCTGGCCTTGAACCTGCAATCCTCCTGTCTCAGTCTCCCAAGTACTAAAATGCTAAGTGTGTGCTACCACACCCAGCTAGCTACATTTTGGGGTGGCAAAATTCAGATTCCACGGGACCTCATATGTTCCCACTTTCTGAATTTTCTCCTCTTTTATTCTGTCATTCTCTGTCATTCATAACATATTCTGTGATCCATAACATTACCAAATTCTGATTTTATTTTAGAGTGTATGTTGGAGAGAAAATGTATGTTATTTGTTCCACTTTCTTTAGCTGAAACCTTCAAGTTATTTTCACAATATTGACTAGGCATCCTTCTTAAATCGTTATTTCTTTGAGCAGTGCTGACATGACATTTCTTGCAGATATCATTTTTCAATAATGCTTCCTCTACTCAGCTTTAAGGAGTAATTAATCAATAACACATTTAAGAATTATGATGTACATTGTGATGTTTTAATATATGAATAAGTTGTAAAATGTGTAGATCAACTTTTTTGTGTGTGTGGTACTGGGGTTCCTGGAAACCCTTCTACCTCTGGGCTACGCTCCCAGACCTATTTTTTATATTCTTTTTATTTGGAAACAGGGTGTCTCGAGCCAGCGTGGCTGGCTTCGAACCTGCATGATCCTCCTGTCTCAGCCTCCCAAGCACAGGGATTACAAGCAGGTGCCACCAGGCCCAGCATAGATCAACATTTTTAAGGTGAGAATATTAAGCTCTGGTTTCTTTTCAATTTTCAATTATAGAGTCCATTATTATTATCTGTAATAGCTAAGCTGTTATTCTTAACTTTAGACTTTACTGTTACAGTAGCAGGAAAACTTGTGCTCAATAGAATTTTTATTTTTTCATATACTAATAGACTTGCCCTCTTTGTTGTGTTTTTGACTCTAGATATATAGTATACGTCATTGGAATCACTACAAGTTTGTTGCCTCCTTAAAATTACAATGACTATAAACAGAAAGCAGAGTGCTTACTGACATCTAAATATATTTTTGGAGGGATAATGTGTTTTGTTTATCATCCTGGTGGAATATCTTATAGAAAAATTAATGCAATTGAAAACAGGAAGAAGCAACATTAATTACATACATATATTGTGTCCTGGAGTCTCTCACACAGATATACATATACACGTATACATACTACATACAACAACCCTTATGAGTTGGGTGGTGGGTGCATGAATATCTTCCCTGTTCTCCAATGTGAGCCACAAAATTGGCCAAAGGTCTTATAGTCAGAGCCATTGAATTGGAATTTGTATAAAAGTAGCCTGATGATACAGTAACTGGCCCACAAAGCTTGATAAATTCAATTGATACTATAGTATTATTATTATTATTATTATTATTATTATTTTGATTATATTAACCTCTCCAAAGATCTGATTTTTATATTAAACCTTAAGTTTTTCAAAGAAAACATTTAGTGTTGAGTGAGATGTGCCTTTTTATGTGCACTAAAAATGTTATTTGTAGTAATTTGTTATACTGTTCAGTCTCTTCCATCCAGCAGCAGAAGAGAACTTTTGTTCTGCTTTGGTTGTTTCTTTTTAGTTAGGATGACAGCAGCAAAAACAAAAAAGAAAGCACATGAACACATTTACCTTTGAGGAATATCTTGGTGGCTTTGTTTTTGTCCTAAGAGTTTGGAAAAGCATGCATTTATTTTTTTTCAGTCTTAAAACTTGGTCTAAGAGGGAAAACACGCAGTGTTATCTGGAAAAACTAGAGAGGTGGCCTTCGTTTTATTCTTCGAAGGACTATACCCTTAATTTTAGTCATGTATAATTATCAAATTACCATGTCTCTCCCGTCAGTGAGAGTTTATAAATTCTATAGGTAAATTCTGCCCTGCCTTGGCCCTTAAAGCACACTTTCAACTTTTAATAATAGTTATATGAAAGAGAAAAATTATAAAATGTATAAATGTGTGACAGCATTATTAAAACAATAAATAACTAACATGTTCTTGTGTCTCTTTGCATTGTATGAACCTCACGATAATGGAACCCTGCATTTTTGTGGCTTAATTTTGTGGAGTTTTTAGTTGATATAAAATGTGATGCTTATTGTATGTTGATAATGGAATGGAGTTTACAGGTATGAATATGGACATCATATGGAATAGAGGCAACTAGGCCATTAATATATATGATAATGGGTCCCTGATAAATTTCTAAATTATTTGTACATTAGTGTCATAAATTCCTGAAGTTATATAAAAGAAAAACATAGCAGTATGATAATGGTGTATAGATCATCTTTTTTCTCAGGCCAGGTAATTTAATGACAATCAAAAGGAAAAAATATCTAGGTAAAAATCTACTTTGTAGAAAACAATCAAAGATAACGACGAACTCTAAGGGCATGGGGTAAATTCTAGGCATTAAACCCCTGGCATCAAATATGAAGGAAGAAAACTGATCTACTTGGCTAATGAAAATTAAAAATCTCAGCCATTAAAAATACACCACACACAGCTGGGCGTGGTGGCGCACGCTTGTAATCCCAGAGCTTGGGAGGCTGAGACAGGAGGATCACACAGGTTCAAAGCCAGCCTCAGCTACTTAGTGAGACTCTTAGCAACTCATTGAGACCCTGTTTCCAAATAAAGTATAAAATAGGTCTGGGAGTATAACCCGGAGGTAGAAAGCCCTTGGGTTCCACCCCCAGTACCACAAAACAAACAAACAAAAAATACACCACACGCAAATAAAATGAAGTTATCTAAGATGGGAGCATACAAGAAAAGTGTCACTCTCCACTTTTAGTGTGATACACACATTAAAATAGAAAACATTGCAAAGGACAATGAGACATTTAATAAAGGCAGCAACAGAAATGCCCAGTAGACATATGAAGAAACAGTACTAATAAAATAAATATAAATGCTAAAAACATCTATTTTACTTCAGGATACTTTTGGAGTAGTTTTATTTATTTTTTTATTGGTGCACTGTAGTCATGCATCTTAAGGGGTTACAAGATGGTCGAGTTACACATGCACGCATCACTCATGGAGCCCTTCCCCAATTCCCACCCCATTCCCTCCCCCTCCCTTCTTTTTATGTTCGGCTTAGTGATTGACTTCGATATTTTTGTGCATGTCCATCAGGTACATTAGGGAGTAGCTTTTCAAGCTATGTTAAAGAGATATTGATGAGAGCCTGGAGAGCTTAGCAATTTTGTAGGCGTGTGGACTTGTGGAAATGAACTTGTTCATATCAGAAGCCTTCCTGTCTAATAACTTTGATTGAGGAGTTCTATTTCTAGTGATATTTCATATAACTAAGTCAGAGCTGAGTCCAGCAGTTTAAATATAGTATATTAACATACTAAAATGTAAATATTTTTTTGAAACAGGGAAATGAAAAAAACCCAAATGCCAAGCATTAAAAGGTATATTGATATAGTCTATGATTGCATGTAGTGGAACCACTAAAATATGTTAAATAACATAAGTTTTGATAATATGTCTTAAGTGAAAAAATGCCAGCTGACAAGATAGCCTGTTTTTGAAAGTTATATATCAGATATTATCTCTGGAAGGTAGGCATACAGGAACTATTATTTTCTTATTTGTTATTTATTTATACTACAATAACTATATATAAAATTATCATGAGAAATAGTTTCAAATACATAGTATAAACTTTCATAAAACCTACAAAAGTTGAGTAGGTATATATATGAATTTAAGATTAAATAAATTCTGGTACTTACCAGCAGATGGCAGAAGCTAGCAAGCTGTTAGTGTTTCAGAACAGGACTTGGGAGGGAAGCCTTTCTCCTTTTGCCTGGAAACGTGGAACTGTAACCACAACACCACGTAACACTGTTTTATAATCATTCATATACTTAAATAGGAATTTATATTTCAATAGAAATGTACCTTTGAGGCCGTGAGTCATGCATAACACCCTTGCAACTAATTCTAGTACTGTTTAGAGAAAAAACATAATTTTCCTGTCTGTATGCTCATATTTATTAGTCACCAAAATAATGATTATTAATTAATTGCCATTGAAAATAAAGACCAAGTCTAACATCTTAAAAGTCCCTTAAAATGCCTTGCAGTCAGCTTAATTATTTTATATAATTACTCTTTTAAATCACAAATCATGAATTTAGAAATACAAAGTTTCTTTTAACCCTCCCCCTCTCCCTCCTTTTCAGTTATTATTTTGTAACTCAGTTAATGATTATGTGCTTGTGATTGGGGCGCCCAAAAGTTCCTTGTTTGTAGGTTCTTTGGTAGTCATTGCTGGTGGAACTGGCCGATATCCAAGTTTCTCAATTTCCCTTTAAGGAACAACATGAATAATGATACTAAATTCATGTAGTTTCACCATCTGCAAAGATCAGTTTGAAATAAGAAAAATGGGTTCTCCTCTTCCTTTGGGAAGATTTTTTTGTTGATTTTTCTTCAGTGACATTTTATTCTTTTTATTTTTAACTACTTTGATCTGAACAAAAGCTGTAGAAATACAATAATAGGTTAATTCTGTGATAAATTTAGCTGCTTTAGCATTTACAAATAGTTAATTCTTGATTTTATTAAATTATGAGTATATTTAAAATCAACTTTGAATTGATTTTAGTATTTATTAGTCTTTAACTATAAACCCTTTGTCTATGAAAAGAGAAACCCAATACAATGTTATTTCATATTTCATATATCTTCGAAGATATAAATTTTTAAGTTTTTTCCCACTATAGACTTGTAAAGTTTTGTTGTTTTGGTTTTATTTTTTAGTACTGGGGAAGAAACCCAGGAGCATTCTACCTCCGATCTACACCCTCAACCCTAATTTTATTCTTCATTTTGAAACAGGGTCTCACTGAGTTGCAAACACCCTCACTAAGTAGCTGAGAATGTCTGAGAACAGCAATCCTCTTGTCTCAGCTTCTCAAGTGCTGGTATTACAAGCATGTGCCACCGCCTGGCTTAGACTTGTGAAGTTTTTAATAACTATATTTCAAATAAAATATAAGCTACAGCCAGGTGTGGTGTTGCACATTTGTAATCCTAGTACTTGGGAGGTTGTGACAGGAGGATCACAGTTCAAGGACAGCCTCAGCTAGAACATGAGGACTTCTGCAACTTAGTGAGACCTTTTTTCAAAATGAAAAGAAAAAATAGGGTTGAAAGTGTTTCTTGGAAGTAGAATTTCCCTGGGTTCCATCTTCAGTACTGATAGATAGATAGATAGATGATAGATAGATAGATGATAGATAGATAGATGTGGATATAGATAAATATGTTAAGACCAAAAGGATGAATGTGAGGGGCCTATAACTTAAACATATTGTATAGTTGGAGATAAAGTCATTGTAGTTGCCACTGTATTCTAAACCATCAATTTCTCTCACATGATCTTTGCATCTTTTTCCTAACACCATCTTTCTGCTCTCTTTCTTGCAAGCTTCCCCATCCAACAACCCTCAGTCACATCCCCATAAAGCCACGAAGGTGTCCTTTAAAATGCAACTCAGGCCAGGCATGGTGGCGCACGCTTGTAATCTCAGCGCTTGGGAGGCTGAAACAGGAGGATCGCACAGGCTCAAAGCCAGCCTCAGCTACTTAGTGAGGCTCTCAGCAACTTAGTGAGACCCTTTTCCAAATAAAATATAAATAAAATAGGCCTGGGAATATAGCCTGGAGGTAGAAAGCCCCTGGGTTCCACCCCCAGTACCACACACACACAAAAATAAATAAAAAGCAAGTCAGCCCTGCCCCAGCCCTGCTTCAACCCTTTCTGTGGATTGCCATCATGTTTGAAACAAAAGTCCAACAAACATCTCAGGAGGCATAGAGATCCCTGCATTCAGTGGCCCTCTCTTCCTCCGATTCAGCTCTCAGTGTTGTCCTTGCCCCCAGCTCCATCACACTGGCCTCTGAGCTCTTCCATAATGCAAATTCCCTTCGGAGCTCTAACAGTTACTGTCTTCTCTTTGCTCTCTCACCTTTTCTCAGATGCCACTCTGCAGGGAAAGATTTCCTGGCCCCCTTCCCATTGGAATCCATTTACCTGGGTTCTTTTAATTGCATTGATCACTACCTGACTCTTCATATCAAATATATTACTACATTGTGCATTTTCTGCCTTTTTCACTAGAATTATGTTCCCAAGAGGAAGGCTATTTTTTAAATCCCTACTGTATATTGATTCCTACAATAGTACCCTGTAGGTACTATATATTTAATAAAATTTACTTGCATAAATGAATTAATAAATAAAACTCACACTTTTTCACTCCTGGTGAACAGCATAGTATTGTATTATTATTAAACTCCTGGTTTAGCAGCATAGTACTGTATTTTTAAACTTAACAGTGAGTGAACTAAGATCTATGATTGGGGATAACAGACTTTAGAATGAGTACAGTAAATGCTACCCCAGCCCTTTGGTTTTGGGTAGGCAGAAAGCCTTACCCTCTCCTTTCCTCATTTGTAAAATGAGGTCATAATTAACTTTCCTTAGCTCTGAAAGAGCTTTTCAAACTGAAGTTTGAAAAGGAAACTTCAATTTTTGCCATCCCAATTGTTAATTCTTGCTTTAATTTCCTGAGCTTTGGAGGTCTTGTTGATAAAGTTACTGCCTGTGCTTATATGTTGGAGTGTTGAACCTATGCCCTCTTCTAATAACTTCACAGTCTCTGATATAGTTTCTAAGTCTTTGATCTATCTTGAGTTGATTTCTATACAGGTGAAATGTAAGGATTTAGTTCCATTTTTCTACAAATGGATAGCTAGTTATTCCAGCACCATTTGTTGAAAAAACTGTTTTTTCTCCAGTGTATAAATTTGGCCTTTTTGTCAAAGATCAATTGAATATAGATGTGTGGCTTTATTTCTGTATCTTCTATTATGTTCTTCTCATCAAAAAAAAATAAATAAACCATCAAGGACCTAAAAGAGGAAGCCTGCAGAATGGAAGATCTTTACCAGCTACCACTCTGATAGAGGGCCAATATTCAGAATATACAAAGAGCTCAAAAGACTCTACACTAGCAAAACAAACAACCCAATCAAGAAATAGGCAACCTAACTGAATAGACATTTCACAAAAGAAAAGATACAAATGTCCAATAGATACATGAAAAAATGTTCAACATCACTGGCCATCAGGGAGATGCAAATCAAAACTAAGCTGAGATTTCATCTAACCCCAATCAGAGTGGCAAGCATAAAGAAGTCAAACAACAACAAATGCTGGCAAGGATGTGGGGAAAGAGGAACTAATTTACACTGTTGGTGGGAGTGTAAACTAGTTCAGCTGCTATGGAGATCACTGTGGAGATTCTTTAGAAAACTGGAAATAGATCCACCATATAATCCAGCTATAGGACTCCTGGGTATTTGTCCAAAGAGGTTGACATTAGAGAACTGCAGGACCATATGCATACCCATGTTCATAGCAGCATAGTTTGTAATAGCCTAAATATGGAGCTAACCTAGGTATACATCAAGAGATGAATGGATTGCAAAATTATGGGAAATAACACACAATGGAATTCTACTCAGCTGTAAAGAAGAACAAAATCATGTCATTCACAAGAAGATGGAAAGACCTGGAGAACATTATATTAAGTGAGATCAGCCAAGCACAGAAAGAGAAGGGACATATGTTTTCTCTAATATGCCCAAACTAGGGAGCATTGGGGATACCAGAGGGACTCCAGATAATGGAGGGGAAACCTCAGCAAAGTTAGAATGGAAGGATAGGAGAGGAAAAAGGCTGAGGTTGATTAATGGAAGATCTACATTCAAATATGTGTATATTTATTAATATAACATGGTTTACCTGGACACTCATTTTTGGGAGAGGAAAAAGGGAAATGGGGAGAGGAGAGAGGGCATCAAGCACAGTATGAATGTATGCCATTTTCAATATTTTCTGCATAAAAATAAATTTAAAAAATAAAAGGAAACTTTTCAAACTCTGACAGCTTATGCAGAGTGATATTATTTGAGAATTTCGCTCCACCAGTTGGCCCTCTTTGCTTTATACTAACAGTGGTAGCAGGAAAGGGAAGTCTGGTGACATTTATTTTCAGACTATGGGGAGGTGAAGAGAACAGGGATTTGGAGCCTGGGATTTGGAAGACAAATGACTGTACACCAGCTTGGTCTCTTAAAATTGCAGTGAGCTTTGCACAAGTTCTTTGACCTCTCTGGGTCTCAGCTTCCTTTGTGTAAATGTTGTAACAGAAGCTGCTTTGCAGGTTATTAGGAGATATTAAAGGAGATTGATGAGCACGGAGCACAGTGGTTTCCTATTAATATGGAAAGTGGGACGGCCTGGAGCAAACTTTACAGAACCAGTAATCGCATTCTCTTAGTAGAAAGAAAAAATGTATTGTTCAGACCACTACCTGTCCAGTTTGGATGAGGACACCTAAGGTTTCCTGTGTCCTGTCCTTCCACCGCCTCCTGTCATTCCTGTATAGTCTGAGACCCCACCAGGGATGCTCAAGTCCCAGCTCACCACTGCCATGACACACCATCGCCACGCGGTGTCGCTGTTGCAGCCAGTTCACTGCGGCCTCCTGTGACCCGCCACAGTGCCTGAGCTCTAGGATTCTGGCTCTGTCTCTCTGTCCTGTCACAGGCTTCTGAGGCTTTTCTTCTGTATTCCCACAGTAAGGTCTTGGGTCCGGAGGGACTTGAAGTGTCAGCCACATGCCTGACCATCCTCTTTCAAGGGCACTGCTAAGCCCGGCTCAACATCTGGACCTAATTAGGACTCTATGTCCCTTCTGCAGAAACATTCCCTTGTCACACAGATTCTGTCTCAGGAACTGCCTGCTTTGTCCTAAGACTGGGTCTGCATAACCAGAGGATGAATCAGTTTTGGTAAGCAACACAGGCATGGGCACGTGCCCACAGTCACACAATCACACACAGCTACACAGTCACACACATACAAAGACACACAGTCACATATACACATAACCTCACACTCATACAGAGTCAGATATTCTTATACAAATTCACACACATATATAGTCACACATCCGTATACAAAGTCACACATATACACACAGCCAGAAACTCATGCAGTCACATATTCATATACAAAGTCACATACATATACACAGTCACACATTCATATACAGGATCATACACATACACATAGCCACATATTCCTGCACACAGTCACACACAGCCACACACTCATACACCCAGACACACATTCATACATAGTTAATGCTCATGCACATACAACCACACACATATACACAGTCATAGAGTCATGCACATACAGTCACACATACAGTCACACACAGCCACACTCTCCTATACAGTCACACATACACAAAGTCACACACAGCCACACACTCCTATACACAGGCACACATTCCCACACACAGTCACACACACATACACACAGACTCTCATTCACAGGGTCATTTATTATCATCTCCCAGGGCAGCATCGTCCATTCCCATAGTTAATAAGGCCACCCAAGCAACCCTACATGACAAAAGCTTAGATAAGATCAGATAAGATTATGGTGAGGGGAGCACAGGTGAACTGAACAGCAGGGCAAACCCTTCTTCCCTGGTGCCCTCCTCCATGCTGCACTCTTTACTCCCAGCTTGTCAGGGACTGAAGGAGGCCCAGCTACCTCCCTCTCCTCAGGAGCCCAGGGGCAGCAGACACACAGGACAGTCAGCAGGTCTCGTAGTCTTTTTCTTGTCTGAAAGGCAGAAAGGAGAATCAGGGCCCCCATAAAGCCCAGTCCCTTTAGGGGTGCGGAGCAAAAGCCATTGTTAGTATTCAAGAATGAAGTCGCTAACCCTGTTGCATTCTGGGAGTCAGGACAGTAGTTGGCAGTGGTTTATATATTGGGGTTCTGATCCTGACCCGACATAATTAATCATTTTCACCTATGGACACCACTGCGGCATACTCTAATTTACTTTTTTATAAAGAATTTTTGGAAAACAAATGCTCTAGTGTCATGATATAGCCCAGGGCTCTGACTTCTTCCACTCTCTATCCAAATCAAACTAGCTAATTTATGAGCTTTCTCAGTCGACTTTTCTTATTTCTCTTCTGAGTTGCAAACTTCCCACTTTGATTGGCACTGACTTGGTATTGTCACCTTTGTTTTTCCTCATCTCCTGAACTTCTAAGTTTTCTTCTCTGAATTTTCCAAAATGTCCAGTCTGCATCCTCTCTGCGCTCCACGAAATTTTATGAAATAATTTTCTTGCAATCTCCAGCCATTATGGAAAATGCTTGCTTATCATACATTTATGATTTCCATTTCTGCAGGTCTGTGAAGATTCTGTAATAGATCGAATCTCTCCTTCCTGCTTTTCCTCTATTATCCTGGCGTTACCTACGGAATCATACTGTTCATTACTAAAACGCATAATCACATTTGGACCAAATGATCTAATTGCATAAATTTTCCTCTGCTCCGGAGTTCCTGGCACTTGAGCCATTTCCTAGCAAACCTATTATAACTCATGGGCTGTTTCCAAATTTTCTGTGTTGGCTCATGGTTCTTTTTACAAATCATAAGAAGAAAACTTTAATATTTCTACTATTGGAGATAAATCAGTGATTTTTTTTCTTCTTTTTGCCACCTTTATTTTTTAATGAAAAAAAAAGAGACAAATACCAAGGCCGAAATGAAAAATTAAACATTTGCTCATGGAAGAAGCACTCTATATATGTCATTTAATCCTCAGAAGAACTGTGCAAGTTTAGTTTTTATTATTCCTTTTTGCTAGAAAAATTGAGACTCAGAGCAGAGGAATTACTTGCCCACGATTAATCAACTCTGGGGACAGACCTATGCTGTTTTGTACCTACCACTGCCAACTGATGCCCTAATCCCAGAAGACAGAAATAGTGGATTTCTTCTTTAATACTAGCTAGTCCTTCACTTCACACCCAGGGAGGAACTGATTGTTGTAGCCAATGGAAGAATGTTCAGTGGTAGAGTTCAAAATCTAGACTTGTTCTTTTTGTCTAGTAGAAGGAAAAGAGCTATTAAACCATCTGCATGAGAAGAAAGTGAGGCCAAGTGTTTCTTAATTAGGCCGAGCAGTCCATTTGGTCTCTGTGTGTGACTGTAATCGCCAGCACCTCGTGTCTCATAAGCACCCGATGGCATGTGCTATTGTGTTAGGGGAACACACAGTCAACAAGCAGAGCTAAAATGATAACAGAAATAGGCGGATAATTTGGGCAATGTTCTTTTCATTTCATTTGTGTGAACCCAGCCACATTCAGGGATTGTCATTCAGCTAGTTAGGAATGCCTTCCTCGGTGTCCTAACAAGGAAATTAGATCAATCGTGCATCTGTCTGTTCACTCTGGAAGCAATCACAGAGCGCTCAGTGTGACCTAGTCAGGAAGACTTACACCCGGGAGCCCCAGATGGTAGACTGAGACAATAGAAACACTTTTTAGTTCATCACATGAACACTCTTCTTCTAATTTCACCTCTCTCCTTATTTGCACCCAGCCCTCTGGGATCTTCTCTTCCTACCTCACACACCCACTTTGAGCACTCATCCTAAAAAAGGAGAATCATATAGTGGCTGTGGATCCTGGTGGAAAAATCTTACTACCCCACCCCACTGATATCACTGTTGAAATATCTCAGCGCATGTTGACCACTATAAGTCTGCTTTGCTTATTCTGGTTGGCCCCAATATTTTATTATCAAAGGGTGGTGTCCTGGCTGGTTTATGTCTGTAATTGAAGAACATAGTCCCAAAGTTGAGAGGTAACAGACTTCTCAGGTCGGCACAGACATAGCCTAGAATTAAGGTAAGTGGCTTTCTTGTTCTTCTTTTCACTCTGCCTTGCTGCTAACTGAACAGAAATAATAAAGTCGATCTCCCAAAACCCACACTTTTCCCCATATTTTTAACAAATTTAGGATATGACTTTAATGAAAACATGTATTTAATTGAAGACTGAATTTGAGCCAACATTTCTATTGTTAATAATTAGTGGGGTGAATGTGTGGGTATGGTAGAGTTTTCACTCATCTTTCTAGCACGGTGATTATCAGTTTTTTTCTTATGCTTTCATGCTTTATTATAATTACGATCAGCATTTAAGATTTTTACAGTTATTTACCAAACCAGTAGGCTATACTCACTGGCTTTGGCTAAGTGTGGGCTCTAGAAATTAAACATTAAGAAAGGAAGGATGGAGGAGAGAAGATGGCACATGAGCTCAATTTTCTGCAAGGAAAACAATGAGTAATTGAGTTGCACAGAACTGTGGGTGGAAGCATGATTGTTTTTATTAATATTCAAAATCGCTGCTTGCAGGAAGTTATTCTTGAAGATGAATGTGGCTGGATAGAATAGTTCAAGACTTGTAGTCTTTTTGTTCTCAATTTAAATGTAAAAGAATATGTAAGTAAAAATAGAAAAGAAGAGTAGAGAATTGAGAACAAGAATTCAGAGAAACCTTGTGTTATGCTCAAGCAGAGATGAGGACGTGGGACTTTAGCCTGTGATGTAACTCCATCCTCCCAGATCCGCAGCCATATTCCACATAGGCATGGGATTGCAGATCACAAGAAATGGTGGGAAGAAACTGGGCATGAAGGTTTGGACAAGCTAGATTGTGTGCCCTCAGCACGGGCAGATCACCAAAGAGGACTTGGGATCGACTGCTCAGAAGTCACCTCCTAGGTGAGAAGCTAAGACCAGATCAACAGATTCCCTGACTCACAACTCAATATAGTAATGAATTTTTAGAACTTCTTGTTAAATGGACTTAGAGATCTGAATTAAAAAAAATGGTTTTGATCAGTTACTAATGTCTGTAAAATGCAGCATGATTCCAGTTCTTGGACAAAACCATCTCAAGATCTTCACAATGATAGGAACTGTGATTTCCTGATTTCAGAGTTATATAAACTATCTGGACATCATAAAAATAATGATATTCAGTTGGTTACTTCCATTTTTTCTAATTGGTAATATGTTAAATTGCTTTTGTAATTTTTTTAAATGACACATAAAATACACCCTCTGTTGTTGGGAGAGCATAGTAGTAATAATTAGACTTGATCTTAGGGAGATTGTGTAAGCTAAAGAACCCATACAAACAGGCAAAAATTTCCAAAGCAAGAGTGCTTACTCACTGACCACACAATTGTATTGACTACTTAGATTGATGAAACCTCCAAAACAAGGTGCAGGATGTGCATGCAATTATTCTGATGGTTAGAGATGTGTTTAATGGGAAAAATCCTAGTTCTTCTTGTTTTCTAAGACAGCATTCCTCTCTTTCACTGTTATCTGTGAGTCAATGATTGGATTTTATTATGACCCATGTCAATGTCATGAATAATGCTAATAGAGAGCTAAGTATTTTTCTGTACTCAGAACCATTCCAAGTATTTTACACCATGATGTTATTTTTTCATATAAACTTAATAAGTGGATATTATTATGATTATTATAATCCTTAGTTTGCAGATTAGGATATCAGTGTACATAGGAAGCCACACAACTTTACATCATTTGCAACAGAACTCTTAACCTGGATATTCTTCTGTTGCTGATAGGGACAGTAATTACTATTTTGAAGTTATCTCTGCACCAGGTACTCTGCCTTCTAGAAGTACTTCATTTAATAAATGGCTTTGTTTCAGGTCTGTTTTACAGATAATATGAATGAGGTTCACAGTGCATTAGGAAGGTCTCCAGTATCACCCACCTAACAAGTCTCTTAGCTTGGTACCTCTAATCCCAAAGATCATGGTGGTTTCACTACATCTGCATCTTTGGATATCTCTATTGTTAAAGCAAAGTGAGCAAGGTACATATATTGAAATCTGAATTCCATAGTATTATGGTTTTACAGATATGACTGATTATAGGAAATAAAAAAAATGTGCAATGAATAAGTATGTGTCAAAGTCTTGCAGACAGTTTTCATGGTGTTCAGGAGGCCCTTTAGCATCATTTAGTTAAAAGCCCCAACCTTCCTTCCTCAGAGATATTATGTGATTGCTCCATTTTCCAAGTACCCTCAAAACAAACATACATGTATCCCTATAACATACATCTGTAAATCATCACTAGTCATGTTAGTTTGTTTTTTTGTTTTCAGAGCATTTATCACTATTGACCTTGACCTACCTTTATTTTTATTACTGGAAAGTTTCATGAGAACTGGTTTTTACTTACCACTATAGCCCCAGTGCCTAAGACAGTACCTGGACACAAAGCACACTTTGACATTTTTACAAAGTGAATGCATTTTGCCTGTTTTCTTATTTTTCTTTTCCTTCTTTTTTTTTGTGGTACTGGAGATAGAATCCAGAAACATTCTACTTCTGAAAGCCCTTAGCCCTATTTTATTCTTTATTTTGAAACAGGGTCTCACTAAGTTGTGAAGGGCCTCAAAAGTTGCTGAGACTGGCCTGAAACCTGCAATCCTTTTATCTCAGCCTAACAAGAACTGAGATTACAAGCATGTGCCACAATGTCCAGCCACCTGTTCTTCTTATTAAAACAAAACAAAGCAAAAAAATACATCAGCAGCACACCAAATATTCACAGATATATTTCTGTATGCTTGTATTTGTGATAAATATATATTTTCTGAATTTATTTCTTATAGCAAACATCTATTATCATGCCCATTTTGCAGATAAAGACACTGAGGTCAAAATACTTGCATAAGACTACATGCCTGTTATTTAAGAGTTATAAGCCAACCCATGTGTCTAGAGATCATACTTTACTAGAAAAGAGAGGAGAGAGAGAGAGAGAGAGAGAGAGAGAGAGAGAGAAAGAGAGAGAGATAAATGAATAGAATGAACAGAAAATTCAAATAAGTGGTATTTGTATTGCCAGCAATTAGTGAAACCAGAATTCAAACTCAGGACTATTGTTTCCAAGTCTTCTGTTTGTTCTGTAATAACATAGATCAGCCTTCTTTATAAAGCAGCATCAGCCTTGCATCTCCTAACCACCATTTTCTAACTGTGTATTAGTCAACTTTCCATTGCTGTGACAATATCTGAGATTATTATTTATATATTTGTTCATTTATTTTTGGTACTGGAGATTGGACCCAGGCATTTTATCTCCAAGATATACTCTGAACACTTTTTATTTTTGAAGTAAGGGGTATTTAAGTTGCTGAAGCTCTTGCTAAGTTCTTACGACTGGCTTCAAACCTGTGATCTTCCTGTCTCAGTCTCTCAAATAATGAGATTACAGGGATGGGCCACCATGCCCAGAAGCTCAACTATTTTAAATGCTAATTACCACACCAGAGGTGGTGGCGCACACTTGTAATCCCAGTGTCTGGGAGGCTGAGACAGGAGGATGGCACAGGTTTGAGGCAATCTCAGCTACTGAGTGAGACTCTCTGCAACTTAGTGAGACCCTGTATCCAAATAAAGTATCAAATAGGTCTGGGAGTATAGCCCAGAGGCAGAAAAGGCCCTGGGTTTTACCTCCAGTACCACACAAAAAAATGCTAACTACGATGAATACTGTGTATGTTTTTATTGCTATTAAACTCACTATGATGTATAATGATAATGGGCTAATAAAAATATTACCTACTAGAAAGTATTCAACAGCAAATGGTCAAAACAATTGTCTAAATCAAACAATCTAAAAATCTCAAACTGATCAGGTAGAACAAGGGGGAATAGTTCTGCATTTTCTTTAAGAACTGGGAAAGAAATAGAGAAATAATAATCCAAGGATTTATCTATAAAATCCTAGTTGTTATTTTTTTTTAGGATAGACCAACAGTTTTCAAATATTCTGCTCCTCAAATGGGAGACAAGATCATAAAATTAACTACCAAACTAATGCATGTGTATTTATGTTCTTAGCTGCACAATTCACAATTGCTAAACTATGAAACCAGCCAAGATGTTCATCGAAAGATGAATGGATTACAAAACTATGGGATATGTACACAATGGAATTTTACTTAGGCATAAAGAAATACACAATTACATCAGTTACAGGGAAATGGATGGAACTAGAGAACATTATACTAAGTGAGATTAGTCAGTCACAAAAAATAAGAAATTGGACGTTCTCCCTCATATGTGAAAGCTAGGGAGAAAATGGGTCATAGGGAGAACTCTAGATGAAGAACGGGATACTATAGATGAGCAAATAAGGCAAACTGAGGGGCTGGGAGGGGAAGAGAGGGACATTCTCTAATGTTCATGATGTACATTAACAAACATATCAAAGTCAATCACTAAGCCAAACATGAGAAGGAGCGAGGGGGAAGGAATGGGGTGGGAATTGGATAAGGGCTAATTGGGTGATATGTGCATGTGTGCCTCCACCATCTTGTACTCCATTAAGATGTATGACTACAATGCACCAATAGAAAGTAAAATAAAAAATTTATTAGGGTAGCATGACTGAGTGAGTCACTCATCTGACCT
This sequence comes from Muscardinus avellanarius, assembly GCF_963383645.1. Taxonomy (NCBI): domain Eukaryota; kingdom Metazoa; phylum Chordata; class Mammalia; order Rodentia; family Gliridae; genus Muscardinus; species Muscardinus avellanarius. The sequence goes on from NC_137791.1 coordinate 122,628,800, forward strand.
AAGTTCTTGCCAACAACTTTACATTCATTATCTCCTTTCTTTCTGCCAGCACCCTGGGGGGCTAGGTATGTGTTCTTACTTTAGAAATATGAAAAAAAGATGTTGAGAAAGGAAGCAGGTAATCAGTGAAAGAGACAATTAACATCGACGTCTGACTCTACAGCTTCTTATTCTTTCCCTTTTTTCTTTCATTAGCCCTATTTTTATGTTACCTCTCTATAAAATAATATTGTCTTAAGTTTTATTCCGAAGGTCTTTAAGGTTATATTTATAGTTTGGTTATGGGCTTTACATATATTGCTAAATGGTCTTTATTCACCCCCTCCTGGGAAGTTGAGGGCTTTGGGAATCTTCAATTGTGCTAAAGAAATGGTCTTGTGAAGTGCAGTGACTTAGAATAATGCCTAAAAGGCCAGACTTTCTGTTCCCGAAGACCTGATCTGAGCACAGGCCTTATTGCTTATGAGCTGGGTGCTGCTGGACAGATTTCTGATCCTGTGTAAGTGTCAGTTTCTCCATCTGTCAAAGTGGAATAATGCTCATACCTGTTGCTTCTGATCCCTTATGCATGAATCATAGCATTTAGAATGTGCCAGATACTTAGGAGTGAGTTAGTCAAGTCACCTGCCTCCAAACAGTTTAAAAGTTGGCAAAGAAACAAATATTAATAAACTGATAAGTAAATAAACTTGTGTCAGATAATGGCAATGACTCTGTAGAAAAATAAAGTTAGAGCAATAGATAGAAGGGCGGGATGGAGAAATGAAGGTGGTTGTGGAGGGATAATTTTTATAAGACGACTTAGAAGAAATATCCCTAGTAACAATTGAGCAAAGAGTTGAAAAAGTGTTATTAAGGGAATTAAGAAAAACAACAGAATATCAAACACCTGCTTGTAGGATGCTCTGTAAGATGCCTGCTGTGGGAAGATGCCAGCCCTTACCATATGCTCACTTTAAATCACTGGAACATAAGCTCCCTCGGGAGGGGCATTGATGTTCAGTTCATGGCTACATCACTGGTATCTACGCTTGGTGGTAGACTCTCAGTACAGGTAAGCTGTAGTACTCAGAGTCTGTGTCTTCCCGGCTATGACAGGGTGCAGGGCAAGAAGATGTAAAAGAAAGCTTGAAAGTTGAACTGCTAGCAGTGCATTACTGCTGCACCTTACCAAACACCGTGTAGAAATCTAGGCTCAGAGAGTTTGAAGTGTGGGCTTGAGTTTTTGAGTTTCACAAAAGACATGATGCTTCAGTAAGATTTTTTTTTTCATGCAGTTGTGTGATCAACAGAAAACTGCCCTACTTAGGTCCTGAGACCTGGAGATATGTGAACAATGTCCCCCCTATTATTCTGGTGGGGGCCACCTAGAGAGAGATATGTGAAAAGATTTAGAGGTAGGAGTTCTGATTGTAGTTAGTAATAGGCATGCTCTATAGAAACCAGAGTGAATTCTACTGCCATTCATTCGTTCGACTACTATGTACTGAAAAATGGTCCAGCCTTGTGATTTTCAAGTTTCAGAGTTGCAATCCTCACCTCGACGTTCCATTTCTGCTGTAGCTGTGAGATCTCAAACCTTGGGTTTTTCAGTCATAGTGTCTGCCCTGAGTCTTATGCTATTGTGTCTGGAGATGTCAAATCGAGGTTATTGCCTCTGAAGTAAGTCAAGGAAGCCAGTATTTAGTGTACCCCAAAACTAGCATAGCTGAATGGTTTATAAGGCAGTCTCCTACGTGGTTTTGCTCTCATTTCCTTTTGCTCTCATTTCCTTTCATGGGCATTTTTTTTTTCTAGATTCTCAGCTAGTGTGAAAAGCCTTTGGAGATTATGTTTTAGGAGCCTCACCACACTAGACTCTGCCCGGCTCAACTGCAGAGCTTGGAAACACTCACTCAAAGATGCCAGATATTTAACTAAATTTCCAATTCAGTTTTGCTAAATTGCAAACATCCTTAAAAAAACCCGATAAACAGGAATGAGCTTCCAAATGCCTCCAGAAAAGCAAATGTTTGGGAAAAAAAACGTTTGAAAAGAAGAAACTCTCTAATTGCAACAGCAAATTTTATGGTCAATAAAGTATTCAATATGCTCTGCAGCAGGGGTATTTCAACAGAGAGTCAAATAAAAATAACTGTGCATGTGATAGCTCAATGAAAAGTTTCTTTGCTCAGCAAGAGATAAAAAACCTCAACTGCTTCCAGCTTGGCATATTTGATGAATTGCTTACACAAAGAGAATGTGTGGATTTAGTCTAGCTAAAACATAACAAACTAAACAAATTCCTGGTGGTAGGGTACTAAGGAAAGTAGCATCTCATTTTAAGTGGTTTGAGATTATTTAAATGAGATCTTCTGTCTCTAGCTCCTGACCCCATTAGTTTTTCTTCCACCATAAAAGAATGAATAAAGCCTGAAGAATCAAATGGGTAGCAGTAGAGAATAAATAATTTCTTTTTCTTTTCTTATTACTGTTATTCTCTCCTTGCCCTCCTCCCACCTTTGGTACTGAAGATTAAACCCAGAAGCATTCTATCTCTTAACCTTTCTTCCAGTCTTATTTTTTATTTTGAAATAGGGTATCACTATGTTTCTTTTGGCCTTACTAAATTTCTGAGGCTGTTCTCAGAACTTTAACCCTCCTTTCTCAGCCTCACAAGTACTAGGAGCACAGGTATGCACCACCGTGTCTGTTTCTTTTTTCTTCTCTTATTACCCATATACCCATCAACTCCATTTAATATATTCCTCCTCCTCCTCCTCCTCCTCCTCCTCCTCCTCATCCTCCTCCTCCTCATCCTCCTCCTCCTCCTCTTTTTATAGTACTAGATATTCAATCCAGAGGCATTCTACTTCTGAGCTATACCCACAATTATTTTTACTTTTTGTTTTGAAACAGGTTGCTGGACTGTTGCTAAGTTGCTGAAACTGGTCTTGAATCTGTGATTCTCCTATCTCAGTCTACCAAGTACTTTTGTTATAGGTATGTGCTACTATACCTAGTACCCCTAATATTTCTTTTTTAGTGTTACTGGAGATGGAACCCAGGGGCATTCTACCTCCAAGCTCTACCCCTAGCCGTTTTTATTCTTTATTTTGAAACAGGGTCTCACTGAGTTGCAAAGGGCCTAAGTAGCTGAGGCTGTCTGTGAACTGTAATCCTCCCATCTCAGCCTCCCAAATGCTGAGATTAAAAGTGTGCACCACCACGCCCGGCCCCTAATATTTCTTAAGCATATACTCTCACCATATTTCAAGGATTACACTTGTCAATGTTCCTTCCTTTATAAAGTATAAAAATGCAGAAAAGTACAGATAACGCTTTGTGGTCTCACGGATGAGAGAATAGCTAACAGTCCTGGGAGCTCAAAAAAGCAGCAGATTTGTAATTTTTATGGGAGTCTTGAGGAGGAGGATTGTGTCACCTGCAGTCAGTAGGAAGTTATTTTCTGTTGGTAATTTTATTGGTTGTTTAGTTGAGCTTCTCTTCCCTGGAGTTCATGCATTTCTTTCATATCATGGCTGTGTGCACAAATATTGATTGTTCATTGGACACTGTGGCTCTATTCAACTCATTCTCTCTAAGCCTCCAGCTTGTGGCTCTGCTTGCTTTTTCTATCCATATATTCAACCCTAGTTGTGATATCATACGAATTCAGATGGATCTGGGCATTCCAGTTACATTTGTGAAGCTTGGGTACATTGCCTGATAGACATAAACATTAATTTTCAGATAAAAGGAATTTGTGCATTTACTTTACTAAAGCTTTATTATGAAATTTTCAAGAACAAAAAAGTGATTAGTATAATAAAGATCATATAACCTTTCCTAGCTTATAAATAAGCATTAATAATTTGTCCGTCTTATTTAAGCTATTACTTGAGGGGGCATACACTTTAAAACAAACATTAGATGTAATGATGCCTCCTGTAAGTGTGGTGTGTGTGTGTGTGTGTGTGTGTGTGTGTGTGTGTGTGTCTATGTCTATGTGTGTGTGTCTCTGTGTGTGTGTGTTACTAAGGATTGAACCAAGGAGCATTTTATCTTTGAGCTACATCCCCAGCTCTTTGTTTTTTTGTTAGGGTCTCAGTAGGTTTATGAACGTCTATGAGGTTACTGAGGCTGATCTTGTACTTGAGATCCTCTTGTCTCAGCCTCTCAAGTAGTGGGGTTACCTGCATGTGCCACCACCATGTTCAGCTTTTGCAAATTATTAAGTATGCATCTCCAATGATAACATGTTTTTACAAAAATTCCCTTGCTGTATTCATACCTAACATGATTAGTATTTTAATATAGTTTTATACTTAGTCTATATATACATATGCATATTTCCTCAGAAAAACTTTTTATAATATAGTATCCAAACAAAACCTTTACATTTGGATTGGCATTTGACTGCTACTATTTTTGAGTTTCTCTTAGGATGAAATACTTTCTCAGCCTCTTTTTTAGGTCACTGGTTTGTTTGAGAAGCCAGATGTTTGCAGTGTATAACATGAAGCATTCTGGACTTGGCTAGAACCTCCTCCATTTGTCTCTACCAATATCCCCTCTGTCAATTTGCCCCTGTAGAGAGTCCATTTGATCAGATTATCTTCATTCTTGCAAAGCCTGAAGAATCAAATTGGTAGCAGTAGAGATGTGGGAAAAAAATTAATCCATTGTGTTTGTCAGAATGGCCATCCAGCGGGGTGTGGTGGTGCACGCTTGTAATCCCTGTGCTTGGAGGTAGAGACAGGAGGATCCCGCAGGTTCGAAGCCAGCCGCGCTGGCTTAAGAGATCCTCTTTCCAAATAAAAATATAAAATAGGTCTGGGAGTATAGCCCGGAGGTAGAAGGGCTTCCAGGAACCCCAGTACCACCAAAAAAAAAAAAAAAAGGCCATCCAGAAAAGACTTGTCTATGATTTTTTACAGTATTCCCAAAGTGCATAATACTATATGCCTAGAAGATGCTGGATCAAAGGTGCTAGATGCATAGAATGCTGCAGATTGGTCACTTCATCTTTCATTTATTTCCTTTTTTTCCTTTTAAGGGATATATTCATGGAGGATGGGGAGTACACTGAGTTTTTTTTTTTTCTGAAAAAAAGGAACAGTAACCTAAATAAGTCTGAGCATCTATGGTAGGGTATATGACAGTGCTTTATACTTCCTCCAAAGGACCAATCTAAGCAACAATAGCTAACTTTATTCATCTAACTGGGAGGTGACATGAGTCCATGTAATTATAGATTATTTGTATATTGCTCAATGGAATTGCAATTTGGGGGCTGGGGCTAGCATCAACACTCTACTCTCATACTGTCTACAGTTTTTTTTTCTTCAAATGATGAGCACTTTGAAAATATAATTTGAAAAGGAAGCCGTTTTTTAGTCTTCTCAGGGTAATCACATAGTTTGGACTAATTCTTGCACCTTGCAGATACATGGGAAGAAAGACAACAATGAATATAAAACATGGATTACAAAACACTTGATTCTAATATATTCTGAGTAAATGACAGCATTTCTTTTAAAAATGTATGTATAATTCATTGACTCAAAAGACATTAGTGTCTCGCTTATTTAATTATCCAATGATCTTGAAGCCCAAAGAGCATCCCAAGGAGTGTATCCTGGCCTTAGATCTAGAGAGAAAGAGGGGCATCTTGGAAGCTGGAAATGTTGCATTCACCTGTGATTGTGGTAATGAAAGTCCTTGGAGTCTGGAATCACTATAGATATTTTCCTTCACATGATTCCTTTTCCCCACTTCTTTGTCCCTCATTCCTCATTCCAATGGCATCCACATTCTTGGAATATTTATGAGGTCTCAAATTGAGGAAAACCCAGAGAAGTAATTTCTGAGTGTCTACTTCTACATGGTACCACTATGTTGGGTATTTTATGCTGAGTCAAGAGAAATTTTTTGAATGAAAACGACATAACCTTTGTACTCAAAAGGTGCTTTAGATCTGATTAAATGTATTCATAAATACTACTTATATCATTTTGTCTTCAAATTTGTTTTAAACCATCATTTTGCACATAATAGACAATAAAGCATGAAAAATTTAAACAACTTGGTCAATGTTATGAAATACAAATTCGATTTTAACTCCGTTGGTTTATCAAGAACTGTTTCAAATGCTTTGTGCTTATTTTGTGCTTAGAAACAGCACTGGGGTAGAAGATATAGTCCAAGCCTCAAGTGAAACCGAGAAACTTAGACTCCAAGAGTGAAATATGAAGAAATAATGAAGAAATAAGATACAATCCAAAAGGGCAAAGGATAAGAGCAGGGCTTCAGGAGGGAGGGATCTTGGATAAGTTGCTCCAGAAGGCATCCCTTGCTCACCTCTTTTCCCAGTGGTCCAGGAGGGAAAGAGGGCTGCACCTTTCAATATGATGGCAGCACAGCTTGTGTGGAGGGCAGTGGCAAGAGATGCAGACACAGCTATAAGGGGAAGTCAAATGATGACGGACAGTTCTCTTTACATGTATATAGCAATGACTCATTCAGGATTCAGTGAGGGTCTGCACTCATGGGTGTGGTGGACAGTGACCCTGGGGGTGCTCAAGTTCTTTCTCACCATAGGCACCACTTGGTTGTTAGGGAGTGGTGTCGAGAGGGAGAAGGATGTTAGGTTAGAGCAGGAAGGAATTAGCCCTGCTGCAGTGGTTCTCCACTTGAACATGGAAGACTGACATGAATAAAGAATTCTGATGCTAGTGACCATAGGAACGAAAAACCCAGTCTCAACCAAATTCTTTTGGAGGAGATGAGCTCTGGAGGGACTGCCCCAGAGCTGCCTGTTTGAATCAGAATGCCTTGGGTTTGTCGTCGATTTTACATTGAAAGTGAGCACAGAGAAAGGAGTCCTGCTCTCTGCTCTAGGCCGATCTTCCATGCAATTTTGAAGGCATGTTTGGGTGATGTCAATTATGAGAGTGATTAAAATTACTTTTATCCATAATACTTCTTACTGCACAAGGAGTTTCACAATCAAGCATTATAAACGGAATCTTCTGAATGGTATGCATAAGTTGTTACTTTACGAAATAAGTAATGTATTTCAGTAGTCATTGCTGTCTTGAATTTTTAAAAGGCAGTATTATACTGTAGCTATTACTTAAATAACACCAATTGATTTTCTTGCCTTTGATGTGAATCATTTGTCACCTTTCTCAATTGGAATGGAGAAAGTCATAAAAATTTGGACATTAATGGCAGGATTATTTGCTGCTAAGTTTATTTTTTAATTAGCACCATTAAAGCTGTCTTCCCATGCTCAGGATCATCTGTTTATTTTCTTATTCCAACTCAGGTGGCTAAAAATATAATGAGTTGAGTATTAAAAATAGCATAACAATCCTAAAAATGACTGAACTTTGGGTTATTCCCCTCCTGAAACATTGCTATTAATTAATCTGTCAGTAAGCAATTCATATCTGGGTCCAAATTCAGTCTTTATGATATGATCCCACAATTTAGGCTGTAACTCTAGATGAGGAAGAAAATTCAGTAGATGAGCAAATAAGGTGACCTAACTGAAGGGGATTGGAGGCGGAAAGAGGGAAATTTATGAAAGTACATGATCTATATTCATAAACATATCAATCAGTAAATCAAACATGAGTAAGAGGGAGGGGGGAAATGGGGTGGGAAAAGGGGAAGGGCTAATTGAGTGATATGTGCAAGTATGCCTTTACCATCTAGTGCCCCATTAAGATATATGACTACAATGCACCAATGTTTTTTATTTAAATTATATATAACAAAGGTAGGTAAGAGGAAAAATTCCACAATTCTGTTTTCCTAAAAGTAATGGTTATAGGTATATTTCTTGCCCTGTTATTCCACATATCTTTTTAATATATTGATTTGAATCCTGTTTTAAAAATGAAATTATAAAACTGGGTGCGGTGACTCATGCTTGTAATACTAATACTTGGGAAGCTGAGACAGGATGGAAGGTTAGCAGTCAGCCTCAGCTACTTAGTGAGGCCCTCTACAACTTAGCGAGACACTGTTTTAAAACAAAGAATAAAAAAAAAACAAGTAGGACTGGGAGTGTATCTTGGAGGTAGAATGCCAGTTTCCATCTCCAGTACCACAAAAAATGAAATTATAGATATTTTGCTTTTTTATAATCTTCATAAACATCATTTTTGGCTGTACAACAACGTGTGAAATATATAATTCACATAAGAATTTTTCCATGGTGAGCATTTAGATTGTTTCATTTTTTGATATTATAAATAATTCTCAAGTGGATCATAACACAGTAAATATTCTCTCCTCACATGAAAACATACTAATATCTTTATATATTTTATTAGCTTTTTCATTGATTATTATGATCTACATTGAGAATATAATATTCTTTATAATCTTGATCTATATTAAAAGTTTGCTTTCCAAATTGCTTTGCTAGTTTATACTCTTGTCAGTAGTACCCAAAGTCCTCATTGAATTGCAACTTTACCAGCATTGAAATATTGAGTATTAAAAGTCTTTGTCAATGTTGTTGCTTTGATAGTAAAAAACACTCACATTTCACTCTTAATTAACATTTCTTTATATATTAGCAAAACATTTTATGTGCATTTTAAGAACAGTATTTCTTTTGTGAATCATCTCTGAAGAGGTAAATTGTTCCTCTTCCAATTCATATGTTGAAGTCTTATACTCCAGAACCTCAGGATGCTATTGCATTTGGAGATGGTACCTTAAAAAGGATAATTTTAAAAAAGTGAGATATGGATGATCCCTAATCCCATATGACTGAAAGCTAACCTTATAAGACACAGGGGGAAGGTTATTATAGGATAGGAAGGAGAGCAGGTTCACAAGAAACCCAACCTGCCAATAGCTACCTGATTTAGGACTTCTAGGCTCCAAGAACTGCAAGAAAATACATCTATTGTTTCAGCCATTCAGTGTGTTGTGTGTTATGGCTTCCTTAGCAAACTAATGCAATACACTTTGCCAACTTACTTTAAGGGTTTTAGAGCTTTTCTTAGAGTATGTAAAAATTCTTTGTATGTTAAACACACTTGTCTTTTTTTCTTACATTTTTTGCAAAGTTATTATTTGCCCTTTTCCCTTTTTCATGCACGTTTTTCTTTAGCTTACAGCATATGCATATTTATAATTTCCCCCAATTATTCATCTTTTCCTTTGTACATTTTTTACTAGTACTTCAAAGATTAGAAAGACCTTCTGCCCTAAGAGATATGATGTATTCTCAGGATATTTTTGTTAGTTTTTCTGTAGTTTGATTTTGACCTCTATAAATATTTTCCAAGTCTGAGAATGCAGACTCACAAGCCTGGGTGAATTTCAAATGCACATTCTTGAATTTAAGTTGTTAATATGTTGAGCGATACCTGGTTATTTTTATCTGCAGTGACTGATTTAGGATAACAGTTATTTTCAGTATCTATTACTTATTTGAAAGCCTGCATTGTCAAAATGGAATAATAGCCTTATTTTTTTAATATTCTGCTTTCTTAAATATGTCCAATTACAAAGACAAAGAAGCTAAATGTAAAGAATAGCTGCTGCTCTCTGAATTCTCTTAGATGATTTCAAGTGATGAACATACTGCCTTCAGAAATGAAAGAAGTAGTCTCTTCCATTTCTTCTTGTTTTCTTTTGTGATTATTATGCTAAGAAGATAGTTTTCTTTTATGGATCACTCTATCCAAGCTCCACATTTTTTCTATGAAGATCTTTCTAGAACTTATTTGAAAATACTTTTGCTTCTATAGCTCTATGCTCTTTTCCGGTTTGTTCTCAAGCCAATCAAAATACTATACCTACAAAATACTGTTTGACATTTCCTTGTCGATGGTGCTCATGTCAAAATAAGAAACTGTCTTTGCCTGTAAATAACGTTTTTTGTTCATTTTAGAATCTCTCCTGAGTTGAACCACCTTAAATCATTGGGAGCTGGTAGAATATGTGAGCATGTCTGCATTGTTTATTGTACAAGTCAACCCTTAGCCTGGCATTGTTTGAAGGGACAGTAGTGTCTCATTAACAGCAGTTGAGATCGATGACTGACTAATAGAATTCTCTCCAGTATTTGATTGTCAAGGTTACCGGATAAATTTTCTGTTCTGTTTTATTTTTAGGAAAGCTTTGGTCAGGTCTAACCCTTGGTGCTATCAGGCAAACACTACTTCCTAACATCAGTTCCCATGGCTCTGCCCCCTCATGTCTTTGTTCATCTAGACTACTATAGATGAGAAAACTGTACTTTTTGCACAGAATAACCAATCTATATTTTCTCTTCCCATCTTGATGTTGAGGTACAAGTTGCCATTGCTAATTTTCTTACATTGCTCAAATTGAATAATAATATTTTATTTGTTTTTGCCGCATTGGGGTTGAAACCCATGTCTCCCACTTGCTAGTCTAATGTTTTACTACTGAGTTACAACCCAAGACTTTTTATTTTATTTGGAGATATCCTATTTGTAATTTTCCCAGTATGGTCAGGGATTTGAAATCCACTTGCCTCAGCCTCCCCAGCAGCTGGATTATAGGCATACATCACCATATCCAGTGAATTATATGTGTGTGTGTGTGTGTGTGTGTGTGTGTGTGTGTGCGCGCATTTAAGAGAGATTGGGCTGGGTGTAGTGGCACATGCCTGGAATCCCAGTATTTGGGAGGCTGAGGCAGGAAGATCGCAAGTTCAAGGCTAGCAGAACATGATAATTTAGGAAGACCCTGTTTCAAAATAAAATTTAAAATAGAACTCAGCAGTAGCTCAGAGATACTGGTATTCAATCACCAGTACTGAGAGAGAGAGAGAGAGAGAGAGAGAGAGAGAGAGAGAGAGAGAGAGAGAGAAAGAGAAAGAAGAAGAAGAAGAAGAAGAAGAAGAAGAAGAAGAAGAAGAAGAAGGAGGAGGAGGAGGAGGAGGAGGAGGAGGAGGAGGAGGAGGAGGAGGAGGAGGAGGAGGAGGAGGAGAGGGGTAGGGGGAGGGGAGAGAGTTCATCGTCCCAAAAATAGTAATACCAAAAATGTGGATATTCATTTCTATGACTTATGATGAGTTTACTTGGCTCATTTTTGGGAAGTGTGGTCTAGTCCAAGATTAAATGGTCCAGGTAACTTTGGGTCTCTGTGGGAGATACACATCATAGCAGAATCACATGGGAGGTAAACCCACTTAAACCTTGAGGTAGGAACTAAGATCTACCATAATGCCCCACCTCATAAAATTTTTTAGCACCTTCCAATATCACTACCCTGGGGAAAAAGCCTTTAATATAAGGGCCCGTGGAAAACATTCAACATCCAATATCCAAGTTATTTTATATGTAACCCACTATCCAGAGATACCCCTCTAATATCTTATGGTAGGAATATACTTATGCTCTTAATGTATTTATGACATAAATTTCACCATTATATTGAACCTCAAACTGCCTTAAGTCCTTTTCTCTCTCCCTATGTGTGTTAAGCTTACCTCTACCGGTTTGAGAACTTCTTGAAGAGCAGGTAAGATCTTATTTTATGGACTTCTTTGCTGTGTCCATCCTAATGTTCTGAGAACTGATTTGCAAATGCACACCATTAACTTTGCAAATTTACCCATCTATCTGATGGACCCTGTCCTCCATTGTCTTGGCAATTCCATGTTGTAAGTCTTGTTAAATTGTTAGAATTTGAGATGATGAGTCCTATTTTGAAAATCACAAGAGACTGAGGAAGGTGAAGTGGAATGCCAACTTCCCCCTCTTCCTAGTGTACCATGAGGAATGTAATTGCTAGGTGGCTCAGAGGCTTCCTCTGCCTGTCTCCTTTAATCATGGTTGAATGTTTACACAGGAAACCAAATCACAATCAGTAACATTGCTTGGCAAATATAGAATCAGTCTGAATGGAATTAGTGTCTGTTTTTAATACTTTGAGCAATGAGTTGGCACCATTTGGAAGAGAAATCTGTAACTGTGGACTCCTAAATAAGGAGGCTTCTGAAAATTGGGCACCCTTCTTTGTGTGAACTGTTTAGTTGGAAAACAGAAACATATTGGAACTGCCATTTTTTTATTAACAATGAAAAGAAATCTTTTATTCAGTATTCTTTTTTTCCATTAGGTAAATGATGCCATTTCAAAATGACACAACTTTATGGAGAAGAAACATTTATTTCCTATGAAGTGCCTTTCAATTACATTACTATCAACATTAGTTGATTTTACATTTTATCACCCAGTGTTTTCAAAGTGTCTTACCTCCCTTTAATTTTTAAGTTTTATGTATCTTTGCTTTATTTTTTATAAATCATCTATTTAGGACTAATAAATAGGATGACAGTCTGAAATCATTCAGAGTTTTTATTTTTTGTAATTCATTATCAAGCAGTGGTGAGGTTTGAAGCCCAGATAACTCTAGATCTCACTGGAGCCCAATATTTTGTAATTATTCAGCCTATCCCAGTGATGGAGGATTTGTCAGCAGATAAGATAGAATCTGGGTATACCTTGGATTTTTGGGATAGGCAGTGTGCCCGTAGAGGCCCTGTCACTTCCTTGTCAGAATGTCATTCTGTTAGTTGTTTCTGTCAGTCAATTTGAATATCTAAGAGGCTCACTTTTCTCTCTAGTTCATCCTATGTCTTTGTATGTGACAACTTATTTCATAGAATCATGGTAACATTTCCTAGAATAAAAGACTAGAGATACACTTGCCCTAGATGTCATTTCAGTGACCTATAACTTCTAATCTCTAAGACCAGAAAAAATAAAATCAACATTGCAAACAATTGGAAGTCAGCATTGAAAAATGGTTCCATTTGTGTGGACAAAACAACAACAACAACAACAACAACAACAACAACAACAAATGTACTGATCACCTTTTAATCTGCCATGTTGATGACCATGGTGAATTCAGTTTTCCATACTATTTCTGAATATCTGTGTCCTTATCTCTCAATTTTTATCCTTTTTTGCTATTGGAAGATATATTTTAACTAGTGCTGATTAAGTATATTTTCTGAGTAAAATATATAATTTGAAGTGATGTAAAACTTTGGGAATATTTTATTTTCTTGACTGTCTATAACACCGCAACGTTGATGCTTAGGTTTAACAATTTTTTGTTTATACCTATTTATTCTCTCCAAATATATATAATTTATTGAGCATCACCTAAGTGAAAGATTTTCTATTATGATCTTTTTATTCATTATTTTATTTAATTCTCAAGACGTGAGGAAATTAAATATTTTTTTGAGAAACAAGGAAATGTAAGTGATTTCATAATTTTTAATGTTGTCTATTTGAATTTGTCTATCTGATTTACAATCATAAGATCTTTATCTTTCAATAGATTTGTACCCAGTATAATTAAAGATCCAAAGAATCATTATTTACCATTGAATTTTCTAACATGTCATATGATCAGACATTTTTTTTTTTTTTTTTTTGCTGGGTCTGGGGATGGAACCCAGAAGCATTCAACCTCCGAGCTACACCCCCTGCCCTACTTTTTATTCTTTATTTTGAAACCGGGTCTCAGTGAATTGCAGAGGCTTCACCAAGTAGCTGAGGCTGTCCGCGAGCCACGAGCCTCCGATCTCAGCCTCTTGAATGCTAGGATTAAAAGCATGCGCTACCACACCCGTCTAGCAATTCATTTTTGAAAGAGATGGGAGAAATGGATAAAAGAGTGAATGGAGAAAGGGAAGGAAAAAGGAAAAAGAAAAGAGAAGGAAGAATTAAACCAGAAGGGAGAGAGAAAGGGGAACAGACCTGAAGAGAGAGGGAAGGTAGACCTATGAAAAATAGTGCTTAATTTTAGGTGTCTCAGGAAGTTTTTCTATGGAATATAATGAATTTGTCTTAGAATGTGTTTATGTAAATGATTATTGAAAAAATCACAGTATACTTTTATGTTTCTGTGTATATCTGACTGTATGTAATTAATATACTCTGTATCCATGTGGAATTGGTTCCAGAATCCCCACAGAAAACAAAATTTGTGGATGCTCAAATCCTTTATATAAAATGGCACAGTATTTGCATATAGCCTACAAATTTTTTTATACCTTCAATAATCTCTAGATTACCTATAATAACTAATTTAGGTGCCATGTAAACAGTCATTATACTGTGTTGTTTATGGAATAATGGCAAAATATCTGGACAGCTGTAGTACAGAAATAACTTTTTTGTAAAAAAAGTTATTTTCCATGTGTAGCCCATATGTAGAGAAGACTGATTGTTTATGTATGTATAACTTCTCAAAATTATTTTGAAGCCAGGCGTGGTGGTACACGATTGTAATCCCAGCATTAGGGAGGCTGAGACAGGAGGGTCATGGTTCAAGGCCAGCCTCAGGGACTGCTTAGTGAGGCCCTTTGCAACTCAGTGAGACCTTGTGTCAAAATAAAGAATAAAAAAATAGGGCTGGGGGTGTAGCTCAGAGGTAAAAATTCCCTGAGTTCCATTACTAGTAGAGCAAAAAAAATATTTTGAGAAAGAAAAGGTAAAGTATTGTAATAGCCATAAGTTTGAAAAGGTCTCCAGTTGGAAACATTGTTTTAATTTTAAACCTTGAGGATTATTTAGAGTTAATGTTTTGTTTATAGCCAGGTATGTATATTTTCTTATTGAAATGTTTTTTGTGTGTAGATGTTTCTATATACTTGTATATGTTTACATGTACATATATATTCCTTGAGTATTTAAAAATTTGCTAGGCTACAATTACTCAAGTTTATGCAATGTTTATTATATTTTAAAAATACTTTTGGGTTAAGCCCATGCACAGAGATTAAAACCAATTGCTTTAATGATTGAATGATTATGAAAGTAAATTAAATCAGAAATCTCTGCTTCCTTGAAGATACCACATTTGGTTTCGCTGTGAATCAATCATTGGATACTTTTGCTTGAAAATTTTTATTCATTTTTTATACATTTGAATAACGGTAGTTAGATTTTAATGAAAGAAACAGAAAATTGGCTGCGATATGAAAGATCTACTTCAAAAGGGCAATCCAAGGAAACCAGAAAAAATATTTTTGGACACAATTGTATTTTAACAAGTATAATTTTCTCTCCATGTTATAATGGTATGAGTAGCATAGGGCGTTTTCTTTGCTTTTATGATTCATTTAGTTTACAAAACTATGGCATTGAAATTTCCTTGCAATAATTTTAAGCTTTCATATTTCTCTAGTAGGCCGTCTTTTCACATAAAATCCCCAGATACTCATTTATTTATTTATTTATTTATTTATTTATTTATTTATTATTTACTTTTTTTTGGTGGTATTGGGGTTCCTGGAAACCCTTCTACCTCCGGGCTACACTCCCAGACCTATTTTTATATTTTTATGCTTTTTAAAATTTGGAAACAGGGTCTCTTAAGCCACTGCGGCTGGCTTCTAACCTGCACGATCCTCCTGTCTCTGCCTCCCAAGCACAGGGATTACAAGAGTGCACCACCACGCCCGGCCCAGATACTCTTTTAAAGCTGTCATCTGTCAACTTTTCTGTAAATAATTCTGCCAAACTTATTTTGAGAAAAAATAAGTGAAACAATAAAAGAACTCTAAGGTTCAAAAAGGCTCTTTTTTTTT
This sequence comes from Muscardinus avellanarius, assembly GCF_963383645.1. Classification (NCBI taxonomy): domain Eukaryota; kingdom Metazoa; phylum Chordata; class Mammalia; order Rodentia; family Gliridae; genus Muscardinus; species Muscardinus avellanarius. The sequence goes on from NC_137791.1 coordinate 122,644,398, forward strand.
TTTTCTAACTTGATTCAATTTTAAGCCTTGGAAATGTTTTAGGCTTCATATTTTATATTAAGTTATGTCTATTTTTCTTATAGGAATATATATTTTAAATAAATTTTAGATCTGAGCATGGTTATGTACACCTGTAATCTCCATTGGGAGGCTGAGACAGGTTGGAGAGGTCTAGACTCAGAAACTTAGTAAAACTCTGTTTCAAAAAAAAAATTAAAAAAAATCAATAGGACTTGAGATTTTTAGCTTGGAGGTAGATTACCCCTAGGTTCAATCTTCAGGACCAAAAAAAAAATACTATTTTATATTGTGTTAAAATTTTGCAGAAATAAGTGAAAGAATGTACTTCAAACACAGTAGAGGAATGGTATATTATTAAGTGCATCATTTCGATTCAGACTATCACAGATTCAAATCTTTATTTTGCTGTTTACTGGATTCTTTTGACAATTTTTAACCTCTTTGTTATCTTAATTCCATTATCCTTGAAAAGGCTGAGAATGTGTTTTTTAACCTGTACCAGATATTATTTTGATTGTGACAATCAAGATTATTATGAAAGGATAATAATAACATAGCAAGTTGATCCTGTGGGGAAACACAATACATATGAGCAGACTTAATATTTATAATATATCTCTATTTTTTTCCTCCTTCCCTCTCTGGCAGTGTGTAGATGGCTGATCTGGAACTCTGTACTGTCAAGGGGGCTAGGCCAACAGTCTTTTTACTCCTTAAATGTTTCCCACTGAAATGTCCGGAGCATCATTTTCTATAATTTTATTCAGATGTGAATCTGCTGTGAATGTGAATATATATAGTGGTACTTGGGATGAAGCCAAGGGGCTTTCTACCTTAGGGATATACTCCCAGACCTATTTGACCTATTTTATATTTTATTTGGGTCTCAATAAGTTACTGAGAGCCTCACTAAGTAGCTGAGGCTGGTTTTGAACCTGCGGGATCCTCCTGTCACAGCCTCCCAAGTACTGGGATTAAAAGCATGCACCATCATGCCTGGCTAGGGTAACAGTAGTTTTATGTTCTTCAAACTTGTCCATTCTTCCCTTATTTCGTGGCAGAGCATATATATCCACATATCTAATGCTGCTCGTTACAGATTAATGTCCCAAATAAGCAACCTAGGTAATCTATTGGACATGAAGTGGAAAAAGGAGAATGACCAGCCCGGTGTGTCGACCTTGATATTTGGAGAACTGTCATGACAGGTATCCTGGATTTAACCAGCCATAAAGAATGGGTAGGCCGGGCATGGTGGCGCACACTTGTAATCCCCGCGCTTGGGAGGCAGAGACAGGAGGATCACACAGGTTCGAAGTCAGCCACGCTGGCTTACAAGAACCTGTTTCCAAATATAAAATGGGTCTGGGAGTGTAGCCCGGAGGCTTCCAGGAACCCCAGTACCACCAAAAAAAAAAAAAAAAAAAAAAAGAATGGGTAGAGTTAGAAAATCGAAACTTATAGATAACATCAGAAAAGTTTATATTAATTTGACTAGAGATACAGTGTAAAGCAGGACATTTTTGAGGATAAAATGTATTCTTAATTGTTCAAAGTATAATGTAGCATAATCCTAGTACAATTTTCATAAATCCATAGAGTGGTGCCTTGTACAAATTAAAGATTTTATTTGAGGAGCTTCTTTGTAGAAGACTGATATGTGCTGTGACTTAGCTTCAGCTGCTAGTTTTTCAATGGATTTCTAACATGTAGCTAAATACAGAATTTAATCCTTTTTTCAATGGACTTGAGTGAATGCTCAGGCGTTTGTGTCTTTCAGAAGATGTGCATTCATCTGTCTCACATGTTTCATCTGAATGAACTTCCTAAGAGTGTGGCATTTTACTGGGAAATCCTTCTATAGTTTACTGGTGTGATTTTAAAAGAAAACAGATCATAGGATGGAAAGTAAGCTATACAAGGAAAAATTAAAATGAACAGATCTCAAGTAACTGTTTTTTTTCTTTTTCTTTATAGGTTCTTTCAAATGCTTCTCATTAATATTCCTCAATGTGTCTTTTAAACCCTCAATAAGTTTGATTTGACTTTTAAACCTATTTGAAAACTTTTATTATGTAAGGCTTTAGATTTACAGAGTATTTTTACTGCACTTTCTACATTTTAATTTGTATTTAAATAAAACGCCTGTAAGGAAGTTTATTTATGTCAGTTTTATTTAATTTCAGCAACAGAAATGGGACTCTAAGCTATAAGCCAGTCATGGCCAAGACTAAAAGTAAAATATAACCCCTGTTTTCTGTAGGAAGAAGAACTCCGGCCCAGAATTTGAGAAATCTAGGTGTATTCTTGCTTTGTCTCTCTGTCGCCTTGTGGCCTTTATGAAATCATGTGACATTTTATAATCTAACTTTTAGAAACTGGTAAGAAGGAAAGTTTGCAGTAGGTGATTTTTTTTCTCATCCCCTAGAGTTTAGAAACTCTGGAATTTACCCTTGATTATTTTTTCTTTTCATTGTGTGACCACTTCAAGAAATATTTTGGCCAACCCAAAATAAAAATGGAAAGAGTATGAAAGGTCAGAGCAATATGTGTCAACATGACCTATAAGAATAAGCTGAGTGTACTAGGAAAGAATGACTATGTTTTTCAGGCATAGATTGGCACGAATGATGAGCATGTGTCCTTTTGATTAGTGCATACTAGAAGCTTCTAGTACAACATGACATTTGGTATTGGTAAATGGCAATGCCCGCAGGGGAGAAGACCTCAGGATTTATTTTTGACCCTCTGTGGATCGCTCAACCTCTGTGGACCTTGGTTTCCATCCATCAAGAGAAAGGATTAAAGCAAATGATGAGAACTTTCTTTTACAGCTCTGGCAGGCGTCTAAGATATAATCTTAATTAAAATCAAAGCCAAGAAAAACCAAGGGGAAAATTCTGTTCTAGCTGACCATGTTTAACAAATCAAAGATTAGTAACTCGTATATGTCGAGGGCACAAGTTTTTAATGAGCACAATGTGTCAAGCTCCAGGGACAGAAAAATAGATTCCAGAAAGCTAAGTATAGATGGAAAAATACGGAAATGGGTTTATGGTGTCATGGGAATATTGCTATCTTGTAACTGTAAGCAGTGTGCCATTCAAAGTGTGAGTGATGAGGCATGGGGTAATAGCATAAGGTCTAAGAACTGAATTTTTTTGTTTATTTGTTTTGGTGGTACTGGGGTTCCTGGAAGCCCTTCTACCTCCGGGCTACACTCCCACGGGCTACACTCCCAGACCTATTTTATACATTTTTATGTGAAAACAGGGTCTCTTAAGCCAGCGCGATCCTCCTGTCTCTGCCTCCCAAGCGCGGGGATTACAAGCGTGCGCCACCACGCCGGGCTGGACTGAAATTTTTTAAAATATGCTTTTATTACTGCATTGTAACTATACATCAAAGTGAAGTCCAAGGTGATAAAAATATGTACTTCTCAAAAGAAGAAACACTAAAGGCTGATAACATCCACAGATGAATGCTTGATAAAAGTATGAGTTTTCTGATACCAGGAAATCTTTTGGGGAAGTTCACTAGCTGAGTACAGTCAGAACAAAATTAGTGACAAGATGGGAAAAACTTTTTGAATGTGCCATTTAATCTTATTTTTTAGATTTATCTTGGATATAGCAGATGTTTTACAAAAGGTTTAAATAGAAGGCTGTTTGAACTACTTCATTCTCTGTAGCATAAAGAGGCTGAGATGGAAAATGATGGGAGGGGAAATTAGGTGATTATTGTAGTTGTTTGGTTGAGAGATTAATAGGGGTGTGAAGTAAGATGGCTTTTATCATACTGGAGTGATAACTCCCAAATATCAGTAGTTTACAATAAGTTTATTTCTTATTCAATATATGCAATCAACCCAAGTATACATTTAGGGGAAGGCTATTCATGTTGGTCACTCAAGGGCTCAATCTAACTGATTCTAGTTTCTACAAGAGTGTTAAATAAACCTGTCGAAAATCACACGCTGTCTTTGTGAGTTTTGCCCTGGAAATGACTACTCTCTGTTCATCTTTCTTTGGCAAAATCGTCACCTGGCCATTCCAATGTCAAGGGAGCTGAACAAGCAGCCGTGTAAGACCTCTGAAAGTGGAAAGTAGAATATGGATGAGGACTTTCATAACAAAGAGAAGTAGTGATTACATGTGGAGGAGCTATGACAAGCAAAGCCAGGAGGACTTCCAAGGTGTTTCTAGTTTAGTCTTCCAGTTATGCAGGCGAGTCCACATTCATTGACAGATTTTATCTGTCTTTACTCTCTCTTCTCCCAGAGGGCATTCTCTGACCATAATTGAGAAGCAACTTGGGTTAAATGTCTTCAGTCCTCTGCCAATGCATGTTTCTCAGTAGGCTCTCTGCAGCAACACAAAACCGGAAACCTGTTTTGTTGCTCTTGCTGAATTCTCTGGTGTAAATGTTCTCACCACGGAGAATTTCAGGCTACCAAAATGATGCCAGTGACCACAGAGTTGGTAACAGATGCCCACCCCCAGCACACCATTGTATGGCATTTCCAACACACGGGTACAATAGAGCCAAATGACGTTAAGTACATTGATAATGGTATAATGCAATAAAATAATTAGGATATAATTCAATGTATTTATAGCCTTTGTCTTGAATCTAATTTGTTTGATTGTAACTTCATCTTATTTAATTTTTAATAATAATGGCCATCCATGTTCAGTGACTGGCTTACAAAATCGCTGAGAAGTTAGCAGTTGCTCTCATGAGCCAGTTATGAGCTGGCTCTAGCACACCAGCCAAGTCTTCCTTGCCTCTGCATCCTCCCAGCCTACTGTGTTTTTCCCTGTCATAGTTCTTATCGAACATTAATTTAGTTGCTCATTTACTCATCTGCCATGTCTATCAGACAATAAGATGCTCAAGGAGAAGGGTATTGGTTCACTGTTTGATTCTTCACCACTTAACGTGATGTATGTAATATGAGAAACTCAGAAAATACCAACTGAGCTAAAATAATATTACATTTTTTAATAAAATAAGCAAATTAGCAGTTTCTCTTTTGAATCATCATTATATTCCGGTATCAAGCTATTCAGTTTTATCAAGAAAGAGCCACTTCAGACAGCTGTTTGTCTATGTGAATCTCACCTTGCCTGCAAAGACTTAGCTGTTGACATAAAAGGTCTCAGAGCCCGGTGTTGCTCCTTGGGATGAATGACAGTTACTGTAGAAAATGTCTCAAGTCAGATGTGCATTTGAGACCTGAACTGTGGCTTCTGAAAATTCTGTTGCATTTTTTGGGGCATGACAGTACCTTTCCTCAGGTGAATAAATAACAACCACTTAATTATTTTTATCTCCCAAGTGAGGCAAGTTATTAAAGACAGCAGTTTTGTCCTAGGCTGTATTTGTATCCTTTTCCCATAGCATGGTATGGGTAATATCATAGCGACTCAACACATTTAAGAGTTTGAATGGACTGTTTTCCTTCTAACCCAAATCCCAGTATAACGGATCTCAAATTATTTCTGAAGTTCCCAGTTGATCCTCTATATGTTCCATTTGAATGAGTTAGCTGGATCTTTATTGTAAGAACACCAGTGCATTCTACTTTGAAATTAGTAGGTGGGAATTTCATTGTATTGTGGGATTTTTAAAAAAGCTTTATGAAAACTCAATATCCTGCTGCTCACTTACAATAGACTTTATAAAGTGTATTCCGCTGATGCACCACTCCAGGGACAAGGGAGTGTTCTGAGAGTAAGGAGTGCATAATGTGACAAATTGCAGACACTTGCTGCAGCTAGATTATTAGAATCCTTATCTAAATTGTTTACATGTCAGGTTTCTTTGGTAGCCCAGAATAATTTGGACAAATGAGACTCCCCACTAGTAATTACATTTTCTTAACAACATTTTGGTGAATGTACATAAAAGGTAATAATAGCTTCCACCAGCACCCTGTCCTGCAGCATGTCAGAGTCCCAGATTCTGATAGTGTCTGACACTTATTACTTAAGCCATATATTTCTAAAAGCAGAGGCTGCTGTGAGGTCTTTTCCTAAATGATACTGTCTCAAGCAGCAGAATAAAAAATCTGATTATGTCTGTATCTTTCCGTGGATGTCATATACATTTATGGGAAAGCCCAAACTTTGTGAATTCTCAAGTGGAGAATATGAAATAGAATCTCCAGAAGGCAGGACGTTCTTTCATTTCTCCTGTAGGGTACTGCAACCTGCCTGCTCCCACCTGACACTGAGAATCCAGGCTCTTCTTGCTATAGCAAGACATGATTATTCATGACCAGGTGGTGTCTCACTCAGGTATATAAGGACAATAAATTGCTCAAAACCATTATTCCATAACTTTTTTTAATAAAAAGAATAAGAAAAACCATTGACCTGCAATATTGTATTTGCTAGCCTCTGTGAACATGATTGTTTTCAGAATCTATCAGGTATAATTCAGCTGCACTGTGGGTTGAAACATCCACATTTTTTAGCTGCCTGGCAGAATACCTACTGTCAGTGTGTGTGTGTGTGTGTGTGTGTGTGTGTGTGTGTGTGTGTGTGTGTGTTGTGTGCCCATATTAATACAAATTTGTGAAATTCTGAATACAATAAACACTTCTTTGAAATTTGTGACATGTATCTTATACTCCATTAAAGATGTATTACTGCAGTGCCCCAATAAAACATTAAAAGATAAATAAAATACCTTGACAGAAATAATTGTGACATGTAGGAAGAAGAAAATTGGGGACGTGGGGAGAGGGCCAACCAATGCTGTGTGAGTGCATGTCACTGTCAACATAATTTACATTATGATGCAAGACTGTAATGCGCCCATAAAGGAATATTGAAAATTAAAAATGTTACATGTATAAAGATACTTTGGAATTTCTGAGAAATCTTTCAACAATATATCTATATCTTATACTTTTATTCCATCTACTGTTTCTTGACAGAAGAGAAAACAGTCACACAGTAATCTAAAGGCGAATATTTAACATAAAAGATGAAATTTTTTTTTTTTTTTGGTGGTACTGGGGTTCCTGGAAGCCCTTCTACCTCCGGGCTACACTCCCAGACCTATTTTTACATTTTTTAAATTGGAAACAGGGTCTCCTAAGCCAGCGCGCGCGGCTAGCTTCAAACCTGCGCGATCTTCCTGTCTCTGCCTCCCAAGCGCGGGGATTACAAGCGTGCGCCACCACGCCCGGCAAGATGAAATTTTTGACTGACTTTTTTTGTGTGTGTGGTGCTGGGTATGGAACCCAGAGTTTTTCTACCTCTGGTCTGTACTCCCAGACCTATTTTGTATTTTATTTGGAAACAGGGTCTCACTAAGTTGCTGAGAGCCTCACTAAGTAGCTGAGGCTGGCTTCGAGCCTGTGCAATCTTCCTGTCACAGCCTCCCAAGTACTGGGATTACAAGTGTTTGCCACCACGTTTGGCAAAATTGTGACTGACTTTTAAAAACATAAAAGACTCTAAAGCATAAAGACAGAACAAATATTGGCTCTGCCAATTTGCCATTGCCCCTAGGGAGACAATACCCAAGACACATATTCCCTCCCAGGGCTGAGATCCATATTTCCCTCATTGGGGGAGGTATAATTGTTGAAAGTTAATTGTGTTATATTAAACCATGTTATTTTCAATATCAATATACTTCATAAGTAACTTTGATGAGGTGAAATTATATAGAAATAGAACAGCAATATTCTGGGACAGGAATAGGTATAGGCATTTTCATTTCAACTTCATTTTTCTCAATGGGCTTCCCAGGATTTGGGCCCTAACAATCCTTGAATCTGAACAGGTATCAAGGACAGACTATCACTGCTCACAGTGACATCCTCTTGCCTCTGACCCCACCTTGAGAGGGAATACACTGAGGCAGTAATTGCCAAGGAAGAAACTCATGTCCTCAAGTCAATGAGCAGGAGGAAGGGCAGGCATGGAGGTTTCCCCTAAGAAAACACTCTTGAGAATAGGATGCCCCCGAGCTTTGGGTTTGGATACAGCTCTTTCCAGATTGACTTTGGGCAGGATTAGTAAACTTGAATCATTTTGAGGGTTGAATAAAAACGCAGAGCTTTAGAGTAGTCGGAAGGAGCACAACGGGTGAATGTCAATGTTGATTTTCTTCTTTCTCATTTCTTTAGAATTCAATTTAGTTATTAAGAAGAAATAAAACACTCAATATTTTTTAAAAATAGCTCATATTTAAAGATAGGAAACTGTCATCTTGATAAGTTTTGTATTCACTTTTCCAATTAAGAATCATTTCATCCTGGAATGTGACACTGGAAAGGTTCTCAGACACAATATAATATAGCTTATAAATATAACTGATTTTAAAGTAGAATAATTATTTCACTCAGTGGATTTTCCAAAAAATCTCATTTTCTGGCCTATTACATTCATTTTATATCTTTTGAAAAAGTGGTAAACAAAAGAAATATGTGACTCACCTAAGTTATAAAAATTAAGCTAAGATTGTACAATCAGAGATATTCAATTAAACAAATATATTTTATCATTCCTATTGCAATAACTGGAGTCTGTAGAAGAAAGTATACTTATCATCCCCTACTTCTGTGGTCTTGTGCTCTAGGACCTGACCTGCCTCTGAAGTTTAGTCTGTGTTAGCTGTCCAAACTGTCTTGTAGAGGTTTATAGCTGTCTAGCAAAATTGTCTATGCCTTTGAACAGTTTTAGAAAATGGAGAAAAGAAAAAGGCATGGACATTTTTTTTGATACAGTCAAGTGGTAACATCATGTAGATCATCACATAACTAAATGAGGTATGTCTTGAATATCAAAGGACTGTGCTAAATGTCGCTCAATAGAGACTTGCTCTCATATAGTGCAATCTTTGCTTAGAATTCAAAGATGAATAAGGTTTAAGATTCTAAGGCTTCAGGGTGCTAGAGGAAAGTTGGTGAGGATCCAAAGTACCTTATTTTAAGAATAATCTGGAGATTAGAATGAGCACAACCTTTGTGGCACATTATTTTAGCCATATAATCTTAAACCTTTCTAGTTTGTTTAAAATATTGTATGACTCGCAATGAGCTACTCTTCCCGTGCATTTTAACTGACAAATTTTTCACCTACCATTTCCTTTCCCTCCCCCTCCTCTTACACCACATTGAAATAAAATCTTTTATGTCTAAATATTATGACAGAGATCTCCTCTGTCTTTTGTAGCTAGCTCTGTGTGCGTACTTTCTTTTAGTATGTGTAAAAACCTGACTAATACTAGACAGAAGATTTCTACTGATTAATGTTATCTAAAAATGGCATATACTCTCTCACTGACAATGAGTCCCTGTCATTTGGAGATGCCTGTTATCAGCATGGATTCTCAAACTGTACCAGAACAAGGCCCAAGTGACTTTCTTGGTGTCTTCTACTGTATGAGTTGTGATTCTGAACAGATGCCCATTTTAGAGCAAATACAAATCAACATAAAATTCCAGCCAAGTCAGTATGGAACTGAAGTTGTCTGGTAGTTCTGTATGTCTTATACTTTCTTTGTTCATGGAGTCATCAAAAGTGTTTTATCTAATCTTTAAATTTTTTTCTCCCACAAACCTTATTTTCCATGATGCTATCTTAAAAGCTCCAAGCCTCAGATCCTTCTTCGCAGACTTTACGCTCTGAAAAATGTCCCCTTACTGTCATGTGTTGCTCAGTGTTCTTCCTGTGCCAGTCCAGTAACAGCTAATTTCCCTGTATTTCTTCATGCCTGAGTGTACTTACAATGTCACCCATGTGTCCACACTATAGTACATGGGCTTAAAGTGAAACATATTATGGGATTATCTCCTTTCCAAGGAGTTTCAGGCTAGAAAAAATTATTTTAAATTGACAAATTTTAATACTAATTAGAAAATGTTAATGCTTTAGGAAGAAACAGAGTTTTAAGGTCTGGGGCATCCTTTTAAACATCCTTTCACAACTTAATGGCTTGGTTGGTGATCTTAAATCAAACTTTATTTATCTATGTCTAAATAATATTATGCCCATGTTATAAAAATAAGGATTTTTGACATCTACTTTCAGCACAGATAAAATAACAGGGCTGACTTTGAACCTGCGCGATCCTCCTGTCTCTGCCTCCGAAGCGCATGGATTACAAGCGTGCGCCACCACGCCCGGCCTTATGGGATCTTTAAATGAAGTAGCCTATCTGTGTGAATCAGAATGAGCAAAGGGCTAAAGGACAAAATCAAGTCAGAGGGGAACTAGGAAGAAATAATGGTGTCAATGGTTTCAGTATCTTAACTATCAATGGCCTGATAGTACCTGGAAGGACGTCAGCAGAGGCATGACATCATTTGAATTTTATTTTAAAAGGATCACTCTAGCTGTTGTATTAAGAATCAACTACAGACTTCAAGGGCAGAAGCAGACACATCAGTTAAGAGGGTACTCTAAAAAATAGGCAGTAGATTGTGGCAGCTTGGGCCCAGGTTGTAGGGATACGAGTCACAGAAACTGTTTTAATACTGAAATCAAACCAACACCGTTTTTTCCCTGATAGATTATATGTAAAGTGGGAGAGACAAAGCTTTGTTTTAACCTGAGCACCTGGAAAAATATTTTTGCCATTTTCAGAGACCAGGAAGATTGTAGAAAACACTGGATGTATAGGGAGTTTTGGATTGTGGTTTTGGTTACATTTGAGTTGCCTTTTGCATGTTCAATTATCTAATTTGCTATATGAGTCTCGAGTTCAGGTAGGAGGCATAGAATGGAGACTCATATTTGGAAGCTTCTAGTGTTTGTTGGGATGGGATTACCTAGAAGATGAGCATAGCTAGAGATGAGAAGAGGTTTGAGACTGAGTTGAAAGACAGGAACTCAAGGTATAGCCTCTGAATAGGAGCAAAATCAGCAGAGGGTGGAAAACTCTGTGGGAATTGCCTGTCTTTCTTACTAGTTACATTCTAAGATGAGACTTTTATAAGACAAGATGAGTAAAGGTAAATGGACATTTTTTTAATGTAATGTGACCCACTGGTTTATTTTAGTTTTGAAATGTATTAAGTAATGTCACATTTGAAATAAGTTATCAGATTATAATATATTTGCACCGTATAGCACAAAATATAATGTATAAATTCTCATTTCCTAAAGAGTTTGAGATTAAGGCTTATGAAGAACTAGATTTCATTTTCTGGTAATAAAATAATGGACTGTCCCAAACTACAGAAAGAGAAATTATAATTTTGCGACAGTGTTCTTACATATGATCATCTCAAATCGGGGTTGATTCATTCATCAGAGAATTTTGTAGTGCTTATTTTCTTTGTATCAGACACTGTGACAACCACCGTGTGAATGGTGGTAAGCCAGATAATTTCTCATTGAGCAAACATTTGGGGAGGGAAAAAGAAAATTAAAGAAGCAAATGTGATATAGGGTAATAATATTTATAAAAATATAGGAAACTAAGGATCTTTATATATCAGGGATACAGAACCTGATCTTATGGTTTTAACAAACATTTCCCCAAAGCAGGAATCAAACATGTGGATTAAATGTCAATATTCCCCAAGACCATTGGGACACATTCCTGAACTCTGAATTCCTGACTCGTGGTGACTTAACTAATTTGTTCTCTAGGCTTTTTCATAGCCTGGTAAAAAAATATTATTCATCCTTCTCTGCTCTCTGCACCTGGTAATTACTCCTAGACACTTCGGTATTTAGTGTTTTATATGCTACATTTTCAGCTGCTTGGAATACAGTTTATTAGTAAGCATTAGAAATGCTTCTTTGAGGGGATGTAAAGGGAAGTTGAAGTTGGCTGCAGAGGGAAAAACTGGTTTACTGTTTGCCCCAGAAGCAAGTCACTTTGGCAGCCATGTTCAGTTATTTATCTATGAGGAATCTGTAATGAGCAGCAAACATCTCCAGGCTAACCATAGCCTGATGCCCTAGCTGCTTTGGAGCTAAGCGTCAAAATTAATGAAGCTGTGAGACATACCGTTGTTATCTGTACATTTCCTATTCTATAGTTTGCAGATTTCATTCAGATGAACTTGAGAAGGTCAGAGGTATTTCCATATGTATTCGTTTAGCCCACATAGCATGTGTTTGCTGTAGATTAAGTGAACACATATTGCCAAAGCAATGTTAGATGGCAGTGATAGATTCTCTTTCATTTTATTCTTTCTGGAAGCAATTATATTCTTCTTTTTGTAGGGCCATTTTACTTCTAGTACAGAAGAGCCCTGATTAATTAATTAAATAATGAGTAAATCATTATCATGTCATTTGTTATGTACATGTTACCTGCCAGGTATTATGCTAGGTATAAACAGTTTTGGTAAAACCAGTTTTCTCTCTAAATTTACTTGTGAATATCAAACAGATTGAGAGAGAAATTGAGTCATGTGAAGAAGAAGGAGAAGGAGAAGGAGAAGAAGGAGAAGAAGAAGGAGAAGAAATTGCAAATAAAAGTTGTTCTGGTGTCTGCTACTTTCACTTAGAGAAAAGAGGAGATACAATATCAAAATGATAAGGTCATTTGCTTCAGATTTGCAAATGCAAAGATGATGAAGTTTACCCTTTTACCAACTGGTAATCTACATGACTGCAGATGCTAAGGCTCATATCTTTTACTGCCAGGATGAGACCTGTCTTAGAGAATAGTTGTCCCTTTGGACTCCTCCTGCCTCCTTAAGTGATCTGCCATAGCTGCCTGGCTTCATTTTGCTGTCGTTGCAACTGAGGGTTTTACTTGCTTTATACAGTGGGCATATTATGGATGACATCTAAGTGAGAATCTGACTTGCCCAGTTTTTCAACCATACTCCAAAAAGCCAGCTCCGGATTATTACTCATGAACATTGTCATGTTGTGACAGGAAGTGTAAGGAGAACAAAGGGAGCTGGAGCTACATATGCATGTTGTTTTGAAAGATTTAGCAAGATGTCTGACTTTTATGGATCTGTATCTTGATGAAGAATTTATTGGTTTAAAGAAAACCTGCAATTTCTTAACAATAATATTAGGAATCAGAAAATAGTGAGAGCAGAGATGTCAAACAAACCATGTCCAACATTTACCAGGTTTACACACGAAACCAAGCTGAGTAAGTGCAGAATTAGAATATTTTGACATCTCACAGGAACTTCTGTGAAGATAAAATGTTTACAGAGTTACTCCAGGAAGGAAGGAGTAAGGGCTGAGTAGGGGAAGCTTGAAAGATAAAAAAATATCCAAAGGCCTTCTTCCAATCTCTTGCTCTGATGTGACTGACACTCGATACTATTTGCTGAGGTCATGTATACAGCAGACTGTCCCTTGCTCGTGGGTTTTCTAGAACAAGGTCCACAGCTATCTTATTTCTTATTGATTGAAAGATATTTAGTGGATGCTTTTCAATCTCCACTACCTCTTTGCTCTAGAATGACAATACTCTAAAAAGTTATATGCAAAGTGAATCTCTGTACTAAATAAGCTTAAGTTTGCATGCTGGATCAGATAACTCAGTGGTATTTCTTGGGCCAGAAGAAGAAGAAGAAACAGTAATTTTTTTTCTAGGACACCAAAGGTATTATATACTAAAGACAAAATAAAATATTTTTAAAAAGGATTTGAAGAACAATGTGATGATTTGTCCCAAAAGTGATGCTGAGAAATATACTTTGCAGTTATAATTTACCTAAATTCTATTCTTAGATGTTTTTACATCATGATAATTCATATGTAGTGAATGTTAAATATATGATAATTTTCTAATGTACATTAGCTAAATGGGTTAGATAATTTCAAGACTGAGAAAGGCCAAAAAAAAAAAATGTTCTGAGGGTAAAGAACTGTTAAGTTGGGAAGCTGGACTTCAAAATTTGGTTTGAAGATCTCTTCCATACCTCACTGACTCCTCAGAACTACTTCTTAGATGTTTCATCTTACCTGGGCTCTGTGTTAGTCTATTCAATTGTGTCTGATCAAAGAGATAGCATTGCATAGATCACAAACCACCAAATCTTTGACCATTTACTGCATTCATAGCAGTTCACTGATTCAGGACCTCCTTGATACCGTTCCTTCAATGCATAAGGTATTCTCTTCTTGTGTCATGCCTAAGCAATTTGCATCTGTTCTTGACTCTTTGCTGTCAGAACTGCATATTAAAGCAGTCAAACAAGCTGGACACAGTGGTGCAGCATCTGACTTAATTTATCTGTGGTTTAAAAACATAGGCGTGAAGTTACTATACAGAAAAGGAGACACAGAAATGATATTATCACAGTCTTCTCTATCAGCTCTTCTCTAATTCTGATACTGGGTACCCTGCCTACTTGGAAGAAGATTTTCATATTTGAAAGGCGATAAATGTTATCAGCATCTTCAAGCTTTATTTTGTCATTATTTGTTTTTAATGAGTAAACGTGCTTGAAGAACTTATGCTGTCTATGTGAAATCATGTCTTAGGAACAATGAATGAGATTAGAGTCTAAGGTAGCACGTGGTCCAGTAAGTCTTTCTATGCTTTTTACCTTTATAATATAGACATGATTTATTTTTTAATTTTTTGTATTGGTGCATTGTAGTCATATGTCTTAATGGAGTACAAGATGGTAGAGGCATATAGCACCCAATTAGCCCTTCCCCAATTCCCACCCCATTCCCTTCCCTTTTCTTCCTCATGTTTGGCTTAGTGATCAACTATGATATATTTGTGAATGTACATTAGGGATTTTCCTCTTTCTCCCTCCCATCCCCCTCATTTAGGTTGCCTTATTTGCTGACATTTATTTAAAGTAATATCCAGCCAGGTATAGTGGTACATGCTTGTAATCCCAGCATTTGGGAGGCTGAGACAGGAGGATCATGGTTTGTGGACAGCCTCAGGTACTTAGGCCCTATGCAACTCAGTGAGACCCTGTTTCAAAATAAAGAATAAAAAATAGGGCTGGGGGTATAGTGCTGAGGTAGAATGTCCCTGGGTTCCATCCTTAGTATAGCAAAAAAAGAAAAAGTAATATCCATAGGGCTGTGGATATAGCCCGACAGTAGATCACTTGCCTAGAATACTCATGACTTTGGGTCCAATCCTTCTTACTGCAAGAAATAAAATCAAAATAAAGTAAATAGTTACATAGGTAGATAAGGATAGATTGATAGGAGAAAGAATCCTTCTCTTTTTTATCCTGAGGACCTGACTTTTCTTATCATGTCCCTAACACTGATAATTTTTTGATGACTTGCTCTCTTAAACATCAAACACCATATTCTGATAATGTATATATAGTCACTATTATTAAAATGAGGTTTAAACATAGAGTAGGACAAAAATATTACTGTATGATGTGAAAATATCACAAAATGTAAATATGCACAGAAAAATAGCAATAGTAACACATTTTTGCAAGAGCGTGCAGAGCTATAGCAGGCCACAGTGAATGGCAATTGGCAGGAGAGCCAGATGTCCACCTGTCTCTAGAGTCAGGGAAACACACAGCAGCAGCCACCGGATCCTGCCAAATTTGCTATTATGATTTCAATTGACATTGGATTTCTCTATTCTCATTGAAAAATCCTAGAGGTTGCCTAACTGGTGTGGGGGATGAGTTACTTATGCTAACTAAAAATAAGTTGCCTTTTGTCCAGAGAGAGAGAATTTTCCCATAGATTCCCTTCTTCTGCAGGCTCATCATGCCTCCTTTGTTCCTGTCTGACTATAGAATATAGAGATTCCTTGTTTTTTCTCCTAGCCACCGGTGAACCCTGCTCATTTGTAAAATTCACTGCAAACTCTTTTTAGTAATGCCTACCCTGAACACATTTTCTGTTCCACCCCTTACTCTGCGTCATGTGCCCAAAGCGTAGATGTAAGAGCCCTCCAATACACAGAGATTGTTTTCATCATTCTCTTCCAAGTTGGGCTTGTGAAAGCCTGAAGCACAGAACTGGCTTAAGTTCATTTTTACAGCTTTCTTCAGCACCTAGCAATAGATTGAATAGATGGGTGGTTTTCTATAATGTTGCTCTTGTTTGTACTGGAAAAAGACTGAATAATGAGCTCAATGGGATAGTTATTTGATGGACTCTGACATTTGTGCTCTTCAGAACTCTAAACTTTTAGTGCACAGCAGAAAAGGTTGCCTGTGAAATAAAAGAATATGTCTCTATTCACCAATGGTATGTATACACAAATAGAAACACATAAGCAGTGCTTAGAGTCTCACAGATAAGCACTATCTAAATGCAGAGTCATGTTTTATAAATATGGAATGTAATTTGGAGGAAATTAACTTTAATGTGGTCATGAGGATGACTTTATCTTAGTTTATTATTAGGAAAGAAGGAAAGAATTGTGTAGACCATGTGAATAAATCAGTGCTGAGTTCACCACTGTGCTTTACTGGGATGGCAGCAAAAGTCTTATTGGGTCTATGAGAGTAGGATCTTCAGGCAAAACCTCAGCCCTGTAAAGATGAAGTCCAAAAGTGACTAATAATAAAAGGGTGGGAATTTTGTTGTGATAATTTAGTTAGTTGATTAAAAATGTTCGCTCTGATGTGCGTTTGCCCTCAGAAACTACTTAATTGCAAAAAATGATGTACCTAACATATATTCCATTAACTGGTTAAAAAGTAGGAAACTATTGATTACAACTGACATTGAAAAGAATAGCACTGAAGGTGCACCCAGTCTTCTGTCTTTTTTCTTAGTGCCTTGTTACCCAGAACTTATAGGGTTTTTAAATTGCTATTTAATTTTTTCCTATTTTTTGATGTTTATTATTTGAATCTTGGCAAAAAAAACTAAAAGAAAATATGTATTATCTCAGAACTTCTAAATGCAGAAACAATCATGCATTATCTTTTGGTGTAGAGAAGTGAAGTAACTTGGCCAATGTTCCACAGTCAGTAAAGGCAGAGGTAGGATGCAAATCGAGGTGACCTGGCATTGCTGTCTCTATATCATTACACCATTCTGAAAAAAAGGTACTTTGAACATAAACGTTAGCATTAGCTCACTGAGCAGTTTAATCACATTTGGAATTATGGCTCTAGTGTTACATAACAGCTTCCAATCATTCTATTTTACTATGAAACATGACCATTTAAATCTATAAGAACAGATTGATAACCATAAAACCATTCTCTCAATTAAAATATATTTAAGCAGCCCTCCAGAATTAGGTGTGAGAATTAAGAAGATAGAGTCTAGTTTGATTATTTTAAACATCTAGTTGTTGTGAGACTCCATTTTTCTTTGGAAGATTGAATATTTTCTTTTGTTTTCTTCAACTTTTTTCTATTTATATTTTACCTGGGGAAATTGGAGAGTCATGTACTCTTCTTACTACAGACAGTTCTCTATGTGGTACTAAACACAGCTGAGCCATTGCACCTTCTTAAGCATGAAAGGAAAGTGAAGGCATATTTAAATGGAGCCTTAAAAATTAGATGCCATCTCTCATCCCCAGTTGTTGAATAAGCTGATACTAAGAGAAGTAGAAAAGGCATCCTGTAACTGACCCTCTAACTATTTTTTCTTCTTTTCCCTGACACAGAAGCTTGTTCTTGTCTTTGCTGATGAGAGTTCAAGGTCAAATGTTAACTTCTATTGCATTACATCATGAATTTCTAGAGAGCCTAGGAATGGTGGCATCCATTTATTTATTCGATAAATGCAGGCTGAACTTTTACTGTACTTGGCTGCATTGGGAGGTTAACAAAAAACTTGGTCCTGATGAAGTACCATAGATCCATATTTACATTGATAGTCAACATAATCTCCACAGGTTCATACCAGGAGAATGTGTGCAAATGCTTTTCTCCCTCTAGGTTCTCTGTGGAGAGTCTGTTTGCAACAGCTGAAGAAGCAGCAGGCAGATAATAAATTTAAATTGATTCCTTTATATTTCTTTATGTTCCTCTGAGATGAAATGAGTTCATTCTGGAGTTCCTGGGTATCTAATATAATTAGGTCTCTCTCTATCTCCTTCACCTCTTTCTCCTTGACTTTCATTCCTACATCCCATCTCAGGTAATATAGCTTGTATCTCTTATTGGTTTCCAACAGTAGCCACCACCAGTGATTAAGAACTATAGGGGCTTCACTGCTGAAAAGATGACTTCTTTGATGAGCACTTCTTAGCTTGTCTGCTGCGTCCTAAGATTTAATATGAGTCTTCTGCTTGCTTTGTCGGTGAAGTCCTTGCTGCTGAGTATTATCACCCCAAGAATGACAAACGCAGTCACACTATTGATCATGCTGCAAGGGATTCAAACCTGAAAATGCAATTTTTGACATCTGAAATAAAAAATACATTAGCATTGGGAAAACAGATATTTGAAAATTCAGGAGGAGTCCTTGGCAAATATAGTTGTGCATTCAAATAATCACCCAGCTGTCTTATTTATCCATCAGTGATCTAGTCTTGCCTTATGAAATAATTCCTCACACTGTGTTAGTTTATCATTTAGTGTTAATGTTCTTGGCTTTCTGTAATCATAAGGCTATCTATGTGATAAGAAAACATTCAGGAAATATTACCAAAATAGAAACACATGTCTTTAATGTGATTTTAAATGTGCTTGCTTTTGAAGGAGGCCCTGATAGTTTGTAATGTCTTTGATCTATATTTAAGAACTTAATATTACTTGGGTTGAATATGTAATTGTCAATACTTGCCTATAAGAAGAGTGGTTTTATATAACTCACTTATCTGCAAGGATATAAATAAGCCAATAAATATATTATTTAGAAAATATGCATTCAAATAAGTGTACTTTGCAGATAATTCAAGCTCATTCCTTGAGGTGTTATAGCTTCCATATTAATGAGATAGAACTATTTCTAAGCATAGTATGATCTTTTATCTCTTCTTATACATATTTTTATTGGAGGTTCAAAGTCATCACTACAAACGATAATTATGCTTCAGTGTTCTAGTGCGGTGTTGTAAGAAGTTATGAAGTCAGCACATTTCTGAGAATGTGCATTGCATTCTCTCTTTTTGCCCCATTATTATACTGCAATCTCTCACTTCTTCATGTTCTGAGTTTCACCATCACATCATGATAACATGCAGAATAGAAGAATTGACAAGATGCCAAGACTGGGAGACCAGTGAATGTAGCTCAAGTCTGTGCCATAGATCTGCTACATTACATTAAAATACAGAAAAACAAGTAATTGTTGATTCGAATAGACATAAGAACTTGCAGTTAAATAGGGAGCTACAAAGCAGAAATAGAGGATAATGTAAATGGACAGTGATAAAAAAAATTTAAAGTCAGAAAGCAGGAATATGAATCAGGTTATGAGGCAGGCTTGATTGTGTACGTTTGTAATCCCAGGATTTGGGAGGCTGAGACAGTAGGATCGTGGTTCGCAGACTGCCTCAGCTACTATTCAATGAGGTTCTTTGCAACTCAGTGAGCCCCTGTTTCAAAATAAAGAATAAAAAATCAGGCTAAGGGTGTAGCTTGGAGGTAGAATGCCCCTGGGTTCCAACCCCAGTACTGAAAAAAAAAAAAATCAGGTTATGGGGGTTAATATGTGCCAAGTCTAATCAGTTTATTCCTAGAAAGAAAAATAAGATACTTATTTGAATGATGTTCAGGATTTCTGGATGTTACATGCTTGCCCCAATTTTAAGTTCCTAACTGAGTACAGGTGGATATGAACTTTCAAAATGGGTTTTCCACTGAGGAAGTATTGTCCCATTGCTTATGGTGTGCTCTAACTCTTGCAAAGACAATGACTTTCTTAGAGGGTCATGAAATATTCAACATTTAATCCCACATGTGTTTGATTAACCCTAAAAATCCAGTGGATTCTAATGACCGATGTAGCTTGTATTTAGTAAATTATATAGTTAGTAGAGCCAAAATGAAACATAGAATTTGGCTGACTGAGGCTTTAAGGAAGAATTTTTACTGTTCTCAGATATCAAGTCCCATAGGCTTAGGGCAGTGATTCTAAGTGATTTCCTATGAGGAGTGTTAAGAAATTTCTGGCAACATTATTGATTGCCACAACTGGGAACTATTTCTGACCTTTAGTAGGTAAAGGCCACAATGCTGCTAAGTATCCTACTTTACAGAGCAATACCCCCCAAAACACAATATTTGGCCCCCAAAAATGTTTCAGTTGATAATCTGCTGTGAGAGAGGAAATAGATTTGTAAGCATCCCTGGAACATCTCCAAAAAAGAGATATAAAATGAGAAACTCTACTGTGGTAGTTTCAGCTTTAAATGGATGGTCAACACTTTGACTCTGCACAAGAACTTGCTTCTCTCCCTCACCTGGGTTTGGAGGGAAGTGGCTTCTATTAAAGTATTCTAAATTTACTTACACCAATTTCATACTAGTCACCTTTGAAGGAGGAACAGCTGTGGTAATGAAGTGACAGCTATATCAGGCTATGCCCTTTGCTCTCATTAACAAAACTGTGTTATCATGGCAAGGATGAGTCATTACTAGCTTTGAAAATGAGGGAATTTGGGTGAGTTAACCAGGCTGGAAAGCAAAAGGCATGATGCTAATTCACTAATTAAACATTTCCATCAGATCATCTTATAACTAAGCTCTATGATTTTACATAATAACCCCTTAACAGAGGGAGTCAAGAAACTAGATGTTTTTGCCTCTTTCCAGAAATTAGAGACTTTTAGGTTGGCTCCATATATGCACTGAAACACTCGGTTACTAGACTTGGGGTCCCCTAGAGAACTAGATGACCATCACAGAAATGATTTGGTCCATTCTTAGCCTTAGCTGCTTCCCCCAAACTTGAGATCATTTGAGAAAATGTGATATTCAGATGGTCACATCAATAAATTTTGTTCACTTAATTTTGATAGATTCCAAGTATATCCACTTGTCTTGTCCTTCTCAGAACACTCTGAGATAAAGGCAAAGCGGTTGAGGATGGCCTGACCTACACCTTTGAAAGTTACCTATGAGTGGATCTTAAATAATCAGCCTTTTTTATGTATTATAGTTTATAGTACCAAGTTATTATATATCAGTATCACTAAGCCTGACTTTTAAATTTTTATCTTGCTTATCTTAAAGAAATCAGAGATACTGTTCCTTAGTAAATGCTTGAATGAATAATGTATCAAGATATATATTTTGTAGTTGTGATACCACAAGCACAGAGAAAAAAATTGAAAACCATATCATGAAAACGGTAGATATTTTCAAAAGAAATCAAATTAATTTTTATAAAATAACTTTTTTCTAGGTACTACTTTTTGACAGATGCAGCTCACCCCTGGTATTCGCATTCCTGTTTAATTTCCAGAGAAGATAAAATTATTTTCTATTTCTTGAACTTCATATAAGGAAAGCCTTAAGAAACTCAATCCACACTAGTTAAACTGAGTTGAAAACAATTTATCTTGTAGCAAAAAATGGCAAAAAATACATCATATAAGTGGTATAAAGAGAAAAGAGTGAAAATAAGAGAGACAGATGGTTCTAAGCCTCTGTGAGTGAGGAATCACTACCAGTAACCATTGCAGGTAAAGCCACCATGGATTACTACCCAAAAATTTTGAGAGAAAGATCATAATTTTCATCACATTATCAAAGGAAACCATCATCTTAAAAATGGACGACACGTTGCACTCAGCTATTTTTTATAGCGTAAGTTAAATTTTTTCCTCTCATTTCTAAGGGAGGAAAAGCTGATGACTTATAAATTTCTTATGCACAACACCTCCATATAGAGTAATTTTAGAATATCAGAAACTTCAGAATTTAATGAAAGCTGAGGACCATTTGTCGTTAAATGTATATATACTCAGACAATTTTCATTCAATTTTATAATCTTTGGAAGCAAATGAAGTCTATCCTTGGGTCTTTCTGTCTATATGCTATTATACTTTGAAGTTCAATTACCTTAGTACATTTTTCTTATTGACTCTAAAACTCATGTTTACATGATAAGGAAAGATTGTAGATATATTACTATGTTTTATACAAACTTTTAATTTAATTAAAAGGGTTCTAACTCCTACTACCCAAATAATAATCACAGTAGTGTTCAAAAAGATTCTCTTATGTATTTTCAGGGATTTGGGATGCTCTTTCCTGTTCCCCAACTCTGTTTAAAATTTGCTTCAGAAAAGAATCCTTAGCTGGGCATGGTAGTACATGCCTATAATCTCAGTACCTGGGAGGCTGAGACAGGAGATTATAGGATCCAAGCCAGCCTCAGGAACTTAACAAGACCTTCAGCAACTCAATAAAACTCTGTTTCAAAATTAGAAGAAAAAATAAGGGCTGGGAGTGTGGCTGTGAGGTAGAAGGCCTATGGGTTCAATACCCAGTACCCCAAATAAAACAAAATAAAATAAAAATAAATAATATTTTTCATTGTGTGGGGTATAGTAATAATAGTAGCAGCGATAACTTCCTTTGACTTTGACAAAATGTATTTTGGATAACAGATACCTAACATATACACTTTTTCCACTTAATTTTACATAAATTTTATTGCATATGTATGTTAGTGGTTATTACTAGTTACTTTTACATATGATAAAATTGAAACAGACATTTTATTTTTTATTTTTTAATTTTATTTGTATGTGGAATATATCAAAAATGGTATTCATTTAGACTGTGCTTGATGCCCTCTCTCCCCACTCCCATTCCCCTACCTCCCTCCCAACAATGAATGTCCAGGTTAACCATGCTATATTTATACTTTTACACATATTCGGATGTAGCTTTTCCATTAATCAACCTCAACCTTCTTCCTCTCCTATCCTTCCATTCTAGCTTTGCTGAGATTTCCCCTCCATTATTGGGAGTCCCTCTGGTATCCCCAATGCTCCCTAGTTTGGACATATTAGAGTAAACATATGTCCCTCCTCTTTCCCTGCTTAGCTGACCTCACTTAACATAATGTAACAAAAAGTTTCTTCTTATCAAAGGAAACCAACAAGAACCTAGTCAGTCACAAAAAGTAAGTAATCAGATGCTTCCCCTAATATGTGAGAGTTAGGGAGAAATGGGTCATAGGAGGAACTCTAGATGAAAAAGGAAATACTATGGAGGAGCAAATAAGATAACCTAAAGGAGAAGAAAGGAGGGGGGAAGAGGAAAATCTCTAAAACATACAATGTATTAAACATATCGAAGTCAAACACTAAGCCAAGCAATGGAAGGAGGGAAGCGGAGGGAATAGGGTGGGAATTGGGTAGGGGTTAAATCAGTGATGTGTGTATGTCTGTACACACAAGTTTTTTTTTTACCCCAATATGATATATGAATATAATACACCAATAAAAATTAAAAAAAAGAGGAAGCCTACAGACTGGGAGAAGGTCTTTACCAGCCACCACTCTGATAGAGGGCTAATATCCACAATATAAAAAGAGCTCAAAAGACACTACAGTAGCAAAAAAAATTACTGGAACAAAGACAGGCAAGACGTGAAAGCCATCCCAGGAACTATGGATGGCTCATCCTGCTGTCATCTGAGGTGTTCGATGGTATAGTGAACACCCATATAACCTTGTCTTCTGCGTAACACATACTGAGAAACTTAAAGAAAATGGAGACAAAGTTGGCTAATATCCTCTATGACAGCTTAGTCTTTTTAGATTTCAAAATGGAAATCGTTCCCTTAAATCCTACCCCATAGCAGCTGCCCATGGCTTGGACCTGTGGTATACGGGCTGTAATGAACATTTGTGAAAAGGAATCTGTGTTTCAGCAGCAGAATGAAAAAAAAAATTCTAGGTTATATCAGGAGAAAGGTATGGGTAGCTTACCTCGTTCCTTCTGTGGGGAGAAGGGAACATGAGAGCTGATAGGAACTGCCTTATAAGAATAATTTATCTTCCCTCTTCATAACATACCCAAATGCTCAGGAGTTAAATATCCTTTGCTAAAAGTCTCATTATAAAATACTGAAAACATACCTATGAGACTGATAAAGAATTGAGGCTCCCTTCCTAATCCTGTTTCTCTAACATACAAAGAACTGCTACATATGACACAATAATAATAAACAATATACAAGAAATCCCTCTTAAAATTTGCTCAGCTCTCTCTTATTAAACTCTCTAAATATAGTATCTATTATCCCATTCAAAATTATCATCTTTTATAAATGTTTTAGACTGATAAAGATATTATCATGCCGGGCGTTGGCGCACGCTTGTAATCCCCGCGCTTGGGAGGCGGAGACAGGAGGATTGTGCTGGTTCGGAGCCAGCCTTGCTGGCTTAAGAGACCCTGTTTCCACATTAAAAAAGTTAAAAATAGGTCTGGGAGTGTAGCCCATGGGAGTGTATCTCGGAGGTAGAAGGGCTTCCAGGAACTCCAGTACCACCAAAAAAAATAATAATAATATTATCAAAATATGCTCTTACTCTTATGCATAATCAAGTTTTTAAGTACTTTCAAAATGCAGATTTATCTTTGTAGTTTCAGTGGCTTTCATAGTAGTAAAGAAAGATTTCAATGTCTTAACCCAAATCAACAATTAATTTGGATTTGAGGGTGTATCAGGGACGGAGAGGTGGGCTGCGATATTTTGAAAAATTTCAAAGTGCGAATTTTAGGATTTTAGGATGAGCAGAGAGGCAGACATTTAAGTTGTGATGCTTACTACGGAAAAGAATATAAGTAACTTGTTCAGTCTTTCTTAGTTTCATTTTCCCCATTTTCTTTGGGGTTGAGTTTCTGAGGGTTAAACCTGGTTGTGTGTGTGTGTGTGTGTGTGTGTGTGTGTGTGTGTGTAGTGTAATTCAGAAAATGCCGGAAATTTTCTCATTGTGATATTCTGCCCATAGAAAATAAATAGATTCCATTGACACTTTGTACTCCTGGAGTCTCTCCTGGAAGTTCACATCATGGTCCAATTACTTTCCTTTTCGTCTTAATGTCATTTCTTTGCAAAAGCTGTATAAAAAAAAAACAGAAGGGATCCAACTAAATGTTGCATATATTTTACCATTTGATAAAATTAGTGTTTTTTTCATCATTTTCATAGAAGCTTATTAAGCTTTATATATTTTCATAAAGGTTAGAGATTTCTTTCTGAATATTAGCATCACATTGTGAGAACATCCATTTTGTTGCAGTCTTCACCCCCTTATGTCCTCTGTTCTCTCTCCAATGAACTACTGCACAACAATTAAATACACAACCCTAGAGGATGTCGCTTTGTTTTGTAAAAATAGAATCATATTATATACATATATTTTTCACTTACCATTTTCCTTAATGATAGATAGAAAGAATGCCTCCAGCTAGTCACACAGCATGTAGAAATGAAAGCTTCAAATTGTAAGCATACGTGTATGGGGTTATTTATGCAGTATTGTTTGTGGGGGCAACTGGAAATATCTTGCATATCTATCTGCAGTGGTAGGGATGAATAAACAGGAGTATATCTGTTTAATAGTACACATTGTGGCCATTTAAAAATTGTGTAGAATTCTATTTGTAGATATTTAGTTTTCAACCTGGAAAGGAAACTGAAATTACTTAATATAAATCCCTTGGTTTAAACATCAGGAAATTGAGACCCCCCCCCAAGTCTCACCCAGCTTCAGTCCTTGAGAGAGCCAACATACAGACTGACTCTGAGTCCAGTGTTCATTCTGCAGTCAGCTTCTAACAAGTGTTGGCTCTAAGATTCACAAGGAGTCAAGGGTCAGCTGTGGATGGATCTGCATATGAATTTGCAAAATTCATTTTAAAAGGCTTTTAGTACATTTTCTGCAGTGTGAGTTCAACGGTGCATTGACTGTGCTGGAGAGGGTGTAACATGCAAACTGCATTAGGTGGTTTTCAGTTACAGCACATGGTTAGTGTCACCCTCTGTCACACATTTGTTCCCTGACTGACTTTCCTGGAGAAGGTCAGAGCCTTGCATTTTGCTCTGCACCACCAGGCAAGGTCCTGAATATTTAATCATCCTGCTCTGATGAGAAGGGGCTATGGTGGCAGGTTCCAAAGGAGCTTGTACAGAGAGATCCCCTTCAGTTTGCTCTTTGGGAATTCATCCTTAGGATACACTCAAGGACATTCAGAAGGCACAGAAAATTCAAGCCATTTTTTCCTTCACATAGTCAAAAATGAATGTAGAATTGCAAGTTGATATCCAAAAGAAATGTGTATTTTCTCCATAATCAAGTGTGTTATGTAAGTCAAAACAAGACTCTAGAGTTTGGGGAGGTTGGCTGCAATTTTCTGTTGCTGATTCTTTTGTGAATGCCAGAGTATGCTCTCCAAGGATGTGATATGAAAGTGCATGTGCTGGCAGCCCTGGAGGTTGTCATAACACGATGTGGGAGATTATTAAATGCTGGACTATGATATGTGTTGCTTTTATTGACATTTGGCTTATTACATTAGTGTAGTTATAATTAAAGTTTCAGTGAAAACTAGCACAGAAGGGATTACTTACACCAAGAATTATAACTGAGTGTTGATATATCCTCACTGAGTAAATATATTTCCATGATTATATAATGTCTTCGCATCTAATATTCCTAGCTGTTTACATAAGTCAGAACGATCCTTTTTATTGAACAATTCCAGAATACTTTTGTTTTAATACTATCCTTATTTATCATCTTTATAGAGTGGTTCTTTGGAGTTTATTGTTGTTGTTGTTTAGTTTAACCTTTTTATCTGTTTTTGATTTCTATCTCCTCTTTTTAAAAAACTGGCGCCTATTTCATGATAAATAAATAGGGTAAGGCAGTTCAATCTCATTGAACACTATGGCCCTGCCCTTCAAAACTGAGGCAAGGTGCCAACAGCCTTGCAGGGCAGCTCCATCTCTTTAGGGATTCCCTATCAGTCCTGACACTTTGCATGGATGACATTGACATATGACCTTTTACCCTGACCTTTCTTCTGAATGCTACATCAGCATTTATAAATGTTCCCTATGTGTCTTAACATCATCTGAAACTAAATTCCCAACCTCTGCCTGGTAAATGGAAACTCAGTAAACGCTGAATCAAGTCATCGTTATATGTGTTGGACGGGGGTTAGAGAAAGGTCAATAAATCAATTTTTCTTTTTAACTCATTTTTTTTATTATCCCTCTACCCTTTACCTAGTTACCAATGACTCAAAATTGCTTTTTCTCAGATCTTACCTCACCAGGGAATGAGAGAAAACAGGACTCCACAATTATATAAGAATTTTAAAATGTGTATCTATGTGTATGCATATATATATGCTTTAAAGTTATATTCTTATAGTATATATATTAGACTACACACACAGATTATATATATATATAATCTGTGTGTGTAGTTATGTGAGTGTGTGTGGATGTACATGTGTGAGCTTTAAGCTTACGGAGATCCTGTAGCTTTATCCACTGAATTTTATCCATACTCCTACCAGTTCTTCTCCAAGTATGGTGTTCAGTTCATTTGCATTAGTACCACCTGGAATGCATACTTAAGATTCAGAACTCTTGGCTCTCCTCTTCAACATATAAACTCAGAATCACTGAGCATGGGACAGGGAGCCTTACAAAGGTATTATCTCCTGAGTTCTCAAAACCACAGAATTTCAATAATGAAAGCAATTTACAGCACCTATACTCTGGAGTGAAAATTCAGACTGCAAGCTCAACATGACAGAATGATGGTTCTATAATAGTCCCTGGAAACTGCCTGAAATGTCTGCCTAAAACCACCCACAGATCAATGAGAGGCTGGGATGTGGTCTTGGTGATGCATCCCCAGCTTTCCATTTCAAAACAAATCACAAGCAAATCAAGGAAGCCTCAGCTTTAGTTCTATCAAAGGCAATCAATAGGCAGTTTTAAAACAATCTGAATGTTCATGTAGCTTCAACAGAAGACATCAACTGCAGGCCATCCTGCAGTGGTGTCTATTGGGGTCTAATGGACTCATACAGACTTGGAGACTTTGCCTTTTCACATGTTATTGGAGTGGCCAGTGTATTTAAAAGCAATTAGGCCACATCTGTGATTTAAACTTTAGGTCCAGTCTGCTATTCTCTTCCCTCCCTCTATTAATTTTTTTGGAAATTAGTCATTTTAACCACATATGCTTTATCAGGCAGTACACTACTTCGCTGCTAAATAGTGGAATGAAATGGATATGAGTTAAGGCAAATAATTTGATGTTTATTCCAGCACTAAATTAGAGTCTCAGTTCCTTTGTTTATGTTGCCTACCAAAGAAAGAGAGGGGAGGCTCTCATAAAGAAAACTGTTATTATATATTTCTTTGGAATATTGATTAGGACCTCATTTTGTGGAATATTGAACTTGAGGTTACATCCAATAATCTTTTCTTATAAACTGGGTGTGAATCTGTGCCTGGGAACACAACCCCTTGACCCCTTCTGTGCCTTCAGCCTCTTCTCCTTTGACGTTCTACAGAATGACATTGAAACTCCTTTCAATGTCCACATCCATGATGCCAAACATCTGCTGTGGGCAGGTCCAAGGCCATCTAATGTTGTTTTAAGTATAGCACATGCATCTGCTCTGAGGCTCAGGGCTCTCCATCAGTGAAACACACTGCTTCCTCTCTCCCTTAACAATCCTGGTAAGGCCACTAGACAGGGCTCTGGATGGCTGAGGTCCCACTGAGGGAGTTTCAGCTCTGGTTGGTGCATATTTCCAGTGGTCTCTTCCTCCAAAGTGTATACTTACACCACCAATGCTTTTTACTTACCCCAGAACACTTGCACGTGACAAATGGTGACTCTCCCTCTTGGAAAAAAAACAAAACAAAACACAAAAGGAACTCTACATCATCTTCTAAAAAATACAAAAAAAGAATCCCTTCTTCAGCACTCCAAGATTTTTGCTTTTTAAATCTCAAAATTAGTACTACGTACTTTGGTCTTTATTATCTTTCCTCCTAAATATCAAGGTTATGAGAACTCTGATACTTATACCAATGGTTTAATCTCCACTGGTTGGCATTTAAAGTATGATAGCCAACCTCTGTAATTGCAAATTGTAGGGATTATCTAGAATCCTTATTAGATGTTTTTTGGTTGGTCTTGACATAGGCACATTGAAGGGGGCTTTTCTACCAGTCTATTTGGTTTTGAATTCCTTTCTAGTCCCAAAGCTGTCACTGAAGTTGAGGCAAACAGTAATTGTGTGTTGGCAAGCTTCTTATTCCTTGAAGGAGGCAGAGAGTGGTGCTTCAGGAATACTAACGGACCAGGTCAGGGACATCCCTCTCTAATGGACACCAGCGAGTCTGGTCTTTTATCCAGACCTACCTGTGACTTTGCCCCAAGGCTCTGCTCTGCTTCTCTTGGCTCCCCTATGGTGTACTATTTTCATGCTGCACATGTTTAATTTTGCAACTTGTAACAGCTTGAAAAGCATAGCAATATCTTTTCCCACCAAGATACATAGAATACCCTGAGATGTTCTGAGACTTGGGAGAAAAATCCACCACGACAAGAGTCTTTTTGGAATCACAGTCTCTTCCTTCCTTGAAGAGGAGCCAAGCTCCTTAATCAATCAGACATACTTAGTTTTCCACTCAAGGGAACAATGAGGGTCGCCCAAGTGCATTTCAGATTTGTTTTACTCAGACTTGGATTTCTCTGAAAGAGCTGGTCAGGAAAAAATAAATCCTCTGAATCCTCTGAAATTTAATTAGGAGA
Organism: Muscardinus avellanarius; assembly: GCF_963383645.1. Taxonomy (NCBI): domain Eukaryota; kingdom Metazoa; phylum Chordata; class Mammalia; order Rodentia; family Gliridae; genus Muscardinus; species Muscardinus avellanarius. The sequence continues at coordinate 122,674,051 of NC_137791.1, forward strand.
AATACATCTTGAAATGAACTTACGCTTTCAAATCCCTCTGTAACTTGCTTACCAAGACCAGTTGCTTATGAAGTCATAACACATCATAGGAGCTTCCATTCTTATCCATTTTGCAGTGAAATTAAATTTGGTTGTAATTTTACAGCAAGGAACCTTAGTAGCCCATGAACCATGTGCCGAAAGTTCTAACTGATTTTATCTTGAAAATTCCTGATCACTAGTGAGCAGTTGTAAGGCTCTCTCACATTTATCTATAAATGACAGTAGCTTTTCTGAAGCATCTCTGAACCACTAAAACACATTTGATTATTGATATTATTTCAATATCAATATATCCTAGATGATATCCTTGATTATATTATTTCAAATAGTGGATTTATTTTATCCAAATTAGCTGATAAATAAGAGTAGTTTCCTTTTTATTTTCTGGTGCTCTGACTTTTTTGTCTTCTTAATTATGTTTTGTTCTTTCTTGAGGATAGCATTAAACAAAATTAACAACATTTAATAGCTCCCCAATAATACAAAAGTAGATGTAATAGGTTCTTTGCAAACAGCTAATACACTGGTGATTAGTCACTGCTTTCCCTAGAGGGAAGATGGATTATATCAGTGATCTGGGCCTCAATGTGAAAAATAAGCCTTTTTAGAGGGCTCAATTTGAGTGTTTCCACAAAGTATTGGATGACTATTTCAAGGCTAAAGAAAGTTAGGTTTGCAGAGAAAGGTACAGATAAAGGGCCCGAATGTACACTCTTTATAGCCAGATGGCTCATCCTTGTACCTCTTTCAGATCTTTCCTAAAAATAATGCCACTTCCTCATAAGTACTTTTGTGATCACCCACTTTACTTTTCCTGCTATCATTTAGCATATCTGGAATCCCTTACACCTCTTTTCTGTGATAACATAAGCTTCATTAGATTTTTTTTTCTGTTTGATTCGCTTATATATACTCAACATATAAAACAGCAGCCCATTTAGGTCTTCAAATGTGTATTTTATAAAAAGAACATATAAAATTTTAATCATCCCTTTCATTTGGGTATAATTATAGATTAATACACAACTTCAAGAAAATGATGGGGAGCCAATGCGCACTTTATCCAAATTTTCTGCAATGGTAATATCTATGCTATTTTGTCCCCAGACCTAATACATTCACTTTTATCCTTATGACATTTAGATTCTTGGAGTGATAATTCCCATTTTAATGAGTCTTTTTAAATGAATAAATTTAAATATCCATCTATAATATGATTCTATGTATACTTTGAGCTACCATAGGTATACTTTGAATTACGTCAATTCTAATATGCTCAAAATAGAAGTGTGTGTGTGTGTGTGTGTGTGTGTGTGTGTGTGTGGTAGTGGGAGTGGAACCCAGCCTGTTTCATTTTTATTTTGCAACTAAGTCTAGGCTGCTGAGAATCTTACTAAGTGCTGAGGTTGTCCTTGAGCCTGTGATCCTCCTTCCTCAGCCTCTCAAATACTGGAATTATAAGTGTGTACAACAATGTCTGGCCTAAAATAGAACTTCTGGATTTTCTTTACCTCACTGAACAACCTACAATATTCATTTTTTATTTTTTTATTTTTAAATTTGTAACTAACATAATAGTATATATATGCCATATATACATATATATATACACATATATACATATATATACATATATATATATACATATACACACACACACATATATATATGGGGTACAATGCAATGTGTATCTGTGTATAACATTTTAAATCAAGCTAGCTAATATTTACACATCACTTATTCTTTTTGTATTTTTGTGATGCACATATTTATAATCTACTCTTTCAGCAATTTTGAAATATGAATTATAACATTATTATCTATGCTCATCATGCTGTATAATATTTCTATTGAATTTATTTATTCTATTTAATTGAAACTTTGTACCCTTTTGCCATTGTTAACCCACACACTACATCTTACCCTCAGCTTCTGGTAACTGCCATTCTACTTTTTGCATCTAAGTTTAACTTTTTTAGATTCCAAACAAAAGTGAGATCATGCAGTATTTTTTTCCTTTATTTCAATTAGCATTTCAATTAGTTTCATTCATATGGTCACAGATGCCAGAATTTTCTTCTTTTTAAAGGTTGAATAGTATTCCATTAGATATATGCCACATTGTTTTCACCCACCCATCCATTGATGGACAGTTAGATTGCTTTTATATATGAGCTATTGTGAATCATGCTGAAATGAACAAAGTGTAAATGTCACTTTGATATATTAACTTGTCTTTTTGAATATATACTCAGAAGTGGATTCACTAAGGTTTCTAAGAGCATACTCTGGGAAAAGGACAATTTCTTTAAGAAATAGTATTGTAAAAGCTGGATATCTCCATAGAGAAGAATAAAATTGGATGCCTATTTCATACTATATAAAAAAAAACTAAAATGAATTAATGGCTTAAATATAAGACTGGAACTATTAAACTCTTTAGATCAAATACGATAAAAGCCCTAGGACATTGGTCTGGACAATCATTTGTTGTATTGGACCCCAAAAGCACAGGTAGCAAAAGCAAAAACAGAAAGATAGTATTTTAAAAAGCTTCTGCACAAGCCGAACGTGGTGGCGCACACTTGTAATCCCAGAATTTGGGAGGCTGTGACAGGAGGATCACGGTTTGAGGACAGCCTCAGCTATTACTTAGTGAGGCCCTTTGCAACTCAGTGAGACCCTGTTATTTTAAAAAAAGTAATAGCAGATAGGGCTGGGGTTGTAGCTCAGAGGTAGATTCCCCACTACAGCCAAAAAAAAAAAAAAAAAAAAAAAAAAGAATACCCCAAAACTATCTGTTTTACCTTTTAACAAATAAAGAAAATAGGTATTTTGGTCCCAGTTTTATAGATAAGAGAATGAGTCTTTAAAATTAATCAATTTGGAGAGCAGTGAAAGCCTATTTTGCCTGGTTTAGACTTTGTTGTAGACATGATCAGTCATGCCAAATGTGTGAAAACAGAACCTTCCAAAAGTACTTTGCTAATCTTTGCATATGAATCTATTTTTATCTCTGACATGTTCAAGTAAAGTTTGGGGGAATATATGGAAAGAATGCTCCACTGAGCCTTTTGAATGATCTGAACACTGATACAGGTAGGGATAGGAAAGTTACAGAAGGGGATGGCATCACTACATGTGTTTAAATCTATGATCCCAGGAGTGTTCTTTTATTGTACCAAACATAATTCATACATAGTGTTGTTGGGAAATATTGGTTCCAACTAGAATTGTTACAAGTGTCAGGAAAAAGGGAGTTTTTCTAGGTATTTAAAATATAGAGCTTGCACAGTTCATATTTATTAGTGATGATAGAGATAATATTTATACAGAATGAGCAAAACCAAACAAAAACCTTGGGAGAATTAATTGTGTAGACAAATTCTAGAAACTGTCCAAGGCACTCACGAATTTAGAAAAAAAAAATTTTCCAAAGACATGTCTGTAGTTTTCTGGCTGTCATTGCAACTGCTTCTGTAGTGTTGGCTTTGATAGAAAAATCGTTTTGTGAAAATATCAAGCTTGTTCTAAGTCAATCAGTAGGGAGATGGCAAGTTTGTTTTCCTTTTGGAGATAAGGAGAAACTGAGGCCGATCTTGCTCTCAGGAAAATACAGCAGCTTTGCTTTATAGCTAGCTCTGTTTTCTGGAGGAAAGCTCAAGAGTTGTAATCTCCAAGCTACTGCATTTTAAAGCAGAAGAGGCTTCCCTCTAACTCCCAAATACTTGAACCTGGGCAGTGCTGAAAAATGCAGCCTAATTTAGGTATCAGCTAGTTTTCCACTTCTGAAGCCACAAAGTGGAATCTATTTATCTGTGCCAGAGCTAGTACTGCCCCTCTGTGGTGGTAAATCTCTCTGTTTAGATAGAATCAGGGTCAGCCTCTCAAATGAGCCCCCCCCCCCATCCCGCCCCACCCACTTAGGCTTTCTGAATCTGATTAACACTGTCAGGGAATTGTCTGATGTCTGACCTTGAGCAGCATGGTTTCCAATGTCCCCTTTATTTTCTGGCACCATTTCTGTACAGCCTTGGACCCTGACATTCCTTCCCTGTCGACTGGAGTGCCTAACTGGATCTTCTGTGGGTCTCCAGAGGGTTTTGGACCCAGTGACCTGTCATCTGTCTTCTCACCTGCTTGCATGCTGATTCATTGATGAGCTGGCATCCCAGGCCCCGCCTCCCCCTGAATCATCTGCGAGGTTGCTCTTGCTCCAGGAGAGGGGATGCTAAGCCGCACCGGCGCCGCTCTCTGCACGTGTGAACTGGCAGCCTATCTGTTGCCACAGAACTTGGGAACCATCCTGAGAAGCAGCGCGTCTTCTCCACCCTGTTACCGCTGTCTGTTTCCTGTTTCTCTAGCCTCTTAAAGGGATCCCTGAGCCAGTCACTTGCAGCTAATTCCACAGGAGTTGTAAGGCAGCCTGTGACATAAACTGAGACTGAAGTTTTCCCTCAGAGACTGTCTTTCCCCCCACCCCCATTGGCAAAGACTTCTGGCTCTCCTCAGAGGAATACCTTGTTGCTTAACATGAGTGGCTGTAGGAAACGGTGTAAACGTGAAATATTGAAATTTGCCCAGTACCTCCTCAGGCTATTAACAGGTTCTCTTCATACAGGTAATGACTTTTTTTTTTTTTTAATTGAAGCTGGCAGAGTGTGGTAACGAAGTTGAAAAAGAGTGGGAAAGGCTCACTATTTCTGTCTTGTCATTATTTCTAATGATGTCAATAAAATGTAATTGGGAGTGTTTGCTGAGATTTCACGTTTCTAGAGAGGCGTGCAGTGCAGCTCTAATTTGGGGTAGAACTGGACTCTCTGAATGTATCTTTTATGTTTTCATTGCAGTGTACTGTTAGATGTGCCTTAGTCTGAGAAAGTAGTGTCTGCAGAATGAAAAGATTTTTTTAAAAAAGCATGATTGGGCGAAGAATTTCCCCCCTCGATCCTGCTTGCTGCAGTTTACTGGAAAAGCACATAGCTATCTTGCCTGCAGGCATTTGGAAATTCTCTAGAACTCTTTGAGCATTATAATGCATAGATTGTTTTTAGTCTGTGGTCATGTAGCTCGGCAGTGAAAGAGTTAAGGACGGGTCAGTTCTTTTGGAATTTTGAGTTCTTTGAAAAATGTGAGCAGAATGTGTAAAGGGCTGAAGAGTAAAATGTCCAGGGAGGGTTTGAGGTGTGATAGTCGTTTCATTGCACTGGATTTAAATGTTTAAAAATTTTCATAATCAAAACAGACACTCTATTTCACACAGTGTTGGTAGCATATACATATACATACATATGTATCATATACATATATATAATGTTAGAATAGCATATGTGTGTGTGTGTTGTTCTAAAATTATTAGGATAAACCAACATTTCTGTTACCCATCACTTTCTTAATATCATCATTCCAGACAGGTGAGACCAAAATTAATTGACACTAATAACAGAAATTTAAAATGGATCATGAAACTTTGGAGAGAACAAAGCTGGGTTAATAGAATAGCACACTTTGATCTTGGTCCTGGAGAAAACTACTGTCAGCTTTACTTTTTCAAATCCTAACTTATATGTGCTTCTTTAAATAATTAGAAAGAAAAGTTAGGAGAGGAACCTATACACTATGATGAAAGGTTAAGAGGTGCATTTGAGCAATATTTAATTTAGACAACTATGGCTGTTAACTCAACTGTATATAGGAATATACTGATAATATGGAAAAGAAAACTTGTTTTGAAAGGATAACTGTGACAATCGAGTTATTTCAGTTTTCATTATTAAATATTAACAGATATTGAATAGATTGTCAATATCCTAATATTATGATACTGTTAATATGCAGATGATAATCTTTAAACGCTACACATTTTAGGCACTTTTGATGGTTTTAATGAATACTTATTGAGAGCTCGGACCTGAATTTTGCAACCTGAAGCTCTATTTTATTTCCAACCTACTCTTTGAATTCATATTACAAATTCTTAATCCCTTCAGTATGACCTTGGCATTACTTGTATATCTGCTTTAAACATTCCAGTTAAGGTGGCATAGCATTTAGGATACCATGTCTCATTCTCCAATTCTCAATGTGTGATCTTTTATCTTGCTGTAAAATTAAAATAATATTTTCCAAAAATAGCTTCCCAGGAGGTTTCAATGGTTATATTTTTCTTTTTGATCAAACAATTTGAGGATTTGACCTGTTTCTTACTGGACTTAGGTGTACTGTTTTGCCCCTTTTTTTTCAATCCATGTATTGAGTAGTTTTCTTAAAGTTCTGATGTCAAAGAATTTTCTGAGTAAATGGCAAACGCTTGCAAAGTTCAGAACCATTAAGCATCGCGTCAAAATTAACAGACTGTGCACAGGTTGTCTAATGACTACTTGGCAATAGATACTGTGGAATTTATGGAGAGCTAGTATGGTAGCACTATTTTGAGCCTCACTCACTGCATAGTTAGAAATCAGTGTAAATGGGATATTTTTTTGAGCCTAGGAGATTAAAAACCCAAAGATAGTACCTTTGAACCTTGAGAACTAGAACCAATAGATTATCATGAGGTAGTAGGGTAGATTTATGTCATGAGAAATGTGATTATGACAACTTGTTCCTATAAAAATTATTTTCTGTTCATTCTTTATATATTAAATGTTGTGAAATCCAGCCAGAATCTTTAGAGCTGCTCAAAATTCTACTTGGAAAAGCCAATTTATGCCCTTACTAGATGCTATGATAATATACACTGTTCATATTGTGGGATCTAATGTAAAATTCATTAGAGCACTTTCAAGTCCCTTAGCTAGTAATTAATGAAGAAGGAGGAAGCAGAGTTGAATTAGTTTAAAAAATTTGCTTTAAGTTTAGATATGGAAGAAGTTGCTAATTGTATCCTGAAAAATCAGCATATGCTTTTGTAGTTATCAGAAATTTAAAACAGTGTGAACATGCCTTGAATGATTTTTTTCTTTTAGCCCAAACAAATTTTAACCTTTCTTTTTTGATTAGTGGTATTATCTAAGAAAATAGTAATTTTGTTTTCCATTTAAAAACATGTAAATTCTGCGATATACAATTCATATTTTTGGCAGTTGCTTCTATTTGTTACAAAAAATGATTCATGCACTTATATAAACAAACAAATAAAAGGGAAACCAATTTGAAGTGCAAAGAAATTTTCCTGGACACAAACACTCTGTGATGGGTCTTATTACTATTACCACAAGTTAAAGGGAAGTGATTTCCTTTTTCGAGAGCTTTCCATGTAAGTTTTGGCAGTGCCTAGGATACCTCATGAATGCATGACCTAGTTACTGGTTTTTTCTTAATAATCTTTATGTTAGAGAATAAAAATTCAAAGGTTGAAAAATTTTCAGCATTCATAAGATTCATTCAGTTTACTAGAAACTATTTACATATTTTATTGCATCAAATCATTTTTCAAAGAGTAGATTTTACATTTTTCCTTTTTTTTTTTTTTGAGGGTCTAGGGGTGGAACCCAGGGGCACTCGACCTCCAAGCTACAATCCTACCCTATTTTTTTATTCTTTATTTTGAAACATGGTCTCACTAAGTTGCAGGAGGCCTCACTAAGTAGCAGAGGCTGTCTGTGAACCGTGATCCTCTTGTCTCAGCCTCCTGAATGCTGGGATTACAAGCGTGCGCCACCACGCCCGGATAAAAGTAGATTTTACAAATAGGTATTTTGGCTCTACTTATCACATAAATACTTTAAAATAGTTCATTGTAAAATGTAAGTACTTTGAAAGGTTTTGTTGTGAATGATAAATCACAGAAACCCATAGGTAACTATTATAAGTCAATGGCTTTCTATTTAGTAGAGTGAGGATCAATTTAATAATTATGGGCTCAATTTTTCTTATTTTCTCTCAATTTGAGACTTGCCCGTTGTTGTGCCATATTATATTCAACTGAATAAGAGGATACTGCTACCGAATATGTCCTTGTAGTTCTGAGTAAATGGAGGTGAGTTTTGAAGACTAGCAATACTTGACTTAATTTGTATAATACTTCACTTAATGATATCATGGGGACACATCCGACTTCCTATCATATTTATCTTGACAGATTACAAAAGGGGAAGTAATATTAGAGATATCCTGTTCTGAATTGTATTTTCTGTAATTGTGGACTTTAGCATGGAGTGTTTTATGGTACTTCTTTGAAGGTTGTTGCGACATTTGTCAATATTCTGTCCAACGTGTTCTTTACAAAAATCAAGCCCTGAACATATTTTCCTATTCTTAAGAATTCCCCAAACATATGTCTGAAGTGGATATTGCCTGGAGCCCTGTTTCAGGATTTAGGAATGCAAACTATAGGTGTAGTAAAGTTCAACTCTTTACCTAAGGGAAGCAAAAGCAATTTAAGCCAAGACATTCTGTTAAGCTGTGAAGTGCTGTTTAACTAGGAGATTAAAGTATTTCAAAAGTAATGAAATTATATTATTAAAAGAATGATATAGGAATTCATCATTCCATCACAGACAAAAAGATTAAGGACAGCAAGAGAAAGAGAGAAAGCACATTTTTCAAAAATTGTCATTGAGCATTTTCCTTACTTTGACACCATTGATGTTACATATAGTAAGTCAAGCCATTATAGGCTAATTATGTAAAAATGTAAATACTTGTATGTTATATCTTTAAAATGCAGAGAAAAAATATAGGTGACCCAGAGCAAAATCAGAGAATTAATGGAAACTGGTTTTAGCCAAATGCTTTTCCTTTTTCTATTTTTTCTTTTCCTCTCATGATTATAAATCACAGGATCATATGCTCCACCCCGCAGATCCTCACATTATCTCTTGTCCCTAACTTCCTGCACAAGGTGCATCCTTGAAGACCTCATATAATTAAAAATTAACAAAATTAAAATTTAATCCTGACCCCAAACTGGCAGGACTTTCCATTTCCTAGTTCACATAGCCCTGCCATGTGGCAGTTGAATATGCGGTATGTATTCCCTTGACCTGCCAGCTCTGGTTATGCTAGCCATTATTTTTGTTTTAACTTTAATTCATTCTTTCAGATTTTAGATTATTCATCTTATAGCATGGTGCAAAATTTGCATTATTTAAACACAAATAAAATGCCACTGTGTTATATGTTTTCTTGTGATCTAGTTTCATATAAAAAGCTTTCTTTTTATATGTCTTCATAGATTGTTCTGCCTTCGATTGACACCATTCCAAGTAAGAAGAAAAAATATAGTTTTAGCTTGGCTGTTAATGAATATGCTATTATATTATATTATATTATGTTGGTTTTCCATGAAAACTTGACATTTATAAACTGTAGGCGAATAATTATTTTGTTTTTGCTTAGCTTTTCACTCAAAAGTTGTGGCATATATAAGCATGTGTTAGGAGCTTGATTAAGCTCCCTGAATTCTATCTTGCTGTAAAATCTTATTAAAGGATTTCTGGTTGCAATGAAAAGAATGCCTATATATGTAAGTTACTGGTTGCCTCTTTAATTTCACAAGAAAATGTGCACATTCATTTTATATTGTATCATAGTCTATATTCTTTTCCACTTAATTTGTATATTATGTTGGCCTATAAGCCAGAAATACTTTTCTTTTTCAAAGAGAAGACTGTTTTTATTATTGTGACAATTTCAAAGTAATAGGTGGTGTAATCTCCCAGTCATAGACATGATCAGTTTAATACTGTTGTGTTTTAAATTGACAAATTATTATGTTTCATGCAGTCTACAGAGAAGAACTAATATTCATAGGAAGAGACACATTTGTCCCTCTTAGTTAAGGGAATCAGGGCTCCCTTCAGAAATATCAGTGCCTCATTTATTACTCGAAGAAATATTCAGGTTTCAAAATACAGGACAAAGATTACTGAGGATATTTATTGTACATTGATTGGGAAATGTGTCAGTTATATACATAGCAGGAAAAATTTCTTATACTTAGAAAAAGAATTTGATGAAAAGATTATACCAGCAGGGTAGAAAAAATTCAAGAAGGGGTAATATGTACTCTGAAGCTAGTAACAGAGAATTATGGAAGGGGAAGGAGTAGGACCTTTTTCTGGAGCAGGGAGAGGGAAACTGATTGTATAAGGCTGTTGTACAGAAGTGGTGGCTTTAGGATCAGCGAGGCGACTGGTCCACAGAGACCTGATGGGGAAAACTCTGATGCTGGTCTCTTTTTCCTCCTGACATCAGATGTTCTGCTTGTGCTTCCACTGGATAACATTGTGTTAGCTTTCTTCCACTGTACCAAATGCCCTAGATAATCAACTTATAATGAGAAAAGGTTTATTTTAGCTAACATTTTTGGAGTTTTCAGTTCATGATTGGTTGGCTTTGTTGCTTCAGAGCCTTGGTCAAGGCAGAACATCATGGGGGATGTACATGATGGGAGAAATTGCCCCCTTCATGGCCAGAAAATGAAAGATAAAAAGAGATAGGGGTGGAAAGAGACCCACTATTACCTTCAAAGGCATGCCCCATGACCCAAAGATCTCCCACTAGACCCTGACTTTTAAAGGTCCCACTACTGCCTAGTAGCACCACCATAGGGACCAAAATTTTAATACCTGGGCATTTGGAGGGCATTAAAAATTCAAACTATAAAAGTTCATCCCAGGTGACAATAGGAAATTTTTCTAAGCAAGAAAATATCTTGTTCTTTTTGTTATTTTGTATTCTCCTACTGTATTATCATTGAATCTAATTTTTTAGTAGGGGGATTGAACGCAGGGGCATTCTATCTTTAAGCTATACCCATAGCCTTATTTTTTATTTTTTTAAACTGGGACTCAATGAATTATAAAAGGTCTCACTAAGTTACAAAGACTGTCCTTGAACCTATGAACCTCCTGTGTCAGCCTCCCAAATACTGGGTTTGTAGGCATATACCAGCATTCCTGGCTGACTTTCTCAAAGCTTACTGACAGTGCTCATGTTGCTTTTCCTCAAAAGATACTGAAAGTAGAATGAAAAGACTAATCATATCCCTGGGTAACTATAGGGCTCCTATATCACATATTTCCCTATTTATCTTTTCCTTTGACCACAAAACCTTTTTCCAAAAATGCTCTGTATGTCCCTTAAACTTTAGAAGTAAAATAAACCTTCAAACAAAATTGACTCTTCTCAGAGAGGATGTCATTGTAATCAGACAAAATAAATGATACATAAAAAGAACGTGATGCCTGTTTTACAGGACTGTGTTACAGCTCAGTAATATATGGTTTGTGTTTCCTAGGCATGTTGAGGGATATTTTGATAAAGAATATGTTCTCTTCAAGATCATTGTTCCAGCACTGGGATCCTTCTGTGTGTTGGGGGTGGGTGGGAGTGTCTATGATCCAAGGAGCTGCCTTCCATGTGGTAGAAAGCAAAGTCCAGCGGGCCTTGATGGTATATATCACTGTTGAAGTACTCTTTGCAACCAATGCCAAACAGTTTAGCAAACAAACTGGTTTGGATCAAGCCCCTGCAAATTATGGCTCACAGCCTAATGTTAGCCATTTCTCCAGCCTGAGAGAGATACTGCAGTGGCATCAGGATGTCTCAAGATATTCCTTATTTGGGAATAATGTTCACTTTAAGGTTTTAAAGGCACATGGATAAAACTCAGCGGCAGACTAACACAAAATAATGGCTAAGAATGTTCAGCTCTTCATTTTTTTTTTTAATTTTTAGGAGCTGCATGGGTGGCCAGGGTGGAAAGAGATATGTGTATCAAGATTTGGTTAGGAGAGGAATCTCCTAAATAGTGTCCCATCATTTGACACCCATTTTTATGTGTCTCATGTCTGGCTCACTCTCTGGCTCTGTTTTGCTTCCCCTAATGTCTTTTCATCATAGTCATAATGACCATAATATAATAAACTACCTTAAAATAGGAAAAACAAAAGTTATATTTAAGAATGGGCTACCAGAGAGCTGCTGTCTCTGTTCATCTCTGTGTATGCATGCCCAGGGGTGAGCAGCTGTGTGTTGGAATTCGAGTTTTATCTCTAATCCCACATCCTGAGGCCACCTAGACACTATGAAATAGTCATCTCACAGAGACGACGTGAATCTCTCGATATATAGTTCTGCTGCTAGCAAGCATTCGACAAATGGTAATGTTTTTCACTCTCACCAATCTAGTATCTATATGATGTTTTATATGTTTAATTCCAATTAAGTTTTTACTAGTGATAATTGGATACCTAATCATTATTATGCTTCCTGGCAATTAGAATAAACAGTTATACAAAGGGCTGCAACTTTTAAATTCACTTCAATTTTATTGTATTAGTTTTCATTAACAACAATCTCTACTTATTCATTCCACCAACATTTATTAAGTGCCTATGAAGAGCCAAACCTTGTGGTTTTGCAAGCTCTGTTTTCATGACTCCCAATCGTCCCGCGTTACCTGCCAATGCAGCAAATTAATCAGAGGCAGTTACTGCAACCCAGCAACATATGCTAAGATTTCAGAAAGCAGGAGGGAGCTCGCTCTTGTGGTTTTTGCCAAGGATAGGCAAGGACGATTGACAACTTGGGTGAAGCAATGAGCCTTTGAAACACGTTCCTCATATAGATGACAGAGGGAGGCGAGGTGATTAAAGAGCTAAACAAGGGAAAGGAGAAATCTCTGTGAAGAGAGGATCATTGGGGTTATTTTTAGAAAAAGGAAGTTTAGTTAAAAAGATAAAATGTTCACACTACACGTTTAATACAGAAATTACTGGCAGAACTCACTGAGGGTCCTGTTGCCCATCTGGAGGGACACTCTGTGGCCTTTTGAGAAATCAGATAAAGAATGTCACACAAGTCATCAGTTAAACACCTGTTCAGAGCTTAGTTTTCTTTTCCTTGGAGCCCTGCTTCACTGTGTGGTATGCTGTGACTTAGTTCCTTTTGAGCTCTTGTGGTATGAGTTGTCCATCTCATGTCATTTGATCTTTAAGTGCGCCGATACTTTCCATTGGGCAGAGTCTGGTGTGCAAGTCCTATCAAGGAGATCAGAATCTTTTCAAAGACAGAAATATAACATTTAATTGTCCATCTGTCCCTGATCTCAATGTTTACTACATAGATGCTTCTCTAAAACATAACTTCTTTATATATAACATAAATATATTTCCTTGTGCATATAATTTAGTGTGGTCATTTTCAAATCACATTATTGGATTTAGGCTGTATCATTGAATAGGGAAACTAGCCCAAGACGCCTAATTTACAATGGGGATGAGATGTGAAATCAGATTTCTCGAGATAGAAGTGTTTGTTTTACTCCCTTCTCAAACTCAATTTTGCCCCGAAGAGCTATGCACTGGCTTTAATTCTCAGATGGAATGCCCCCTAGTGAGTCATTTGCTCATGAGCCAATCCAAAAAAAGCTTCTTTTACAGTGATTTTCTCTTAGGTTACTCTTTAGAAATATGTCTTTGATAGATAAAGACAGCTAAAATACTTCTGAGAGTAAAGTTAAATAATCTTAATGATTATAGCAGAAAAGCAGGCATAAGTTTAAAATACCCCAAACTAGGGTATATGGTTTACTTCTTCTCCATAAAATTTATCATAATTTAAAATATTTTATTCTGTGTATATGTAGTACTAGAGATTGAACTCAGGGGAGTTCTACCTCTGAATTACACCCTCAGCCCTTTTAATTTTTATTTGTAAATAGTTGTTATATTAAGTTACTGGCCTCAAACCTATGATCCTCCAGTTTCAGCTTCCCAAGTATTGGGATTACATGCATGTACCACTGTGCCAGTTTAAAACATTTTAGAATAATTGTCCTTGTCTATAAAAGTGGAATGTAAATATTTTTAAAAACATTTTTATTTGTAATTTAATGTCTAGACGATGCCCAGCACATATTATTTGTTAAGTAAATGGTCTTTGGATATACGGTGAAATCACCAAATTCCAGTGGTTTATAGTGGATAAATCTATGTCAACTTTGTCTCTTTCTCTGTGTTTATTATCAAGGTTATAAGGCTATATCTGTATCATTTATTTTTTATTTTGGCCCTTTAAGCTACTCATTCTAGTCTCTTCTGCAATTTTGCTGTTTTCTTATTTCTGCCCAACCCCTATCCATACTATAGAAACAGATACAGATAGCCTAGTAATCTAGAAGTCTGAATTACCTATTGTTGTAAGCTAAAGACTGTAACTACACATTTTTAATTGGGGTACATGTCATATACTGGCTCATTTGTTTTAAAACTCATGTATATTATGGTTGATTTATGTATAACTATCTAGGTTCTATACTTTGTATATTTTACATTGAATATATTATACCTTAAATAATTGGAATTTGATGTTTTAATATGATAAAATAAGTTTATATAGCTGTATAATAGAAATGAATAATTTAATAATAGAAATAGAGGCTGGGGATATAGTTCAGTGGTAGAGCACTTGCCTAGCATATGTGAGATTCTGCATTCAATCTCCAGTATTAAAATAAATAAGAAAAGAACAGAAATGTATAGGTTCTTTCAATCTTCAACTATAAAACATCAAGAACGAAAAGATACCACATCAAATGTACTATAATCCTAGCGATTTTACCAAAAATAAAATACTAACCTTTAAGTTTATCTTTTTTTAGTTGTTTCCTTCTCCTCTAGTTCAGTATTTTAACCTCTACAATGGGAAAAAGATTTCTAGTTTATCAAATCACCAGGCTAGGCTAAGAGGCTTAATGCCTGCCAAAGCAGTCATGTTCCTCTTCTGGAATATGTTAAAATATAGAGAACCTGTTTTGTTAAGGGAGCTACATAAGAGTTTCCTAACAATCTTATAATTCCCTGAGCCCAAAAAAAAAAAAAAAGTCAAGAAGCTTCAAAGCGCAATGAAGCCAATTCTATAAAAAGCTTTTAGAACTTTGAAGATCAGTTTTATTCTGTGTCTACTGGAGTTTCCCAAGGGAAACTACACAGCCAACTGCTGGGCATGTATCCAAATACATGCAAACATACCTTACAGCAATACCCTTGGAGCCACCTCCGAGTGCCAACGTAGTCCATGAACTCTGAAATTAAAAGCTTGGGCTGAACACTCTGATAGCAATAAGGACACTGTGTGTATCATGGTACTTATACACATATAAGTAGTTGTTTGTATCAGAATTTATTGTTGTATAATAAGCAGGTGAAAACAAAATGGTTTGTAAAAATCATTTGGTCTCCTGAGTGTGATGACACACACCTATAATCCCAGTATTTGGGAGGCTAAGACAAGAAGATCACAGGTTCAAGGCCAGCCTCAGCAATTTAGCAAGGCTCCCAGAAACTTAATGAAACACTGTTTCAAAAGAAAGAGCAAAGCCAGGCATGGTGGATGCACACTTGTAATCCCAGCACATGGGAGGCTGAGACAGGAGGATCCAGGTTCCCAGCTAGCCTCGGCTACTTAGTAAGGCCCTCTGCAACTTAGTGAGACCCTGTTTCAAAATAAAGAATAAAAATGGGTCTGGGGGTGTAGCTTAAAGGTAGAATGTCCCTGGGTTCAATCTCCAGCACCACATAAAAAGAATATAAAGGGCTGGGTGTGTAGCTTAATGGTAGAGCACCCCAGAGTTCAATCCCCAATATCAGAACAAAACAAAGCACCCCGAAATATTTTGTACTGCTATTATTATTGTCATTATTGTTTTATTATTATTATTGTTATTATTATTATTACTATTACTATTATTATTATTTTCCTAAAGAGACAGTTGAGATTGATATTTAGATGGCTTTACCAAGGCAGAGCATATAGTTATTCCATTTCCTAGTCATTACTGTGCTAGAGGTAAATGGCTGTTATAACCTGCCTTTGGTAGGTGCTTCAGATGGAAACTTGGTCTGCTAGAAATTCCTAGGTATGGCAGCCACAAAGATCTGAACTTAGATTTCAGCACCACCACCTCTTAGTTCTGACTTTGAGCAAGTTTGTATTCTTCCCATTGTATCAGTTTCTTCATCAGAACAATTAAGTGATCCCAGTTCAATCTACCAACAAGTACTTTTTAAAGACAGCAGGTGGGATCGGCACTCATACAAGTAGGCCTAAGTTTCTTTTGAGTACTGAAATATCAGGTGCAAATAGGGTAACTAATCTCTCTCTCTCTCTCTCTCTCTCTCTCTCTCTCTCTCTCTCTCTCTCTTGCATTCTCTCTCTCTCTTTCTCCTCCCCTCCCTCCCTCCCTTCCTTCCTTCCCTCTCTCTCTCTCTCTCTCTCTCTCTTGCATTCTCTCTCTCTCCCTCCCTCCCTCCCTCCCCCCCCCTCTCTCTTGCATTCTCTCTCTCTCTCCCTCCCTCCCTCCCTCCCTCCCCCCTCTCTCTCTCTCTTGCATTCTCTCTCTCTCTTTCCCTTTCTCTTTCTCCTCTCTCTCTTCTCTCTCTCTCTTTGGTACTAGGGATTGAACCAAGAAGCATTTTCCATCTGAGCTATACCACCCAGCCATATTTACTTTTCTTTCTGTATTTTGAAAGAGGGTTTCACTAAGTTGCAGAGAGCCCTTCTAAGTTGCTGAGGCTGGCTGAAAACCTGTGGTCATTCTGTGTCAGCATACCATCTACTGGGATTACATAAGTGCACCATGATGCCTGGCTATATGATTGTTTTGAATTCCTTAGGAAAGGTTGAAGTGAATTCACTTTTTATTAATCTAGAATGTTCAAAAAACATGTAGAATATCAGATACAAAGTCCTCCTTCAAAAGTGATATAGTTTAAAATTCATATACTTGAAGAGTCTACTTAATTATAATTTCATGTTCTATCAAAATTATCTTCTACATAAAAATGCTAGATAACATGTATGTTGCTCTGATATGTGCAAATAGATACTTTTGCTAAAAGGTTTTTAAGTCTAAAGCTTTTAAATTGTTTTTCATTAATAATTAAGTAAAATTCTCTATTTCACAAAAATACAAGATTAATATTCTATTCATTTTGGCTTTTCTACAATGTAAATAATATCTGAGCAGAAGAGGGAAACTCTTTAAACACATGATGTACTTAAACATATCAATCAGGAAACCAACCATGGGAAGGAAAGAGGGGGTTAAGGATGTGTGCATGTATATCTCGACAAGTTTTTTTTTTATCCCATTAAGATATACGACAACAATGCACTAATAAAATTTATAAAAAAGAATAGTATAGCTAAAGTGAAAACAACAATAAAACATAAAAATGAGTTACTTCAGGAGTCAATATTAAGGACATGGTTATTCATTGAATTCTTTGTAAAATATTGTAAGCTGGAAGTACACATAGATAATAAAATTCTATCTTTAGGAAAGCTAAGCAGGCTTAGTATATTATATAATTTTGCATTTTAAAACTTAAAGTATTATCAATAAAACAGTATGTAGAGAATAATTTTATTATGAAATAGTAATTTGAAAAACCTGTGTCTGTGTATATATATATATATATATATATATATATATATATATATATATATATTTGAAGATTTTTACAGGGAAATAGATGGAACTGGAGGACATTATGCTAAGTGAGATTTGTCAGTCACAAAAAAAGAAATCAGATGCTTTCCCTAATAAGCGAAAGATGGGGAGAAATGGGTAACAGGAAGAACACTAGATGGAGATACTATAGAGGAGCAAATAAGGTGACCTAACTGAGGGGATGGGAGGGGGTAAGAGGGAAACTCTCTAAAGCACATGCTGTAAACAAACATCAAAGTCAATCACTAAGCCCACCATAGGAAGGAGGGAGGGAGAAGAAATGGGGCAGGAATTGGGTAAGGGCTAATTGGGTGATGTGTACATATATGTTTATACCAGTCTTTTATCTCATTAAGATGTATGACTACAATGCACCAATAAAAACTAGAAAGAGAATATATGAAGACTACTCAGTTTATTATAAGCAAAACAGTCATTTTAAAATGCAGTGAATCGGATAAGAATTTAGGTGCATATTTCTCTTTGGTTCAATTTACCATGATAATGATATTTTTTTCCAGTAAGATGAAGAATTTCTTCTTTTTTAAAAAACTGGTGATGCATAGATCCTGAGCTCTGTACACTGATAGATCTGTGTTGGGAATTCTAGCTTCGCCAATCACTAGCTGTGTAACCCTGGGCAAATTTACTTCTCCAGGTCCAATGATCTCATCAGTAAGCAGGGATATGATAGTACCACCCTGGCAAAATTTTTACTAATTACAAAATGATACAAAGTCTTAAGATGGAGCTTGACACCATCTTTCACCATTTATTTAGTGAGCAACAGATGTTTTTGTAATAGCAATCTTCATAAGTATAGCAAATGTTTGTTGTGTCTCTAGGACATGTGGCATACTCAGAAGGTATGCTGAGGGATTTGAAAATGCTGGAGGCAACAGCTGTACCATAAAGGAGTGTAATGTTTAGGGGAGAAGATAAAACATGTATAAAAATTTTAATACAAACCTCAATGTGTTAAGTGACACAGGAGAGTTATAGACAGTATATTAGTAGACTCCTTAGAGAGGGACCACTTAGTATTGGTGGCAAGACACAGTTTTAGTGGCAGTAATATCTGAGCTGGGTTTTACTGGCTTTGGTTTAGAGATACTGAGCTGGCAATTGGACCTCCCAGGAAGAGGAAGAACAGAGAGACAGAAACAGAGAATATAAAACTTAGAGGAATTGTTAGAGAAATTCTTTATCCAGCAGATATGCATCAATTGCCTATATTTTGGGAGCACTGTTCTGAAAAGCTGGGTTACATCATTAAATAAAAGTTTCTTGTTCTCAGGTAGGGGGAAACAGATAATAAACACATCAAGTTAGTAAATTAAATTGCATGTTAGATGTGATAAATACTGTAAGTAAAACAAAACTCTAACAACAAAACCAGGGTAAGTGGGTTTGGGAAGACCTGGACATTAGAGGGTGTATAAGTTTGCTAGTGCTGGCATAACAAAATACCACAAACTACTTGGCTTAAACAACAGAAATGTATTTTGTCACTGTTATGAAAGCTTGAAACCCCAAATAAAGAGACCAGCAGATTTGACTTCATCTGAGGCATCTCTCCTTGCCTATGGCTCTTGTTGTATCCTCCTGTGGTCTTTGTTCTGCACATGTATGCTCCTGGCATCTATTTAAATTTCTTCTCAAAAGGCTATTGGACATTCGGACATATTGGATTAGGGTCCATCCTGAAGGTATCTTCTTACCTGAATCACTGCTTTAAGTACCTCATCTTCAAATGTTGTACATTCTGAGGTAGTGAAGGTTTCGACTTTGTCTTATAAATGTGTGGAGTAGAAGATTCTGACCCTAACGAGGTGTTTACACTTTAACTAGAGTGGTCGGGATAAACTCTGAGAAAATGATATTTGAGCAAAATCTCGCAGCATACAAGAGAGAATGAAAATATCTGGGAAGGCAGATTGCAGGCAGAAAAATCAACGATTACAAAGAGCCTGTGGCAGGTTTGTATTCATTAGATTCAAGAAGTAGAAAGCAGGTGAGTTAGGTAGAACAGAGGAAAACCAAAGTGAGTAATTGGAGTTGAAGGCAGAGAGTTCAGTAGAGCCATATTATCTGAGTCTTAACAGTCTATGGTGAAAACCTGAATTTTTTTTTTCTGAGAGAAATAGGCAGACATTGCAGGATTATGAGCAGGGACCTTCCATTACATTGTAAAACAGGGATCAGCAAACTAGATAACTTGCTGACCCAATCTTGCCCATTGTCTGTTTTTGCATGGTCCATTAACGAAGAATTGCCCTGATATTGTCAAATGATTTAAAAAAAGCAAAAGAAGACTATTTTTGTCACAGTTGAAAATTATATGAAATTAAAATTATTATCCAAAAATAAAGTTTGTCTAGCATAGGGTCCATGCTCATTTATTTACATAGTGTGTGTGGCTATGTGTGTGTCAGGTAGTAGAGCTAAGTAGTTATAACAGGAACTGCTTGGAAAGAATCTACAATATTTGTCATCTGAGCCTTTATAGAATCAGTTCTCTGACACCTGCTCCAGAGGGTCAAGTGAAGAGTATGGTGGGAACAAGGGATGCTCTGACCAGGATAGCAGCAGTAGGCTGTACTGGATTTTAACCTGAGTGCTAGTGAAGCAGATGGATCAGAATGCTGAGGAATATGGCCTAGGGAGGGGCTGTGGGGTTTGAGTGCATTACAGTGAGGATGCTCTGCAGGCCTGTCTGCAGAGGAGTCCATATCTCTGCAATGTTTTGTCTCCGAAGCTTTGCACCATTGCTCCTAACGTAGCGCATGGGGAAGTCCGGCAGGCTGCAGATGGCTTCAGGGAACTGATGGTAGTGTTAGTCAGGAGGCATGGATGGCTTGCAAAGGAAGAGAAGAAGGCCATAAAAAGGAAGAGTCTAGAGCGCCCTGCTCACTTGAAGCAACTTTTCCACTTTCTGTGCCAGGGAGGAACCTTCTGTGATGATATAGCAGTTTTCAAACAACTTTAAAAATATCTTGAAGTGCTAGAATACTAGTATTCTAATTATATACCCTTTGAATTAAAATAGAGTGCTTTAAGTGAGTCAGGCCGGATGCCTTTTACAATTTAGTCTTTGGGATGTGTAATATTAAAAGTCTGAAATCCAAAGAAAGCCATCCATAGATGGCCAGAGGAATTCTCCATCTGGATTTCCAGATTATCTAATTATTATGTATTTTTTAAAAGCCTAATGTTTAGCTTGGCGTTTCTTTTTTGTTTTATAGACCATATTTATCATCTAAATCTTTGATCTTACTTGTAAAGTATTTCTTTATAAATTTTTTTGTCTATGCCGAGATAATTGTACTATTCCCCTTGCCTCCTCAAATATGTGCTTTAAAAGACTGGTTGACATATTTAGTTCGTTTTTATGTATTCTTTAAATCATCTCAAAGATATATAAAATGTGTTCCTTAATAAGGAAAATATTTATTTAAAAATATGATTATAGCATTCATTATCTAATTTTACCTAATTATATTTAATTGTACATTTACACCCACTACTCAATGGATTATGTCCAGTATTAGAAATTTTCTTCACCACATATATTTTCCAATTTTATTGATCACATCTCTCTAAATGTAGGCTATGATGAAGGCCAAAACACAATACTATCCAAATATAGGAAGAATAAAGGGAACTTTTAGAAACCCTTAGAAATCTGACCTATTGAAGAGTTACATCACATAAAATAGACCTCACTGACTTATTCATAGATGACAGAATCCAGAATTCCTTCAATGAGTATATTCCTGGTGACAGAATCTTTCAGTTATAACTATTCTAAAGTTTCAACCAGTTAAAAGAAGTGTGAAATATCTGCTGAAATAAAGAGGGAAAAGGAGGATCTCTTGTTCATCTAAAAACAATACTCTTTTAGGAGGGGTGATTGTGGGCCTTTCCAGAGTTTCCAGTAAAAGTGACATCTTAGGACAAAGTTTGAGGACCACATATTTGGATTTTGTTTTCTCTTTGGAAATGTCACTTTACTACACTGAGCTATTTAAGTTAAGATGATGAGGCAATTTACTTCATATTTTCACTTTTCTTTGTTAAATATGATGAGGGGCGGTTCCTACTGTGCTTTAAATGTTTTCTTGTTTTAGAAAATAAAACACAAAAGGGTCACAAATGTTGATTATGTAAAGAGTCTAGAAGTCGTTCTAGACTGGTCAAGGTATAGAGTTGCTTCATTCCATTCCCGTTGTATTACAGAGCCACTGAGGCCCCAGGTGGCCAAGTTCACTGAGTGACATGATGCTCCACATAGTGATTTCAGAATATTTTTGTGGTCAGAACAGATTTACCTAACAGGGCAGTGACTGTGCTGAGGCTAGAAACCTATTTTCTTTCTTCAAAAGCCTAGATCACAGATCCTCCAAGTGGTAGATGCATCTATTTACCAGTAAGAAGTAAGCAGATTCCACAATTCTACACTCAGCCTTGACATTAAAATGTAGTTGGATTGTATAATAAGGAAGCAGTTCCCTTTATGTTTGCTGTCAGTCTTCTGATAGCATCAACAGACAGCCTCAAGTTACTTCAAATACATCCTTATCACTGCTCAAAAGCTGTGACTCTCCATTTTTAGCAAGAGAACAAATATGTCTCTGTCTGCAGCAAGGCCTTGGGATACATCTAAATT
The DNA here is from genome assembly GCF_963383645.1 of Muscardinus avellanarius. Classification (NCBI taxonomy): domain Eukaryota; kingdom Metazoa; phylum Chordata; class Mammalia; order Rodentia; family Gliridae; genus Muscardinus; species Muscardinus avellanarius. Next base: position 122,696,226 of record NC_137791.1, read on the forward strand.
TTGAAGATACTTAGATTTTGCTTACAAAGTGTTTTTTTTATAAGTTTCTTGCATATACAAAAACGTGTAAATGTTTTCTTTCATGAGAATTAAACACTATTTAAAATTAAATTGATTTAACTAAAACTGAGTTACTTTAAAATTATCAATCCAGAGTTTACTCACATATGGCAAAGCTCATGCAGGAATATGAGGTGGAACACAGATACTGCACAATCACAAATGTGACCCACAATGACCGAGGTTTGGAGAAATTTCTCAAGGTACTGCCAAGGCTGTTGTAGGTGCAAATGAAAGTAGTACCATATTGGGTGAAAATCCCTGGAACAAGAGCAAGGAAACAGATTCTACTTCTTGATTTGCTAGATGAGGATATTCTACTTAACTTTCACTTCCCAAAGGTACAAAGAGTGAGGTTGCAACTCAGATTTCCAAGATAGCTTGCAAAAGTGAAAGTAATGATGTCTTTAAGATGTAATAATCAAAACAATTAAGGAACATTATCCAATCATCATAACTATTATTGGCTAAATTGACCCTGTAACTGTCATGTACTATTACATCCATCCAGAAATATGCACATTAGTTTAACACTCCAGAAAGCTTATTTGAGTCATACCTGCAATCTCATAAATGAGGTATTAATGTACTGTGTGTACACACACACACACACACACACACACACACACACACACACATCACCATAGTTTCTGAGCTGTGATTTTCCATGTCCATTACAGCCAAGTTTCCTGTTATTATTCTAAGAGATTTAGAATAGGATACAACTCAATAAATACAGCAAAGAGCCTTGAGCATGACTTTAATGCTGTTGGCTAGTCAATTATATTCTCCATTATAAATAAGATTTGTCATTAAGATTTTTATGCTAAAACATTTAAAAGACTGAGTCTACTGAGGAGACTACTGATGTGACAGTGTTTTATCTTCATAACTGTTTTCAAACACTTCCTGTGAAACGTGAGAATATTCACTGGTTGCTTTATGTCTTAAAATGAGCTCAGATTTTTGAAATCACATGCAGAATAATGTGTACAATAGTGTGTTGGTTAACTGCCCAGTAAACTTTAGTTCTTCAGCAACACTGACTACAACTCAAGTAGAAATGTTGAATCCAGTAGTAATTATTAATACATATACTGAAATCAGCTGTTTAAAAAACTGCCTAAAGTTAGCTATTTTCTTGGATAAACACAGGAGCATAGTTCATTACCCCATTATCATTAGCTTATGCAAGAATCTATGGTACATTAGTATGGTTGACTAAAAGTTAGAATGATATCTTTACCCATAGTAGATTAAATAACATTTCTATACCACTTATTTTAATATTTAGTATTAAAATAGTGTTAATTTTTTAGAAAATAGGATATGGAATAAGGCCCAATGTTAATAGAGGTTTTTATTTCAGTATTCAATTTAAAAAATAAAATGCATAATTCATTTAAATTAATTTTCTACCATCATAAGCATTGTATTTTATTTATATTTTGCTTTTAAAATCAATAATGAGCTGGGTGCAGTGGTGTACACTTGAAATCCCACTACTTGAGAGTCTGAAACAGGAAGATCACAGGCTCACAGTCAGCCTCAGCAACCTGGTAGGGCCATCTGCAACTTAATGAGACCCTGTTTCCAAATTTAAAAAAATAGTAGAATGTCTTTGGGTTCAATCCCCAGTACTACTATAAAATAAATAACATAGCTTATATTACTTAAGATTAAGTGACTTTTTGTTAAACTCAAAGTATATATATATATATATACACACACACACACATATATGTGTGTGTATTATATATATTACATATAACATATATAATATATATCATATATATATATATATGATATATATATATATTAGTCTCTCTATATATCCACCAACTAAAATACATATTTGTGTCATTTTTTAGTTACGTGACTTAATAAATCTGGATATCGGCAGGTAGTTAAAACTCTCTGGTTGCTTTCTTTATACAATTGGATTATTTGTAGAAAGCAGTTCATATCTTGAAAAAGGACATAGGAATGCTCATGGCCTCCAGTGATCCCTACCTCCTGGCACTCACTCCCTCAGTGATCTCCTTCTTACACCAGGGCTGACCTGTATCACCAGTAGACATTGACAGCTGTGATGCCACATCCTAAGGTTAGATTATGAAAAGCACTGCAGCTTCCATTCTGCCCCCCCAACCCTCTCAATTGCATTACTTACCCTGAGAAAGCAGTGGCCACATCACTAGATTGATCTATGTAGAAACCCATCTGGACAGGAACTGAGACCTCCCACCAATAGCTTCAGTATAAGTAACCATATTGGAAGCAGATTATCCAGCTCCATCTAGCCTTCCAATGATTGCAGCTCTGGTTTATATCCTGACTAAACTCAGGAGACACCTTGGATCACCTGAACCACTCCCAAAGTTCTGACCCAGAGGATCTGTGAGGATCTATGAAATCCACTGTTGAAGAGTAACTTGTTACACAGCATAGATAGCTACGACATTGTTGGGATCTCCAATGTTACCAAGACTTATCTCTCTGCTTTCTAGGGAGTATTATGATCATGTCAATGGTATCTGAACTAGAAAGAAGCAGAAAACAACCAGGAGCAAATATGCATGAAAATATTCCTGAAATATTTTCCTTTGTTTTGAGTGATAAGTAAATTATGATCAGACATTTCTTATCCCAACTGAAGATGCCAGCTAGTCAAGAGTTGGGTATTATCTCACCACAGAGGAGAAAACCAAAGTTGATAGAACTCAGGGGATTTTCCCATGGTCATACAACAACTGTGCTAGAATCATAAAGCAGATGTGCTGGTATGAAACCACTGCTTTTTACATTAAATAAACATCATCCAGGCTGTAAGACAGAATCGATGAAGTGTTCAGCCATACTACAAAAGCCTTAAGATATCTAGGAGTATTTGTTTCATTCACTTCAAGGATGAAGAGTGGGTTCAAGAGAGATGTGTTTATAAGTCAAACTTTTAGATAAGAAGAGTGTTGCTGGGGTATTATTCAGTTTTGTGAGTATCAAGCTTTTCTCTTGAGAGTCATTAGCCAGTTAAAATGAATGTTTATTTTTGCGAGCCTTGGGGTTTAATTTTCCTCTTCCTGTGCCTTGTAGCACAGGTTTCAGGCTGGTACTCTGGTGTACTGTTCAAAACAGCATAGCACTGAACAGGATTCTGAGTAACGTGATCTAGGAAAATGGCCTCCATCAATCACATAGTTCCATTAACAGAAATAGAAAAATAATGAAGTACATAGCCAAAAGAAAAACTGGGTCTTGCTGATAGTCAGAATATGATGTTGATTCTTTAAAGCAGATGATGCCCAAAGGATGCTGACATAGAAAATAACTCTGAACAGTCCCATGGGTGGGGGTGGAACTTTTCTCCAAATTACTGATCTTCTCTTATAATTCTAAGGAAGAGTAAAATCACTTTGTGATGGGAATTATAACAGGCATCTAGGCAGATAGAGAAGTCTTCTAAAAACAGATTATTGGCCCTGTAAAATTAAAACATGTTATCAATCATGCAGTTCAAAACTTTCTAGATCCCTGTAAGAGTTTTCTAAGTGTGGCTGACGACTATATGTAAAAAAAAATTGTTTTTATACCCAAATTATTCTTTTTAAATTTGGGGAAATTAGTAAGATCTGAGGGTTCATAATTCAATATTTTTGTGACACATTTTTATGTTTCTAAATCAGTTTTATGAGGCATGTGATAAAATAAGATTAAAGTCTGTTGAACACTTAGAGTATCCTGTCAACTCCGAATATGACCTATAGAAACAGCAGAAACAAAACAATATTGAGTAACCCATATTTATTTTGTTTTTATTAAGAGAAAAAGAATGGTGAAACAAGTAGACAACTTAATAAGTTACTAAAATTCTTAAATACTTTTCACTTGGCTATTTTTTAGATTCAACTATTTTTTGCCAGATGGAATTAAGGTGTAGAATTTGATTTAATATTTTAAATATGATTGATTGCTTTTGTTCTCTGAATATAATGACAATGTTATACTACAAACATTACAAAATCAGTTTGATATATTGCTCTCATCCATTTGAAATATGTGCTTTGCTCAACATGGAAGCAGATTTTAAGTGAAGACAATTTTTGTATTATTGAAAAAGGAGAAATTCTTATCAGTTATGGATAGTTCACATAAAAACAAATAGATATTTCAACAGAGGCAAATATTTTTTATGGATGATTGGAAGACTTAAATTTAATAATTATTTAAATTGAGGATTTTCTAAAATGTTTAATGTTAGGCATAGATATAATTTTTAGAATGACTAATAGCTCACACATTTCACTTTTAAAATACCCATCTTTACCCAAATATATTTTTTAAAATATATTTTAGTTCAATGTGTACACACACACAGACACACACACACACACACACACACACACACACACACATATGTGTGTACCTTGAACCCAAAAGGGACAAGGGATTTGAGTCCAAATACTTTTCAGACTTTGAGTTTATACATATAAAAATGTTTATATACAGAAAAAGATAAGATTACAGTAGTAAAGTAAAAGTAAAGTGGTCTAAAGTATACATAAAAGTGGGTCCCTCTGGGTCTCATTTTCTTCTTCAATAAATAACATAATGGGTGAGAGTATGGAGCCTGGAAGACTCTGCCTGTTTCTATAACCAGTAGTATGTAATTTTGCAATTTAATCTATATGTCATACTATCATCATGTATAAAATGAGGATAATAATAGTATTTATCTTGCCATTGTGAGTTAAAGGAATAATGTAGAAAATGCTTCAAGCTATATTTATGTTACAGTAAATGTCTCATGAGTGTTGGTCCAGTGGTTCCTGTGAATGTGATGCCAATAAAATAAGTGTTCAGGAAGTTTTAACAATGCAGGTGATAAAAACTATGGACTTATGGATTCTTATAAAAATCTATGTGTGTGTGCCTGTGTATGTATGTATGTGTGTGCTTGTGTGTTTGTGTGTGTGTGAGAGAGAGAGAGACAGAGAGACAGACAGAAGAGAGACAGAGAAACACAGAGACAGACAGACAGACACACACACACAGAGGGAGAGAGGGAGAGAGGGAGGGAGGGAGGGAGGGAGGGAGAGAGAGAGAGAGAGAGAGAGAGAGAGAGAGAGAGAGAGAGAGAGAGAGAATATGAGAATGAGAATATATGAATGAGAATAGAATGCATTAGTTCTAGGTTTGATGTTACTTCCAAGTAAACCAATTTAGAAAGCCTTATAAACCTTCCACTAGTCCTCTTCTTCTAGGGTCACTTATTGTTAGCTGACTGAGGCAGAGTCCCTAGAAGAGGTTCATTTTTTTTTAGACCATGCTTTTACTTAATATTTTAGAAAGAGCCCTGCTTCACCTGTAATTGCATGGTGGCCATCTGATTAATTTTCACATATTTTGACATGACTATGTAACCACTGAGTTTTTTCACAAATAAATTGTTTGTAATTGTATTTGTCTGGGTCTATTCTTCCATTCACATGTAGAAATAGTAGAATGCAGCTGGGCTTAGTGGTGCATCCTAATACTTGAGGTGCTGAGATAGGAGGATCATAGGTTGAGGTCAGCCTCAGTAACTTGGAAAGGCCCTTAGCAGTTTACTGAGACTCTGTTTCTAGTCCAAAAGTAAAATTTGGCAAAAAAAAAAAATCTCCCATTCTGTTGGCTCTCAGTTGAGGTTCTTGATAGTTTCCTTTGCTGTATAGAAGTTCTTCACTTTAATGCAATCCCACATACTGATTCACCTTTTAGTTTCTTATGCCATTGGGGTCTTGTTGAGAAAGTTTTTGCCTGTGCCTTTGTGTTGCAGTGTTGGACCTATGCCCTCTTCAAAGAGCCTCAAGATCTCTGGGCCAATTTCCAAGCCTTTGATCCATCTTGAATTGACTCATGTGCAGTGTGAGGAAGTAGGGTTTAATTCCATTGTTCTGCATATGGTTAACCAGTTTTGCCAACACCATTTGTTGAACAGGCTATCTTTTTTCCAGTGTATGTTTTTTGCCCCCTTGTCAAAAATCAATTGGTTGTGTGTGGAATTGTTTCTGAGTCTTCTATTCTGCTCCATTGGTCTATGTATCTGTTTTTGTGTCAGTACCATGCTGTTTTTATTACTATGGCTGTGTAGTATAATTTAAAGTCAGGTATTGTGATTCCTCCTGCATGGTAAATAAAATAAAATAAAATAAAATTTGGCTGGAGGTGTGACTCAGAGGTAGAATGCTCCTAGGTTTAATTCCAGTACCAAAAAAGGAAGGAAAAGGACAAAGAGAGGAGAAGGAAAAGAAAAATAGTAGAATGCACATTGTTTTCTGTCTTAGCTGGCTTCCTATAGTCAATGATAGGAGTCATCAAACTTTTGATTATTTTGCCAGTGAGTTTAAAAAGTATATAGGTGGTTGGGCGTGGTGGCGCACGCTTGTAATACCCGCGCTTGGGAGGCAGAGACTGGAGGATTTCGTAGGTTCGAAGCCAGCGGTGCGTGCTGGCTTAGGAGACCCTGTTTCCGAATAAAAATGTAAAAATAGGTCCGAGAGTGTAGCCCGAAGGTAGAAGGGCTTCCAGGAACCCCAGTACCACCAAAATAAAAAGTATAAAGGTGGAGAACACATAATTATTAAAGTCTTTATTTATTTATTGTTTATAAATAAAATATAAGTACTCTGTTAAATATTACATAATATATTTGTTATATTTTATTTATAATCATGGGCTACTTATAATAATTTTAGTGAAAACAACATGATTATATATACTTAATTTTGAAAAACTTGACTCTAGTTTGGTTTATTTCTGTACTCCATAACTTAGTTCTTTTTGGTTTTATATTAGCTTTTAATCAATGAAAAAGTTATCATGTAGATTGTACATCAAAATAGCGGATGCAAAACATACCCAATTATTAAATTGGGAAACACAGCATACCTAAATGTTAAATCATAATATGCACTTTTCTTCTCATCTGTGCCTTAATGCAGCAGTTACTAAATGCCCACATAATACATTTAGAATGGATTTCACTTTTAAGTAATGGAATATAATTCTGATATCAGAGAGCATCTTGATAACATCATATTACTTGGGGCCAACGTTGGTCAGATTTGAATATATCTTCATTTTGTTTACTTGTCATGTGACTGAAACCAAAGTCTCAGGAAGCTGTAGCAGAGTCACCTCTACCATGCTTTGCTCTGGATGTGTGTTAATGGTATTGTTTGGCACTCACAATTTCTTTTTGTAAGTCACTTACCTCCGTGGTTGACATTGTGAAAATTAGTTGAGATAAGGATAGAAGTATGAGCTAAGAATCAACTCAAGGAGACACCTACCAACTAGGAGATGTTGCGGCATGTGGAAAGTGAGTGGCTGAGCAGTGTGATTCAGGGACAGCCAGGGCCACTCTAGAGCTTTCTCTTCTCTGCCAGGCACCACTGTGTTTTAGCGGCATTTGATCTATGTGTTCAATAAATGTTAGTTCAACCTAATTTTCACAATACTTAAACAAATAAAAGCATCGTTTGTAATCTTTTTTAATATTTTCTTTGTGTGTGTGTCTGTATGTGTGTGTAGAAAGAGACTTAACTGTACACACAGGCAATTATCATAGATATGCAATTTTCATACAAAACATAAAACCATATTTTAGAGAACAGAGTATGGTGCAAACTCCTATTACAGCACTCTTGAGAATTTGTATCTCCGACGCTGTCTCCAGCATCCTTTCTCACATAACCTGATTCCAGGATAGTGAGCCCAACAGTAAAAATACTCCTATCCAAGCTTAAAAAATATATCATTTATGTAAAATGTCTTTAGTCCTAGCCAAGCATAGACAGCTTTCTGATAGATGCTTTGTAAACCAATGAATATATGAAAAAAATACATGGTTGGGACTAATGATGAACATGTACTATTTCTATAGACAAAAAAAAAAACAAACAGAAAATTGGAAAGATAAGGTGAGGTGGCAAGAACTGTATTAAGATCAGTAGAGTCATGAGGTTGTCTGACTATTTTCCTTCTTATGTCCTTCCATCCCTTTGTCTCATATCCAAAATGATACCTCAAGGCTAGAGTTGGCTCTGTCCCTTTCATCTTAATTGTTTCCTTGGAGTGGGTCTGGTTGAAAGAATTAAATTGAATTTTTCATTAATATAGTTGTCTTGTTTTGTTTATATGATTCTTGAGATGAAGAGGTAGTTATGGTGGTGATGATGATGATGATAAGTATATATTCTATATATTTTTCTTTCACATCCATTTTGACTGTTGCCATGGGCCTTTTTATCTTTTTCTTTTTATTTCCTCCAGGTTAGTGGGATTTAGATTAAGGAGAAAAATGATCCATTCAATGTGACTGTTTTTCCTTCCTGTTATTCACTAGCTGAAGTATATCCTTGAAGAAGACCTGAAGAAATACCTAGAGGAGTTTTCATTATTGCATTTTATCTAAACGACAGCTTTGGCATTTTCATTTAATGTCTATAAACCTGTTCTGTGTAAGTACCATGTGAAACACAGAGATTAGTATTGTTAATTTAATGCGGTAAGCTTAGAGTCTTTATAAGATACCATCTCCTTTTGAACTTTATGTTCAAATCAGTAGGGAACAGAGCAGAGTTTTTCAGAAGAATATTAATTTTCCTGCTTCATATATCAAGCAAATAGAAGGACCAGTGGAAATACAAATATTTGGGCTCTAACATCAGCATACATCACCCTCATGTATGGGGAAACTAGGCCTTTTAAAATTTATTTTTCTCATAAACTACTGAGGAAATTGGATGAACCTGCTCTATAGATAATGGGTACAGTAACGTGAAGAGATGGTCATTTATAAGGATGCATTTGCAAAGGTTCTAATGAGCTAAAGACCGAGGTCATTTGTCTACTTAAAAAAAAACAAAGGTTATTAATGGATACAGCACCATATACTTTCTTATCATCTATCCATCTCTCTTAATCAGAGCAATGCATTGTGCTCTTGACTTCTAAAAAGCAGCAAGGCTGAGACATTGCAATTTTATTTTTATGCATTCTCTTTCAGGTAATGTCATACATAAAATTCTATAGGCAGGAGTAGCATCACTAAATGCAGTTATAGAAATACTTGCGGCACAGTGGCAGCTAGATAAAATAAAGGGGCTTCAGTCAATGCTTGTTTTGACATGAATGAATCTGCCCTTTCTTTTAATGCTTTGTGTCATCTGATATTAATATTAGTTTTCTCTCTCCTATGTTTACAAGAAGTAAGGGTAATGAAAGACCAGAAGGGGTTCCATATATGGTCAGAGGGTTTGGCTGCAAACGATCAGCTGGAAATGAGGGCCTGGGTAAAAAAGGATCTTGTGTGTCTAGCCTGTTTTGGAACTTTGCAAAAGAGTGTTAAATGGCTGATATGCTCTTATGAGTTCTCTTCTTGTTCACTGTGGACAGTACTGCACAGCACCCTGTAAGTTTCTTTGGACAAAATATGATCTGGTTAGGTGCCCACTAGCCATTTGGATAATCTGCTTTAAATTTTCTTGTCTACACTTTACTTACAGCCTCAGTGTATTTTGGGGGGCTTGTGTCAAGATTTTACCAAAAAGTGTATAGATTTCACAAAACAAGAACTGTGGTAAAATTGGTGGTGACCATTCCTCAGCTTTTCCTCACAGCTTTACAAGTTTGCAATTACATTAAGAAGTAGGATTTTGTAACAATGCACCATTTACTGCTGTATTTCCATTCTTATGTGTTTAGTCTTAAACAGTTCATTGCTATCTAGCAGTTTCTCTGCCCACTTTCTCTAACTGTAAAAAAAAAGAGAGTTAGTAAAAACAAATCCTTTTTCATATTCATAGATGTTATGGACAGTAAGAAGGTATAAAAAAGCTATATCTTTTTTTTGCAGTATTAGGGATGGAACTCAGGGGCATTCTACCTCTGAGCTACACCCTCAGTCCTACTTTTTTAGCCTTTTTATTTCTTGAAACAGGCCTCACTAAGTAGTTGAGGCTGTCCATGAACCGTGATCCTCTGGTCTCTGCCTCCGGAATACAGGGATTACAAGCATGCGCCACCATACCTGGCTAGTTACATTAATTTTAACTTGCCTCCCCTTTTGAGATTTTGGCTAAATAGATAATAGCGAAACATAAAAAAGAGAAATTATTCCTTTTTGAAAAATCACAGCTGTGATTTATTGAGAGCCCACCATATGTTAGGCACTGTGCTGGTCTCCTATATATCTTGCCTTATTTAATTGTCACCAAAAGATACCATATAATAGCCATTGACAGCCAGCTCATTCTATAGGCAAATTCTATAGGCAAATTATCTGGGAGTTTAAGTCAGACCTCCAAGTGTTTGGAAAGCTAAGACATATTCATTGTTTTTTGGTTCTCAGCATATTAAAAATTAAATAAATAACAAATAAAATCACAATTATTGTGGTAATTTAAAAATGATATATGTAACAAAAGAAACTTATAGAATAAAAACTGCAATAAAGTTGTACCAAGCACAATCTTTCCACAATGTGCACTAAAATAATCATATTGTATCGTTGGAAGTATGGTCAGAGAGGAGAAGAACTCATGAATGTCACCTTTTAGTCTCTTGTGTGTATTTCTGGGAAGTAATGGAGACACAAAGGATGAAGTAACCTGCCCAAAGCCACCCAGATAGTAAATAACAAAGCCGGAAGAAGAATTGAGGTGTGTGACCCTGGAGTCTTAGCTTTTAATGCCTTTGCTATGTGGTCTCCCTGAATGGTTTTATATTTTTGAACTTTCTCACTCAGCATAAGCTATTTCAACTTTCATACTGCAAGAAGACAAGTAGATATTTATCTGACTTAAACATGTTGTGGGAATAAATGTTTCTTCAGTTGCCATACCATCTTTTGTCTCTAAGTACTGAGTTATGGATGTGTTTCTTTTGGTTACCTTTTTTTTTTGTGGTGGTACTGGGGGTGGAACCCAGAGGCTTTCTACCTCCGGGCTATACTCCCAGACCATTTTTATACTTTTATTTGGAAACAGGGTCTTACTAAGTTGCTGAAAACCTCACTAAGTAGCTGAGGCTGGCTTTGAACCCATGTGATAGTCCTGTCTCAGCTTCCCAAGTGCAGGGATTACAAGCGTGAGCCACCACGCCCAGCTTGGTTGCCTTTTTTTTTTTTTTTCCTAGATGGATACAGCTGCTGAAGACCATTTGAAGATGGTTGAAGTGTGATGAATGCCAGGATTGTACAGTTTGGGAGCATTAGCAATGGTTATGAACTTAGAATCTCTGGGTTTGAATCCCAGCTCTGAAGTTAATTAGCATTCTGATTCCAAAAAAAAAAAAAATGCTACATCATTCTATACCTTGGATTTCTTACCAGGGAAGTAGCACTACAATAGGAATGAGATTTCAGAAACTCTGTGCATCTAACATTTTAGCATAGTAGGTGTCAAGCTTTTCTGTAATGGATTTGCCTAGAGAATGTTTGGGAGTATATACAGAAGTACAGAAAAGAAAGTTATTAGAATTTTAAAGGACCTTTTCAAAATTAAGTAGTGCTTTTCTCAGTTCAAAGGCAATAGGCTTGTAGCACAAACAAGGTCAGTCTGTTAGCAATATCCTGAGGCCAGGGGAGGCATGCAGAAAGAAGTAATTAAGTAGGCTTGCTTAGTTATAGCTGGCTTCGAAGGGGTATAAGACTTTGGGCTCATAGGAATGGGAGATGTTCCCCGGACATTCTGAATGTTCCAAGTCCCTTCCCCCATTGTGGGCCAGCATTCACTTTCCATAATCAAGAGTCTGTCCTCTAAACTCAATCTATGCCCTTTTGGGAAAGGGTTTCTCTTTTAAAAAGATGGTTGTGGTCACCTTGAAATGTATTTTAATGTCATCCATTTATAAATTCATTTCTCAAAAGGATCAGGAATGTAAGTCAGAAGCAGTATTGACAGGGGCTACACTGGCAGTTTAACACCTGATTTACATCATTTTACAAGTCTCCTTTAGAAGCATTGCATTTCTTCCCCTGACCTTCAAAAATAGCCCTCCCTCTGAGGTCTTTCTTAATCTTCTCCCTCTTGCCTGCCCCAAATTAAACTTCTATGAAGCTTTCTCTGGGTAAATGCCAATTGCAGCAACATTTTAAACATGCTCATTGTTTCTCATTTGCTATATAAACCCAGTTAATCAAGCTAAAATATATCTTCTTTTGTTTTGATTTTCCTTGTAGATTATAATTATGAGAAACCTAGTTTCAGGTTCCTATTAGAAGACAGAAAATACTTACAGATAATGGTACAACTTCTTCCCAATTCTTCCTCCTTTCAAATATAAAAATATTTGTGTATACGTGCCAGCTTGAAATTTTTCCTTGGTTAATATTTTTGTCCTTATATTCTTCTGTGCATAGGATCAGTGATTTAAAAAGTGAACATTTAATTGCAAAGCTGTTACAATCATTTTTATAAAGAAATAATTATTTTAGACCACAAACCCAAAATACATGAAGATAGCATTACGTAGGTGGCCTAAGTAGAAAGAAATAGAATCCTGATTAATGCTGTTTCTGTGCTATTATCATTCTTCTGGGTAGATTACATAATGACATATTTATAACGGGGGAAACATTCCCAGTGATGTTTAGAAATCAGTTTATAGACAGATGTTAGGTAAACCCATTTCAGGCCAGAGATTACCTTTTATTTTAGTCTGTGGTCTTGGTGGTGGGGGATCTCTGTTGTAAATTGAGAAAAGAGAAACATGTGTTCTGAAAGTCAACTGTATGACTTCAAAATTATTTATGAACAAAAATAAAACATGACTGGTAGAAATGAAGACAAGATATATTTTTCATCACTGGAAAAGGTTTAAAGAAAAATAAAATAAGTATCAGTGTTTTTCAAAGCTTGACAGACCTATGAAGGGAGAAATTTCCCAGAGCATCCACACTTGTGTTTTCTATTCAGTTAAGCTTCAGGGTGAAGGAGACGGTGTTTAAAATGCCCTACAGAAGCTGTTCACAGGCCACATCCTTTGGTACATTTGCCAAGAGGAAGCCCTAACACCCTGCTGTAAAGGAGCTTTCAACTCAGCCCCTGTAATGAAAATGTGGCACAAACACACAATTCAATTGTTTTCTGCCATATGGAAGAATGAAATTTATGTCATCTTCAGGGAAAAGGGTGGAACTAGAGAATACTATGCCAAGTGAGATCAGCCAGTCTCAGAAAGTCAAGGACCTTCTGATTGTCAGCCCTGTGTTTTAAGTGCCTACCGATCTAAGAATTCTCTCACAGCTACAAAGCTGCTCTTCCTCATTTCAGACCTAAGATATTTTCTTTTTTTTTTTTTAAGATGTAGAGGCTTTTCGTTATATCTGAAATTGTTTGATTTCTTCCCCTTTGCTTCTTGGCACTACGTTTCTATTTTTTTCTTTCATTATTTGCCTCAACATTTCAGAGATGCTAGTTGGAAAATCAAGGAATGAAAGAACCAGTGTAGAAGGATAGTGGGGAGTTGGTGAGAGGAGGAGAGGTTTTGTCTGGAATCTCCTATTGCATAGGTGGATAGTCACTCTGAGACAATTCAGTTAGTCACTCTGAGCAACAGGGTTCCTATAAAAAAGATGGGATTAATACCAAGCATCTCAGAGTATCGGGTGGCTATTCAAATGAGGTGTGTGGAAATGAGACTACTACACAAACCAAAATAATTCTATTTTCCTTAATGATCTCATCACTACCACCACCACTGAAAAACACAACTAAGTTTCAGGAATCTTAAAGTTCTTTGAATCCTCCGGTCAGGGTCAGGTAAACAAATCAAAGGAAGGGATGCAGGATCTCACATTCCATGAGCCAACTCTGAATGTCCAAATCACTGCCTATCTTGCTCATTCTTTCTGCCAATTTGATTTCAGCTGTCAGAAGTAGGCCACATCCATCCCCTGATGAAACTCCCCCGAGTGACACTCTCTCTAGTCTGTGACAACCTGCAATATCTTATTTTCAGGGAAAATTTGAAAAGATGTATGTGTAGATCAATCAAAACTAAAGTACAAATTACATATTCCCCTTCATGTGAAGTATTGCTAAATGTAGTAATTATATTAAATAAGAAAGAAGTAAAAACTAGAGACTAAAGTATACGGAAAAATGATAATATTGTAAACCAAAGTGTACTGAAAACTCTTGTTGGCTTTACGTAGCTGCTTCTTCTCTCATCAATGACTTAACCTAAGTCCTTCCTTACATTAGCCAATCTTCCATGATCACCACCCTACAAATAAAGAAATGAGGGCCCAAAGGAATTGATTAATATAATTGAAAATAAGTCCAAGAAAGGAACATTTATGATTTAAAACGGATTTGGTATTAGAGATTGAAACCAGTGATATTGTATCTCTGAGCTATACCTCTAGCCCTTTTAATTTTTTTTAACTTTGCAACAGTGTCTTGCTAAATAACAGCATGCTGACCTCATGCTCTGCAATTATCTTATCTCAGCTTCCAAAATACTGAAATTACAAGCTTGTGCATAACATCCAGCCAAAAGTATATATTCATAAAGACTTCTGATATCATTGGCTGAAGAGCCACATTCCTTTCTCAATGATGTAGTCAGCTCCAAAGATGAGGTATCATGGTATCATAGGACATAAACATTATATTCCACATTCATGAAGATTATTTTTTATTTTTAATATTTTTTGTGGTATGGGAAATGGAATCCAGAGACTTTCTACCTCCAAGCTATACTCCAGCCCTATTTTTCATTCTTTGTTTGGAAACAGGGTCTCAATGAGTTGCAGAGTGCCTCACTAAGTAGCTGAGGCTGTCCACAAACCTGGATCCTCCTGTCTCAGCCTCTCAATTTCTGGAATTACAAATATGCACCACCATGTCCAGCTTGAAGCTTACTTTTTAGGCAACTCAATTGTATACTCCTCTCTTAGTTACGGCACCAATTAAATTCCTTAGGAAAGGACTCAAATGGTCTGAGTACCTAAAGTCTACTCCTTACCAAGTTTTAGTATACTATGTCTTATTGACTATAGTACTCACATCGTACCTTAAATCTTTAGACTTATTTACAAATGTGTTCTTATCAAAAAAGGAAGAAAAAACTTACCATATGAGGTCATGATTACATTAACTGTCTCAATCATTCCACTATGTGTATGATTTCAAAATATCATATCAAACACCTTAAATATACACAATTTTAAAAGACCCAATGGTAGATTTTCAAAATAATTCAATATACATTCTTACCTACAACAAATATTATAATGAGCTTCTAATGTACTATATCAAGATATTTTTCAAGCTTTAAGGGATACTATTGTTTCTTTTTTATTGGTGTATAGTAGTCATATATCTTCAGGAGGGACAACATTGTAGAGGCATACATGCACACATCACCCAATTAGCTCTTCCCAATTCCTGTCTCATTTTCTTCCTCCTTCCTCCTTCTCATATTTGGCTTGATGATTGACTTTGATATGTTTGTGAATGTCCATCATGTATATTAGGAAATATCCCTCTTTCTCCCTCTCATCCTCCTCAGTTAGGTCATCTTATTTGCTCTTCTATGGTTTCTTCTTTGTCTACGGTTCCTCCTATGACCCTTTTTCTCTCTAGCTTCTGCATATTATAGATATTATATTTGAGTTAATGTTGAATCAACAGTGCTTTTAAACTAAAGATATAAATTGCAGTATGTCCTTAGTCCAGAATAAAATATCTAATGCATGCAC
The DNA here is from genome assembly GCF_963383645.1 of Muscardinus avellanarius. Lineage (NCBI taxonomy): Eukaryota > Metazoa > Chordata > Mammalia > Rodentia > Gliridae > Muscardinus > Muscardinus avellanarius. The sequence goes on from NC_137791.1 coordinate 122,712,037, forward strand.
TTTTTTTCCTTATTAACATACAGCAATAAAAGTATTTTATACTACCTATTTTTTTTAACTGAAAATGAGAAGTGAGAGTACATATGGTATTTAATTTGTTTCTTGGACCCACTTTTCATTGTGTTAAACTACCCTGTTGATTGCAAAGCAGCTAGGGCTAAATGTTCTCAAGTAAATGCTCAATTGAAATTCATGAAGCTAATCTAATAATCAATAGACTATATCACAAAATGATATTTATATTTTACATATTGACATATTGATGAAATACTTTGAGCTTGTATATTTACCAATTCACTTTTGTCCATAGGATACATTTTTAAATTGAGTTTTGGAAATTTACTGCATTATCACATCTTATAAAATTCAAAGGTTGAAGAAAAGATTGAGATCACTCTGTCATTTCTCAAAGGAGACAGAGCAATCTATTGAGGGCACCGAGGCCTCTGACTCTCAATTTGGTACTCATGACACCATGGTCTGTGCACTCAGATGGCTTCCTCACTTAAGCAAAAATGTTATATGAAAGGATATTTACTATGTGTTACTCTTCTTGTGGACCAGAAGAGTATTATGTTTTCCTGTGTATAATATAACTAAGACTGCATTAATTAAATTGCAAGTTTTTCAAATTAAATAAACATCATACCTCTCGTAGAAGTAAAATAGCAGTGTGTTTAAGGAGTTCTATAAACATCTGCTTCTGGAAAGTCTATCTGGTGTTCTAAAATTTTCTTGGTTTTCAAAATTATCTCTATGCTCTGTACCATCAATAAAATGATGTTCACATTATTTTATGAAACACTAACAGCACTTTTCTAAGATTAATTGGTCATCAAACTGTCAGCAATAAGTAAGTCAAAAGAGTTTCCAAAGGATATATTTAGGTTGCATGGGCCTGTGCATGAGCCTTACATACTGTCTTAGAGGAAGAATGTCATTCTGAGTCCAGTCATTCTCCTGATACAGATAGGGCCAACATATATGCTTTCCAGTATTTGATGCATTACAAAAATTTCATAATACTAATATTATAAGTAATTACAGTCCTAATGATTACAATTATCAAATAATGAGTACCTTAGTAACCTATCATGACTCAAGCACTATTCCGGCATCTCTAATCAGCCCATCAGCTCCACAACTCAAGAATTATGTCATGGTTTTATAGAAAATGAAGATTAGAAATTATTTGCCTTGTTTGAGACTAGACACCAGGTACAGAATATGGAAAGAGAATCAATCAGACACAAGGATCTGCAGATCTTTTATCCCAAAAAGATATGTGCCAGAAAATTATAAGCCAACAGAGGTAACACATTCAGCTCTGGAACATTCTTGATTTTCTTTAATTAAAAAATCACCTAAGCCAGGTGTGGTGGCGCACGGTTATAATCCCCGCACTTGAGAGGCAGAGACAGGAGGATCGCACAGGTTCGTGGTCAGCCTCGCTGGCTTAAGAGACCCTGTTTTCAAATAAATAAAAAATATAAAATAGATCTGGGAGTGTAGCCCAAAGGTAGAAGGGCTTCCAGGAACCCCAATACCACCAAAAATAAAAAAACAAAGTCACCTAAATGTATTGGGAGAGATTTAAAAATCAAATGATCACAGAGCAGCGCTAGAAATCTCAGTAGTGCTTCCTAGCACTGCCACACGTTTGCTCAGCATGGTAAATATGTCTGCTATTATGCATATTATTATTAGTCATAATACTAGCTGATATTTATTGATTTGGGTCAGGAAAGGCTTCTGGAAGGAAGGCAAATGGTAAAAACAGCCAGAGTGGATGATTAATTATTTGAAAGGAGTGTAGGGGTCAGGGAAGGGGCATTGGTAGGGGAGTGTGCCAAGGATTCGTAACAGATTTGGAAAAGGCACAAATGTTAGAATCCATATGGTCCCTTTTCCACCTGGGACCAGCAAACAAAACCAGGAGCTGGCACCCCATATTTTAAGATATAGATTTTGAAAACTATCTTACCTTTGTTGCATATCAATATCCTAATCAGCATCCTCAGTGAGAGGGGAGTAAGTGAGGTCACAGTGATACTGCGTTTAGAGGAGAGCTTATTTACAGCAAACACACGCTGTGTGATGTAAAAATTAGTATTTTTTGTTATTTTCTTAGAGGGTCGTTTGATGTCCCCCACTCCCATCTCCAAGTCTCTCGCTGCTGTGAAGTGTGTTGGCACTTGCTGCCTGTTCTCTGCCTCTTCATTTCTAGCTTTTGATGGGATATGATGATCAGATGGTCACAATTAGTTCTTTGGCTTACAACGCAGATTGTCTATTAAGTCGCCATCTCCTTAGCCACTGAGGCATATGGTCAGCACTTTCTAGGGCTTAAAATAAATCTGCATTTCCACATGTGGAATTTTATTATGCAAAGGAGTGCTCACATGGGGCATGATCTCGTTGTTTGTTATGCTGCACGTGTTTAAGTGTGGCTGCCGAATAAAATAGTAGATTCAGTCATACACTCAGCCCCAGGGCCTTCCATTTCATTGATATTACATAGATATTCTGGGACATCCCAGGAAGTAGCCTCCGCCCTAAAGTGTGCAGAGCATGGCAAGAAAAGAAATTGAGGAGCAATTAGCTTTTTCTTTTTCTGCAGATCAGCTATTATCTTCTTTTAAATTAAACACTGGATTAACACATATTATGACTTAGATGTTCCCCCAGCTAGTTGGGTGATGGTAACAAGACAGCAAAGCCCTGGCCTCATGTATTTGAAAGCAAAGATCAACCTTTACCATGGATTAGAGAAAAGGCATTATTTCCCTGGGCTGAAGGAACTCTGTTCCAGGCACCTGTCATCATGAGTATGGAGTAGACTTCAGATTGCATCCTCATGACCATGGACGTGGCACACAATTAAGGCAAATGAGATGCCAGTTACAAAGGAAATGCTCACATGATACACTAGGCAGCTATCTGTGCTCAGAAGGCTGTGGTCTGGAGAACTCTGCATATGGGAGAAATTTATGATTACTGCTTAAGTTTTTTAAACTTAATCATACTGATTTTCATTCTGCACTCTTTATAAACTGTTTCTTGTGGGAACATATTGAAAGTATTGGTTCATTCAGCATTTGGTTGAGCAACTACTTAAGGTTTTACAGTATGAAAACACCTCTTCCTTATGATATTTTTAAGCACTACAATTTTAGGTTATAAATAGTGGAGGTTAATGACAAGAGATTCATTTGTAGGGATTAGTTCAATATTATTTCTAGTATTAGTCACTTATTTAAGACTCCTTTTACAGGACTTTAAAAATCATTTCGGGCATATCATGTCATCTAAGTTGATAACTACTATAAGTTGATAACTACTATAAAAAGAATAAAATAACAATAATAGCACCAAGCATAGATATTCAGACTCTGGAGACTAAAAGATTTGGATCTCATCTCTTCCACCTAGTTAATTTTTAATTAGTTAATCAATTAATTTATTTACTGTGGATGAATTATGAATCCTTTAGAGGGATCATAATAAAATTTTCTACATTATTTTATTGTTGTGAGAATTAAAGAAGATAAAGCAAGTAAAGTGTTCAACACATTCCCTGTCACCTAGTGATTATTAAGTAAGTGGTAGCTATTATTGATGCTGGTGGTACTCTTTAAAATTAATATAGATTAGTGACATGTAAGCTAGCATTCCATACAGCAGAACAAAGGGTTTTCCATTCATCTATGTTGAAATGAATGGAGAGATACGTAAATATATTAATATGTCTTTATATGCTATTATGTGCATGCATAATTGAGAGAATATTTACATCCATAGCATTGCAAAAAAGACTTTTAGCTAGCACAAGATGAGCATGCCTGTGTGCTGCATATTAATTAACTCATTCTTATAATCATCTTGCACCACATTCATTTTGCTTATGAGAAAACGAGGCCCAAAGATGAGCCCATGCTCCTAGTAAATTCCAGGGGCAACCTTTTAACCGAGGCCATCTGCCTCAAGTCTGTGTTCTTAACAAAAATTATATTCTGAATCCCAACACTCAACTCCTGTTAATGTAAATGCATGAATACATACATTGCAGGATAAAAATGCACATATGTGTATCTCTGCTCATTTGCCTGAAAAGCCAGTGCGGGAGAGACTTGTAGAATATCTCTTCCCTTATGGTGCTCTTGAGTTCCATCCCCACATTTACATTTTTTTCCTGTTTTTGATTCCCTCTTCCTAGCAGACTAATTGAATTATATGACACATCATGCGCCCAATCAGACGACACATTGAAACCGCTGTTGTCGCCCAGCCGCGGACCATTGCTCCACATGGTCTGCGGTTATGCTCGAGTGCCTCCTTGGGCATTGCTCTTCTTGCTCGCCTCCTCTCAGCTCCACTCAAGTTACTTGTACAATAGCTCTAGATCCAGTTATTTATCACCGAGTGGAAGAATGATGGCATCAGTATAGACTAACTGTGCTCTGCAGGCTCTTCGTGGATCTTTGTCTTTAGATGCTGAACAAACAGATAAGTCAGTTAAAACTGCTGTCTGGTAGCAGAAATCTCACGGTTGTAGTTTAATATGAGAGGTGTTTATTTTCTTCCCATATGAAGAAGGACAGGGGAGCCTTCCCAGCTCTAATTCGACAGATTCTCAGTTCCCTGGTGTATACTCTTCTATGTATTCCACCGTGACATTTTTAAAAATTTTTATTGGTGCATTGTACTCATAAATCTTAATAGGGTATAAGATGGTAAAGGTACACAGGAGCACATCACTCATTTAGCCCTTCCCCAGTTTTCTCTCTATTCCCTCCTCCTCCTCCTCCTCCTCCTCCTCCTCCTCCTCCTCCTTCTTCTTCTTCTTCTTCTTCTTCTTCTTTTCTCTCTCTCTCTCTCTCTCTCTCTCTCTCTCTCTCTCTCTCTCTCTTTCCATTATGATCAGAACTATACTATACCCAAATTGGTTTTGAGTCAGTGAGTGTGGCACATTGTTGCCCTCCAAAAAAAATCTAGGTTTTGTTGGTAAAAAGTGTGTGCTGTGCATTGCTAGTACTTGGGGGGCTGAGATGGGAGGGTCATAAGTTCCAGGCCAGCCTCAGAAACTCAGTGAGATCCTCTTGCAACATAAAAAAATTGTGATTGTAACTTAAGTAATAAGCTGTCAGTATCCCATTCTGAAAACCCATATTGCTTTATACACTACCAACCCTATGTATGAAATGCCAGCTATGTGCTTAGAGACACATATCAACTTAGAGACACATATCAATTTAGAGACACATATCACAATCAAGGAAAGTAACTGTCACTTTAAGAAACTTACCATCCAGAAGATGAATGGGCAGGCCAGCAAATAATTGAAGTACAATGACAGGTGTACTTGATGCAGCTTGGACATGTCACTGGTAGGGACAACATACACAAGCTGCAGTTTTTATATTATGAAGTGAGCATGTGAACAAATAACACTGATAATCATGACTCATTTGTGGTACATATTAGCTACATTGTTTTTCTAAATTATAACAATATTAGCAATATATATTATATAGATAAAGATGTATATCTTATTCATATTAGCTTACTGTATTTTTTATTACACTTACAGCCAAGTAATGTGAAGCAAAAATAGAGTTAAATAACTCCCCAAACCAGATTTTAGCATCCTTTTTATCTGCAGCTTATATTGAGGACACTTAGAAACTCTGTTTTGTGTATTTGTTTTGTTTTTGTTTTGTATTTTTGTTTAATTTATCCCCTTTTTATACTTTTATTGGTGCAATATAATTTACAAAAACAAAAAACACCAAATTTGTCTACATATTCCAAGTAGTGTAGACTGCTTTTATGCATTCAGTGTTCATTGCTCAGGATTGGCAAGCATCAGCTTGGTCACCCAATTGCACAAAAGGACACTGTGATAGAATATTTTAGTTAGAAAATGCTAAATTTCCATTAACCCAATATCCACATTTCTCTAACTTTTATGAAATGGAGTACTTTCTAACTATGTAGTTCCTTGGCTCTCTTTACCCCTAGTCTTAAGTAGGATTCACTCATCACTTAGGAATATCTCTATTTCCAGAAATGCTCTTTCTCTTCTTTTTTTTTGGCCTGTCTTCCTGGCAAGAACAACTTACTTGCCTTGCCTTGGCTTGGCATGGTTTTATGATACTTCCGTGAACAGTCATGTGGTAGTCAGAGTTCTAAAATGACCCCCAGTGACCTGCAGCCTTGTAGAATATCCTCCCCTGGTCTGTGAGATGGCCCTATGCTCGTGTTTGATTCTGATGTGATATGATATCGATACTCTCCTCAGGATCAGCTTTTGTTATTAGTACAGTACTTAAAGAAAGGATATTAATGTTCAGTATGCTCGATGTAATAAAGTTAACTCTTAAAAGCACAAGGCTCTCCCTGGAGAGATGTACAGTATGAAAGGTCTTCAACAGGAGGGAGAATCTCTTTTGTTGTCTTTTAAAGATGGAGGCAGGCATGGTGAAGAAGGATGGGAGTCAAGTTGCTGAGAGTGGCCCCATGCTGACTACCAGGGCAGTGGTGATGGTGGGGTGGAGGGAGGGAGGGAGGGAGGGAGGGAAGGAGGGAGGGAGGGAGGGAGGGAGGGAGGGAGAGAGAGAGAGAGAGAGAGAGAGAGAGAGAGAGAGAGAGAGAGAGAGAGAGAGAGGGAGGGATCTCAATATTATAGCTGTAAGAGATTAAATTCTATGAGCCTGAGCTCCAGAGGGTAGTGAAATGTTCTTATTTTTATTTTATTTTGTATACTGGGAAGGTTTTACCTGTGTCCTCTCATACTCTGTACCTTCTAACACCCCTTTCTATGACTACCAATCAGATAAAAATAAACACCATATGATACACCAATCAGAAATTGCAGTTCAGCAGAACAAGGACAAAGTCCAAGGTAAAGGAAACTTTAAAAAAATCCAGAATTATTAGACCGTGCACTAAGAGCTTTCCACATCGTGAGAGGCACAATTTGATGCTCCTCTTCTTACTGGGAGAAGTAGAGATCCTGTGGAGTGGATTGAGAAGGCAAATGTTCTTTTCTGTTGGTTTTTGCTTCAAGGAGTTCTCTAGCAATTTATTTGAATTCTAATTAACATATGAAGATTGAGTTCAGGGTTAAAGCTTAGTAGGGAACCTTTGTCCAGAGCATACATTGGTTTCACATGGGGAGAGAAAGGTTGAAGGTTTGTAGGTCTAGGCATCCTTGGTAACTCTCTGGAAAGTTGGAATAAGCCACCTGCCTGTGATAAAATATGACCCTCTCTCACTCTTGTAAATTGCTTTTGCCCAGTCACATTTAGAGGTCATTAATCTTGTTTCCCTTTATGGATGGACATTCAGCACATTCCCCACAATTGATTCAGTTTTACAGTTTGGAGTTAGATAAAAAATTTACAAAGTTCAGTTAGAAAAAAATGTCATATCACAAGGGTACAGGTTGAAAATTGCTATCTATATCTCAACTGCAGAGAAATAGGCATTTGCAGAAAGGAGCTTTGAAAAAGATCAAAAGAACAAGACATAAGCAGCCAATAAATAATCATAATTTCTTAGCCTAGAAGGAACTTCTGAGGCCTATACCAAATAGAAATTCCCTTTTTCAGTATCAGTAAGAAACCAGTCCTATAGCACATTGTTAAAGACATCTTAGACATAGAAGTCATTACACTAAAAGACATTCCATTCTTTCTGTGACCCCTTGATCTCCTAAGATCGTTATCGAGTTTGAGCAGACCTTTGTGGCAATTGTCACTTTGTGTTATAGTTATTTCTTATTTTGATTTCTTCCTCATATTCTGAGTATATACACAAAATACATTGAATATTAGTAGGCACTTGGCACACTTTTTTTGAATGTCACGTCAAAGAAATCCTGGCTCTAGTGATGAGAATCCTAGATACCATCTGCTTATCTCTCACATCATTGCAAGAAGGATTGTAAAAAGAAGTAGTTCTGTGTTTATGGTTATGATAGTAAGTCTTTGTATTTTCTTTTTTAATGTATTTTCTCTAGGCCATTCTGGTTCAGTTTTGACAATGATTTCTCTGGAATAACTAGTGGCCAATCAGAAATAAACATGTTAAAGCATTCTAGTCACCCAGAAGGAAAAGTAAATACTTCTTCCTTAGACGTCAGCCAGGAAGTCAGGGAGTACTTCTACTTCCCGTCCTTTATCTTGCATTGACTTGATTGAGAATGTGAAGCCATTGCAGAGTCAATACTGAATAGAACTAGAGTTTATTAATTATACCCAAAGCAACATTCTGAAAAATGTTCGATCAGGACAAAGAGAATATTTGCCACAGAGCAAACACAAGGGAGTTAGAAATCACATCATAATTAAATGGATAAATATTTGATTTTCTATAATATGCAGGGTCTGAAAGTAAATGTGATATGTGTGTCAGAATTTTTCTGTCTGGACAATATTCTCTTGTCACTACAAAATTAAGACAATGCTTGACTACTTTGATTTCCTTTTGAAATGCTTCAAGGTGAATCAAAATGTTGACAAGTTTCAACCAGGTTTTTACTTTCTATTGAGTTTATCTCTGATTGCTGCCATTCACATTTGGAATTGGTGTAAACAACTGGCTGAACACATTTACATTGTAAATCCTGGGCTCTGGAAGGTGCGTTTGATATTTTTTTTTTCCCATTTCAGCTAACATATAATTATGCTTGTAAATGGCAGGTCCCAATAATTTACACAAGGAAGCGAATTGTTAAATTGTTTTCAAAGATCCCTACACAGTCTCAATGCCTCTACTCATCAAAACATGTGCCATATTTATACATTGAGATATTATTGCTTATTTAAATATTTTAATTTTTATTTCAAATACCATACTATGAAAGCCTGCAAAAAGGTGTCATTGCAACTCAATGGATTTAAAATAGACATTGCTTAGAATGATTTATTTGGGCCGGGTATGGTGGCACATGCCACCAGTACTTGGGAGGACAAGGCAGAGGGACTACAGGCTTAAGGTCAGGCATAGATACTTAATACAGATACTCAGAAACTTAGCAAGACCCTGTTTCAAATTTAAAAATTTAAATAAAAGGACTTGGGCTGTAGCTCAGAGGTAGAGTGCCCCAGTACTCCCCCACCCCCGAAAAAAAACATGGACATACTTCTCTGAAATATACTTTTATATCATTAACTTCATTTTGCTGGGATAAAGGTGGCCAGAGTATCCATACTATATTTGATATATGTATATTTTTGGCAGGACATATTCAAAGAGCAAATTTGAGAAGGAGATTATTTTATTCTTTATATTTTAATATAGTTGAGAGAAAATCACTGATTGAAGGGTGGAACTGGAATGCTCAATCTTAGAGTGATTCTTAGAGTCACTACTCCAGTGGAAGGAAAAATAGAAATTTAATAGGTAGAAGAAAGATGGAGGATACTAAGCACAAGTGAACAGAGATCTCAAAGAGGAATTTGACCAAATAATTAAGTGTCAATGATTTTTAGCTAGATGTCAACCTCTATATAATTATCTAAAGGGTTGACAATTTGAAGAAAATGGAATAAAATGAGAATTATGGTCACAGTAGATTCAGAGGAAGAGTCTTGATACCAAGTCCAATTCCCAACCAGTTTTTTTTAATTTGTATTATATTTATATTATGACTAGAGAAAAAGATTGAAAATTAAAAAAAATAACTTTTAAATAGTACCAAAAGATAAATAAAAATTATGGGAATCAGGTTTCTAGGAGAATTCTGGAAATATTAATTTATATTATTGTTCCCCCCAAAATAGTTTGTTTGATGTATGTATGTGTATGTGTGTATATATATATATATATATATATATATATATATATATATATATATTGTGTTTCTTGTGAGAATAATAAATTAATATAAAGATTAGCTGAGGTATAATTAAGATAAAATATTAACTCAATAAAAATTATATTTAAAGATGGGTCTTGTATTATACATATATGTACAAAAAGCAAACATTTATCTTTGTTTCAAAATACTTTAGAGTTCTGGGATCACCTTGAAAAACACCATTCTATACAGTTTTAACTATAAAGAACCAAGAAAATAGTTGCCTTTTCTCCCCTTTAAACTTTCTATTTTTTTTATTCTCAACAAATTAAAATAAGAAGAACTTAGGAAATATGAAATTGTCAATCTTACCTTTACCTTCTCATTTGAGAGATCACTTTCTACATAATGATTTCAATTTGTTCTTCAATGAAGAATTAAGTTGTTCATATTTAATGCAATGGTTAATAAAATGGTGACTGATTTCTCTAGTTACAGGCAAGCACTCTGCCACTGACCTACCTAGACTGTTATATTTCTCATAGCTATAGTTAGTGATGCACATTACATATGTTTATGCATAGTGACAGAGAGAGTAACATACAAAAGGACCAAGGGATGCCACAGATGGGCACATACTACATTTTGTTGCCTTGTTTGATGTTCTCGCATTTGCCCTGTGGCTGGATCCAAGGTCATATACTTGAGTTGAATTGAAATTATTAATACAGAAATATTTTAAAACCACTAATTTTTTTCATCAAAATCTTGTAGAAAAAACATTTGAATATAAATCTAAGTTGTGGTTGAGTATTCTATAGTAATTTAATATAAGGATTGAATGTTTCCACTCTTGCATTCTACAAGTATGCTGTGTACTTCTTAAATAGACCAACTGGGGCAACACCAAGTCATTAATGAAGAGGACATGTCCAGGAGAAACAACAAAGCTCATTTTGCCACGCGTGGTGGCACATACTTGTAATCCCCGTGCTTGGGAGGCGGAGACAGGAGGATCGCGCTGGTTTGAAGTCAGCCTCTCTGGCTTAAGAGACCCTGTTTCCAAATAAAAATATAAAATAGGTCTGACAGTGTAGTCTGGAGGTAGAAGGGTTTCCAGGAACCCCCGTACCATCAAAAAAACCCACAAAAAAAAAAAAAAAAAACATCATTTAGTGGGTAGTGTAACAGAAACTGGCTTGAGTAAGAAGCCATTCTGGGCAGAAGGGACTACAGTGGCTATTCAACCAAACTGTAGTTAATTTAGTCAGGGTAACATTTAAAGTCTCCAATTTATTTAGAGTCTGATATGCTCAAGGTCAGGTAAGGTTTTGTAATTTAGTAGTATTAGTATCTCTATACAAGATTACTATCTTTTATTGTGGTACTGGGGATTGAACCCAGGGCCATTCTACCTCCGAGCTACCCTCCCAGCCTGATTTTTTCTTCTTTATTTTGAAACAGGGTCTCACTAATTTGTGGAGGGTTTCACTAAGTAGCTGAGGCTGGCTGCGAACTCAGATCTTCCTACCTCAGCCTCCCAAGTATTTGGATTGCAAGTATGCGTCACCACATCTGGCTCCAACATTATTATCTTGATGGAGAAATCAAGACAATAAGGAATCAGGGGATAGAAATAAAGTGAATGTCATAAAAATGTACTTCAGATTCTAATGAGAGATTACTCAATATCACTACAGGAATGAAAAAGGCCTTCATGGATGAAGTAAAATTCCTAGAAGCACAACGATACTGTAAAATATCAAAGCACTGTAGCCATTGGCGGTGAAGTCTCAGAAGTGTTATAATGTATGATGTGTGATAAAGTTATGAGATCTAATCTCTAATCATAGAGTCATCTGCTATGATTTTAGTATGCAATGGCAAAATGATTAGATAGTCATGGTCTTGGCTACCCAGAGCAGCAGGAAATAGACTCCACTTTTGATGCAGGTATGTCAAAAATCATAAGTTCCATTGAAGTAGCTGTTCCCAGGCAGAAATGTAGTTGTTGAGTACAGGTTTATGGCTGTGGTCAGAAATAGAAAATTGCATAGGAGTAGAGGCAGATATAAGGCCTTTGAATTCTTGGCCACACAGTAGCTTAGCCAGAAGAGATATAATGATCTCAGCATAGGAACTATTGGATTCTGTTTTGATCCTAACTAGCTTTCCCATGGGAATATAAGTGTTTCAAGGCTTTTGTAACAAGACCAAAGAGCACTAGAATTCAGATTCTAGAGACTCTCTTTTACATAAGATTTGATGTTAATAATTGCTTTATTCCAGTTATCTTTATAGTTTCATCAAACTCTCAAGGACTTTAGTCATTTTAATTTGGTTTGTTTTGTTGTTGAATTTTGTCATTTGACCTTTAAAATGGATGGTAATATTGAGTAGTGATAAAAAAAAACATGCGCTTAGGCGCCAGATTTCTGAGAAAAAATTTGACTTCTATTTCTGAAGGACTATTACTCTTGCAAGATACTTACCTAATATGATGCTCAAAAATTTTTTTTCACTTAAGGATAAAAACATTATGTGCCTATAAAGGAAACTATGTTAATGACATAATATAGTAATTAAGGACATGGGTCTTGAACTAATCTCTGGTTTAGATTTCAGTTCTATTGCTTACTAAAAATATGATGTGGCAATTTTATTTAACCTCCCTATCTCCGTTCTCTTATCTTTCACACAAAGCAAGGAGCCAACTGATCATTGAGTAAAGTAAAATGAATCTTGAACCAAAATACACATTTTTTATTACCTCATTTATTTGTTATAGTAACAAAAAACTGACTAATACATTTTCTTAAATTATACTTAGTCTCTGAATAAAGACAGGGACAAGGCAACACTTCTACCTTACATGATACTATTGTTCTGTCCATAACCAAAAATATATTAACTCTTCCCCCAAAGACACAATTTTTGAAATCTTTTGTGATGTTTACCTATCTCCTCAATTCCTCTAACTACAATAAAATGGTTTACAGTTAACAATACTTAATACTATTATATAATGTCAATATTTTTATATTTTATAAGGACAGAAAAAGAGAAGGAATAATTTTAAGAAGTTTGAGTAGAAGTCCATTGTATTTCCCATAACTGTTGATGGATACCTAGGTTGCTTCCATAATTTAGCTATTGTGAATTGTGCTGCTATGCACATGGATATGAATATATTACTGTAGTTCTCTGAGTTTGACCTCTTTGGAAAGATATCCAAGTGTAGTATAGCTGTATTATATGGTGGACTCATTCCCAGTTTTCTGAGGAATCTCCACACTGATCTCCATAGTGGCTGAACTAATTTGCAATCCAACTAACAGAGGAGAAGAGTTCTGATTTCCCAACATCCTGGTCAACATATAGTCAGCAGTAAAGAAAAACAAAATCATGTCATTTGCAAGAAATTGGAAGGACCTGGAGAACATTATATTAAGTGAAATTATCCAGTCACAGAAAATGAAAGGTCACATGTTTTCTCTAATATGTGGAAGTTAGGGTGTAATTGGGATTCCAGAGTGCCTCCAGATAATAAAGAAGAAACCTCAGTGAAACCAGGGAGGTGGTACAAGGAAAGGGGATGTGGCAGAGTGACGTTCATTAATAGAATTACTGCCATCCACTGTATATACATATGTGAAAATACCAATGTCAATCTCAGTACTCCATATAGGGAAGGGGAAAAATGGGAAGGGGGGCGAAACCAGTTACTGTGTGCATCTGTGTCACTGTCAACATGATTTACTTTATGATGTGAAACTAAAATGTATCAATAAGAGCATATTAAAATAATAAAAAACTAAGAATTTGTTATATACATGCACGCATGCTCAAATATGTCATTAAAATAAGTAGTCAAGGCAATTACAGTCATCATTACTGTATTGATTATATGGTTATAACTGATATTTATATCTATCTTCTTTTATTGCCTACTATATATTGCATTTTCTTCAGTGAGACCTTAAATTACCATAGATCTTTGTCTGCTTAAATGCCCCAGACCTTGATTTTTAAAATGTCAGCCATTAATATACCCATCTGAATTGGTTATTATAGTTTTCCATTGAGTTAAATCACAGTAACAAGTAATACTAAGTGATGCCTTAAGGATTTCCTTTATGCTAGGCATAGCCTTCATTGTCCCCATCGTGGAGTAGCAATCTAATTTCTCTTTGGTAGTCACAACAGTCAGCCCAGAGAGCACAATCACTTCCTCTCTACCTGTTGATTCAGAGGCATGAACAGCCAAAGCCGTCAGGTGGCACTTTAACTTCTTCATTCAATGGAACCTTCATTGTGTCTCCTGGTGGAAGTGTGCCTGACTTTAGGACTGAAATTTCTAGTCGGCAGAGCATAAGGACATGAGAAGAAGGAGCCCATATGCTACTCTTGGATCACTGGTGCTAATAGTGACTTGTACCACTTCTATTTCTGCCCTTGATTCCTGAACCTGGGCATCTTGGTTGTGGGAGATGTAGCTCATCTACCACACTGATTCAGAGAATATTTGGCCTCCTGAAAAGTCTTGTGTCAGATCTGCAGGGTATTGTCACCCAGCTGACACTATAACTGAGTCCTCTAAGGGCTATTTAATATTTAATGTTCTGTCAAGCCAGCTGCTCAGGAATGGTGGGGGACATGATAATACCAGTACATCCATGAACATGGACCCCTTTTTTAAAAATTTTTTATTGAACATAAATAGTTTACATTTAAACTATATTTGGTGCCCTCTCCCCCCACCCTCGTTTTCCTTTCCCCCCTCCCACCAATGGTTGTCCAGGTTAACCATGTCTTATTCATAATTTTACACATATTCAGATGTAGACCCTCACTAATCAAGATCAGCCTTCCTCCTCTCCTATATTTCCATTCAAACTTTGCTGATATTTCCCCTCCATTATTTGGAGTCCCACTGGTATCCTCTGTGTTTCCTAGTTTGGGCATATTAGAGGAAACATATGTACCTTCTCCTTCTGTGCTTGGCTGATCTCACTTAACATAATGTTCTCCAGGGCTTTCCATCTTCTTGCAAATGATATAATTTTTTTCTTCTTTATGGTTGAATAGAATTCCATTGTGTGTATTTCCCAAAGTTTTGCTATCTATTCATCTGTTGATGGAGATCTGGGTTGGTTCCATATTTTGGCTATTATAAATTGTGCTGCTATGAACATAGGTATGCATATGTTGCTGTATTTCTCTGAATTCAACCCCTTTGGAAAGATACCCAGGAGTGGTATAGCTGGATCATATGGTGGATCTATTCCCACCTTTCTTAGGAATCTCCACACAGATCTCCATAGTGGTTGAACTAGTTTGCATTCCAACATGGGCCCTTTTTAAAATGATGGATTCTATGAAATAAGTTTTCTGATCAGAAGCAATGGATTCTGATACCATGAATACCATGAATATACCAAAGAATACCATGGCTGTGGATAAGGCATTCTGTAAATGAATAGAAGATAGTTTGGGTGGAAGCATTGTATGCAGGAAAGTCAAATCTGTATACAGAATCTGTTTGGGGATGAATAAAATATTGCTCCTTTAATGGTGGAAATTGTCCAATTTAATCAACTTGCCATCAGGTAACTGACTGATCATCCTGAGAGTGGTGTCCTATTGAGATTTTAACATTGCCCTCTGTTTCTGGCAGATGGGGCATTCAACAGTGGCAACAGATGATTTGGCTTTATTGAGTAGATGTCCATGATTCTGAGCCTATGTATAACCTCATTCCTGAAACCATGGCTATTATGTTCATGAATACATTGGACAATATAAGGATGGGTATATAAAGAGACTGACTGTGTCCACAGAATGTATTATCCTATCCAATTATTAAACTGCTCCTCTGCCAAGTTCACTCTTTGAGCATCCTTCACATCCACATGTAAGTATCTTCATTTTTCACTCATTTAGAGGGGTTTATCCACATAACTTATCACAGGCCCTCATATCCCCTATTTCCAAATCATGTCTACTATATGCATCTCCTCTCAATTTAAACCACTGCTCCTTTCTCTTTTCAAGTAAAGTGACCAACTAGGTAAAATACTTAAATTATGTCTGCTAAGGCATTTATCTTCACTGTTCTTCAGCTATGTGCCAGAAAAGGACCTTGGTGTTGTAGCTATCTGCTATATGCACCTATATATCATGCAGAATCATCTGTAAACCAGTCCCAAATCCTTTCTTCCTCTGTCAAATGATTGTAGAAAATGCTATGGGAGGCCATAGGTGTAGCTTTGAGAGAAAATATGACAGAGCTGGAGTTGGGACCACAGATATTTCATACACTAATTGGTATAATTGTGCTTTTAGAGTGGGCCTAATGATGCATGTATCATTTTCATTTGATACTGATGCTGTGCACACCCAACTTTATGAATGTTACATCAGATAACATCTAGTTCATGATCCGTAGGTTGCTTGATAACTTAGTGGACCATGGCTAAGGGTTCAGTTTCTCTTAAGGCTCAGTGGCAGTCCAAAAGCCGTGTCTCAAAAGGGAAACAGTTGTCAGTTGAGGATGATGGACCTTTTGGTTCACACTTTAAGGTTCTGCACTATGATCAACCTCTGTGGACCTTCTAAAGGTTGGAAATAAGAATCCTATCTACCATTGCCACTTCCAGAACCATCATGTGGTACAAGAAACAGAGCAATACCCATGACAGGCTGCACCTGTAAAAGAGTTGCCTCTTATTCTAGTCCTCACTCAGAACTGCAGCTTTTTGGCTCCCTTTGTAACAAGGCTGATGTACCACAACCACAAAAGGAATATATTGCCTACCAAACAGAAAAAGGCCCAAAAGGAAGATATTCTAAATTGAATGTTATAGATAATCAGGAAGGAATGTGAGAGTTGTTTGCTCAAATATGGACAAACATGTTTATTTGATTGGTTCATAAATGACCCCCAGTAAATTAGCTTGAAACACTAGACCTGCTTTTTTCTACTGCAGAGGGAGTTTCAATGCCTTAAGCAAACTGGGGAGATGGAGTGGATTTGTCATTAAAGATCTGCTCACTCATCCTGGGATGATTCAAACCACAACTATGAGAAATAAATTTGGGAAGGATGCCCCAGCCTCCCTGATGAGCTCTGTGATGGCCCTTTTCTGAAAGACAGGAAGTACAGTGGTAACTGCTGCCACTAAATTAGGAAATTTAAATTCAGTGGAAGCAACTGAATCCTGGGGTGTCAGGGATGAAGGTCACATTATTCAGTAGTCCTAATGTGGCATAACTACCCATCATGGCTAGCAGGGTTAAAGTAGTAAACAGTGTAGTCTGACTTAAGTAGAGCATTGCCTACTTGATCACTGAGTTTGTAGAAGTTAGACAGATGAGAAACCTACTAAAGCCTTACTTGATCTGAATAACTAAAAGAATTCTAGGTCAAATGAACAAAAGGCTAACTGAATCATAAAACCAGAAACTCATACTTCCCCAACTAATTTCTGGATTGAAGCAGTTTATAGACCCAAAGCCTATTGAATGAAGGGGAGGCCAGACTCCAGTAAAAAGAACCTTCTTCGGCTACTAAAAAAGTTATACTGCTCATCTTTCCAAATAATTCCCTAGTAGGTCTATAATGTTTTACCAGGGTGACAAAGCAATTTATAAAAAGGGAATAATTCAATCATTTGATGACTGTTGGATACTGACTCTGAACTCACATAAAGTTGAGAAGATCCAAAATGTCATTATGGCCCAATCGTCAGAGGAAAGTCAGGTGCTCAATGAGTTTTTAGTTTTTAACTATCTCACAATGGGTCCAGTTAGGTCCCCAAACTATCTTACTGTTATTTCCCCAGCTCTACAGTATATAATTGGAATAACATCCTCAGCAACTGATAAAACCCCCAGATTTTAATAAAATTGTGTGTGTGTGTGTGTGTGTGTGTGTGTGTGTGTGTGTGTGTGTGTGACTAGAACCCAGAGACTATCTGCCTCTGAGCTACACCCTCAACCCTATTTTATTTTTTATTTTGAAACAGGGTCTCACTAAGTTGCAAAGGGCCTCCCTAAGTTGCTGAGGCTGGCAGTAAATCAGTGATCTTTCTATTTCAGCCTCCTAAATACTGGATTATAAACTTGTGCCACTATATCTAGTTTAAATACTCTTCTTAAGCCTCAAAAAAAAACCTATGGACAGACATATTTTTTCACCCTTGTTCAATGGGAACATCTACTAGTTTATTTTTAATTCTCAAAATTGTTTTAAAAATTCTTAGAAATTTTTTATATCATATGATCTTTGAACTAAGAAGAAATTTTATAATTTTATTTTCAAGTCATTGATATCTCATGTTGCAACATTTAAAGTTTTATCTGGCTAATGAAGGAGAACTGTAATTGTGATAAGTGGTAAAAAGATCATTTCTTAGGTAATTAATTTCCCTTGAAATTATTCAATGACACAGATGGCCTCTTTCACTGACAGTTATAGTTATTTGTTGATTCTCAATTCCTTGGGAGATTCTTATTCTATTGTTGTGCTTTAATTTTTTTCTGGCTACTTTGCAGTAATTAGTTTTTCTGGTATTTTTCTTCAATTGAGTAGTTAGATGTGATTTGAACCTTATGTGATTAAGTTGAATGGATTGCCTTTTCTGCAGCCTTCCTTTGACTGGCAATATAAGAAAATGGAAGCAAAAGCGGTTGATAAAAGAATTCAAGCAATCACTTCATGACCTAGAAATTTTTGAAAGTCTCTAGACTTTCTCATTCCTTGACGGTAGTTCTTTCAAGGACAATTTATTTCATGTTTTTTAAATACCAAACAGTCAGCAGTACAATTTATATCAATGACCTTACAAATCCCCATACATATCTTATTTTATTAAAGTTAACCCTTCACTCAAAATTAGCCAGGACATCTAGTAATTTTTATTTTAATGTTAACGCACCTGGGTATTACATAAGCTACTGTGATGTTCTGTTATTACAAGTGACTAACTTTCTTTGTACCAAAAAGATTCTCATTTGAGGATCCATCTTTGAAAACTGGTAAAATTTTTCCATATATCCTGTGTTCACATAATCAGCCATCCTGAGCTATAGCAGAGTGAAAATATGTGTTCACATGGAGCATTTTAACAAAATGTGCAGCGTTTCTTGTGGCCAATTTGTTTGGCTGTCAAGGCTCAATTACAACAAGTTGAACAGAGTTTCCAAAAACCAGAGTACAGAAATTTAAATCTCTGGTGCCCAAGGAATGTCAGTTGTCTGGAACTGTGCTAGTGTTTACAAGGGAGCTTTTGCCAAGACCATGCTGTGGTTTGCTTTGTAAAGACAGAACTCTCACTACCATAATAAAATATGGGAACATTAGAAATGGTGGGATGTTACTAGTCTCTTTTTCTTAGTATAATTTTATGTTATTGCCTAAGGATGACTTAAAAAAAGACCAAACAGCTTATATCAAATGCGGTCAGTAGAAAGCCTTTGAACCTGAATTCTGCATTGAGTGTCATGAGAAACAGATCAGAATTGAGAGGACATGTGGAAAACTTTTAAATGGCCTCTGAGTCCACACTGATGGCCTCTCAGGTTGCTGATGAATTGCCACTGATCTTGATTTGAGGCTGATTGGGGAATTTATTGCACTGTTATCCATCAAGATGGATGTAGCTCTTCTTTATAACTTTCTTTAGCAATTGAAATGGATCTTTTTGTTCAGCTAAAATGTCTCTAGCATCTCCTGAAGCTCTCAAGTATCAGGGCCTTATATTGTCTCCTTATTTGGGGAACTAGATGAGAGGAAGATATCAAAATAAGAAATGTGAATTTTACTATTCCTTTCCTCTGATTTATAGATAAAAGAACATGAACATTAAAATTAGTAGGCATGATAGAATGGTAGTGAAAAACTATTAATTAGATTTCTGGTGTCATTCTTTTTTGAATCACCATATAGCCATCGACATATGTATGATTAGGCAAATTTCTAAGTGACTCCAAATTTTTGCTTTCATATTTTCTGAGTAAAATATTTCTTAGGAGTTTTGTAAAGTTCTAAACCAGACTTTTAAAAACTGTTCTTGTCTTTTTATTTTATTTCTTGCACCTTTTTTAATTGGTGCATTGTAGTCATACCTATTAATCATTAATAGGTATGACTACAATGCACCAATTAATCATTAATAGGTATGACTACAATGCACCCATTAAAAAGAAGATGATAGAGGCAAACTTGCACACATCATTTATTTACCACTTCCCAAATTCCTATCCCATTCCCTCCCCCCTTTCTCCTTCTCATGTTTGGCTTAGTTATTGACTTTGATGTTTGTGAATGCATATCATGTACATTAAAGACTTTCTCATTTTCGCCCTCCCATTCCCCTCAGGTCACCTTATTTGTTCATCTATGGTTTCTCCATATTGTCTAGAGTTCCTCCTATTACTCTTTTTCTCCCTCACTTTCAAATATTGGGGAGAGCATCTGAGTTTTACTTTTTGTGACTGACTAACCTCACTAGCATAATGTTCTCCAGTTCTATTTCCCCTCAAATTATATAATTTTGTTCTTCTTTATGGCTGAGTAAAATTCCACTGTGTACATATTCTATAGGTTTTTAATCTTTTCATTTGTTCATGGACATCTTACCTGGTTCCATAGTTTCACAATTTTGAAATGTGTGGCTATGGATATAGATACATGTGCATTAGTTTGGTGGTTTGGCTTCCATTTGGGGGGTAGATACTCAGGAGTGGTATTGCTGGATCATATGATAGGTTTGTTCCCATTCTTCTGAGAATCCTCCATACTGTTTTCCAGAATGATTGCACTAATTTGCAATCCCACCAATAATGCAGGCTTAATGAGACAGTCCATATAAGTTGCTTAGCATGGTACTTGTGATGGTATATATTCATGTTACTAGTTATTTACACTGTTTTTATCCTGGTTTTAGTAATTAGTAGATGAATATTCTGCCCTAAAATATTTAATTTCTCAATTCTTTTTCTCTTCTTTAAAATGGTGATAATGATACCTAATTTAGAAAAGTACATTGAGAATTAAGATCGATATAAAGTGCAAAGTGTTTGGTAGTAGTTGATCATACCAAGCAGTTGTCATAACAAGTAGTTGTCATACCAAGCAACAATAACAAAATCAACAAGAGCAACAGTATTGTTAAGTAATTTTCAAGTGCCAGTCACTCTATGTAATGAAGACAGGTCCCACCATTTTAATTTAGTAAAACAATGCTATGAATCAGTAAGATGGATTCACATTTATGTCAAATTGCTGGGTCACTATTGCTTTCTGTTAAATACTTTGTAGCTTTTGCTTTGGGCTCATGTGTAATGTTTTTTGTCAAATTGTCATATTAGTGTTTATTTGCCCATCAGGAAGAAATCAATTGTTTTCTCTGGGCTATACAGCTTCTGATTAAAGAAAAAGTCAACTCGAATCGAATTTAAAGACTGACATTATATGCCTTTTTGGGATTCTTAGGTGAACTTTCTACTTCTACAGAGGGAATTCTTAAGTGGACCCTAGAGGATTTCAGAAAGAATGTCAGTATGACATCTCATTGTTCATCCCACAGCAGGAAAAAATAGAGACCCTCACACCAGGGGTCTAAGTACAGTGTACAACATAAAGGTTTCATTTTTCTAGGGATGGCTGGGTCCTTGCAGCTTTTCTAAGAGGAAGTATATGGATAAGTAATTTTAAGTTTTAAGATTTTAAGTTGTCATTTTATTGTTTTTGGTTCTTGATGGTAGTTTTGTCAAAGACTTAGAATTCAAGGCCAAATTTATATTAGATTCTTTTAAAAACCAATTACAACATTGTGTGTTAAAAGTAGCATATTTAAATGATGAATTTTTTTTTTTTTTGCGGGTCTGGGGATGGAATCCAGGGGCATTCGACCTCCGAGCTACACCCCCTGCCCTATTTTTTATTCTTTATTTTGAAACAGGGTCTCACTAAGTTGCAGAGGGCCTCACTAAGTAGCTGAGGCTGTCCACGAACCACGATCCTCTGGTCTCAGCCTCCCTAATGCTGGGATTACAAGCATGCGCCACCACGCCCGGCTTCCAATGATGAATTTCTTTATAGCCACCATCTCTCTCCAGAACTCTGGGCTTTCTGTAAAGATGGAAATTGATTTAATGTATCTAGGTAGTTAACACAGAATTTTAGTAAGAATGTTAAGAATTGCTATTAGAAAGTATGCTGCCATTTATTTGCTCATTTCCCAAAAGCAGAAAGTCTATTTCAGTGATTTGAATGAGTTTCAATGAAGTATGTAGAAGCACTAGATTTCATGACCTTCCTTTTCTAGGTCAAGGTACAAATTTGCCAAAAAAACACTTTAAAGTAACTTTATATGCTATATTCCATTTGCAAAAGAAGATGGAGTGATTCAGAAATGGTGGTGCATACCTGCAATTTTAGTACTTGGGAGGTTGAAACAAGAGTATCTGAGGTTCAAACTCAGACAGCAATGGTGTGTGTGTGTGTGTGTGTGTGTGTGTGTGTGTGTGTGTGACTGGAGGTTGAACTCAGGGACATTCTATTTCCTAGCCATTTTTATTTTTTGTTTGGAAACAGCATCTCACAGATTGCTAAAAGTCTTGCTGTTTTGCTTAGGCTGGCCTCCAACCGGTGGTCCTTCTGTTCAGCATCCAAAGTACTAAGATTATGTGTGTGCCACCACACCTAGATTCTTACATCAGGTTTTATTTTTAATCATATTCACTATCATCTTAAGGAAGTCATTTCCTTCCCCAGATTTACAAAATCTAAGTGTAAAAATGAGAAATTTTCATAATGGTCTCTAAGGACCCTTTATCATTAACATTTTCTATATGTAGTGTATGCTTATTTAATTCATATAAAGTATAAGGTGTGTTGTTTTCTGTATTGAAGAAATAAAACAAAATAAGATGACACCTACTTTAGGGAAGTAATTAAGACTCACATGCTTGGTAAAATCACCAAACTTAGGTGTAAACTGTGTTCTTATGTTCATTTTGAGAAGAAACTCCATCAATTTCCTAGGAATTTTGAATACTTTGTAGTGAATAAAATTGGGAGCTCTAATGTCAAAACTCTAGTGTACTGATTCTTCTGATATGATTACTGATGGGTGGAGGTAGGTTTCCTCTGAAATGCTTTTAGGTGGTTCAAGAAATGAAATCTCTACTCATAAGCTATGAGGGAAAATCCTATCATCTACATATATCCGACAAATTTTGTCTATCATTAACATAGACCAGACAAAATATGTCAGAATGTATTGAATAATAATAATTTCACAAGCTACACCACTTTCATTAGTTAAATTCACCAAAAGACTCATGATTCACTTGGGATGGGGACCTTAGCAGTCATATTACTTGATTTTATTTAATTCTCATTCATGAATATCTCTAGCACTCAAGTCATGCATCACACTTCACACACTGTTATGTAGGTTACAGAAAGGCAAAGAAAGGTTTAAGGCAGCCACAGGTTTCAAAGACCTCCAAGAACAAAAGCAGAGAGCAGATACAAATGCAAGAGTCACTGAATGTAGTCAAAGTGTGAAGAACATTCTCAGGGAACAGATCTTATTTGAGACAAGGGTCCAGTCAGATGGCAGGTGATTCCAAAGTGGACTCCATCATGCAAGGAAATAGACCCGAGTTAAAGCCTCAGGCACAATTTTGAGGGTTCATTGCCTATCAATCCTGAGTTCACCAGGTGGTCTGACAAGGTAGTAAGTAGGTTTGTGTGTACCACCATACAAGGCTTAGGTATTCTTCCTTGTATGTGTCTCAGGTGAGGGGGTTGCATCCTTCAGTGTTTTGATATGGTCGATAAACTCCCAGGTCTGACTTCTCATATGGGTTTGGTACAACCTTTCATCCATGTGCTTTTGATTTAATTCAACTAGCTTGCAGGTGGCCATTTTTTATTTGCATGATTTGTTTATTTGTCAATCTGTGCCCTATGATTATACTGTGCATCTGGGGCTTATTTTTTTCATAAATTCTTTATGCCTGACATCTGGTGGCCATCTATTTGCTGAGACAAGTTATTAAGTCATTTTTCTTTAGCACTTGTCCTCAAAATAAAGAGGCTCATGGCAAAGGATACTTAAAAATGGAATGATTCAGAGCACAGAACAGCCTGCTTTCCAAACCCAGTGACACTGTGTGACGCTGCTTGCAAACCTGAGATTCTCCCATCTCAGCCTTTCAATTACTGAGATTATAAGTATATATCACCATGCTCAGCTTCAATAAATCATCTTTATCTAAAGTTTACTTAACTATTATACCACTGTTAGTAAATTTATTCTATTTTAAATTAAAGAAATTTATATAGTGATCTCAGAGGTATAATAAAAGTGAATTGGGGATTTTACTATAAAAATCAAAGTGCATTACAACAACCTATGGAAATGACACGATCAAACATGTATGATCAAGTCTATGGTACTTGCTTAGCATACATAAGGCCCTGGATTCAATCCCCACATCCATGAAATAAAAAAGTAAAAGGAAAGAAAAAAGGTAAAATCAGGTTTATAAATTTTTTTTTATGTTATTGTAGTTCTCTGATTTCAACCCCTTTGGGAAGATACCAAGTAGTGGTATAGCTGGATCTTATGGTGGATCCATTCCTCGATTTCTAAGGAATTTCCACACTGATCTCCATAGCAGCTGAACTAGTTTGCACTTTCACTAACAGTATAAGAGTTTCTATTTCCCCACATCCTTACTAGCAATTGTTGTTATTTGACTTCTTTATGCTTGCCACTCTGTTCGGGGTTAGATGCAATCTCAGTGTAGTTTTGATTTGTATCTTGCTAATTGCTAATAATAATGAGCGTTTTTTAATGTATCTATTGGCCATTTTATCTCTTGTGAAGTGTCTATTCAATTCAGTTGCCCACTTTTTATTTGGGTTATTTGTTTTGCTAGTAGGGTATTTTGAGCTCTTTGTCTATTCTAGATATTAGCCCTCTATCAGGAGGTAACTGGTAAAGATCTTCTCGCATTCAGTAGACTTTCTCTTTAGATTATTGATGATTTCCTTTGATAAAACTTTTTAGTCTGATGTCATCCCATTTATTAATTCTTGCTCTAATTTCCTGCTCTTTGGAGGTCTTGTTCAGAAAGTTACTGCCAATCCCTATTTACAGATGACATTATTCTCTGTCTAGAAGACACAAAGAAATCAACCAAAAGGCTACCAGAGCTGATTAACCATTTCAGCAAAGTTGCAGGATATAAAATCAATCTAAAGAAATAAGTGGCTATGAGGCAGAATTTATGCTAGGTTCTAGAGATATAAAGGTAAACATGACAACAATTCATGCCTTCAAGAATTACATGCACTGATAGAGGAAATAAACATGTAGCAAATGAATATGTAGCTGGTAAATGAGGAATGGTGGAAGAATCAATAAGATACAGAAGTGGTATATTTACCTTCCTGAAGATAACAGGAAGAGCATCACACCAGGCCTATAGTCTAAAGAAAATATTGCCAGTTATACCTGAGATGGAAACTACTTTAACATGGGCCATTTGCATGTGAAAAGGACATGAGTGAGAAACAGCACGTTATCATCTGGATGCTATGGGGGAATTGATATTTATTTCTGAACATTAGAAGTGTGAGGAGAAGAATAGAAGTTGTTACTCAGTGCATTAGGTAAAACCCAGAAAAGCCTTTCCTCCTATGCCACAAGTTTAAGCTCTTTCTCATTGGTACGTGCAAGCCCTGATAGAAAGCACTTGCTTACTGAATGAAGGTTTTTAATAGGAAAGATTTACAGTCATATTTGTTCATATGTTAGCTTTTAATCATTATGTCTGCAGAAGGAAGGAAGTGTGAGGGACAACCATAAGGAACTGATGGTAATAAATTTGACACTTGATTTGAAACCAACACACCCAAAGGTACAGAAATATGAAGTGTTGGAGCAGGCTAAGCAAACAATACACATTGTGATTAAGGTGACTATGAAAATGATGGGAAGGACGCTGGGCGTGGTGGCGCACGCTTGTAATCCCCGCGCTTGGGAGGCAGAGACAGGAGGATCGCGCAGGTTCGAAGCCAGCCGCGCTGGCGTAAGAGACCCTGTTTCAAAAATATAAAATAGGTCTGGGAGTGTAGCCCGGAGGTAGAAGGGCTTCCAGGAACCCCAGTACCACCAAAAAATAAATAAATAAATAAATAAAATAAAATATTTAAAAAAATAAAAAAATAAAAAATAAAAAAATGATGGGAAGGAAGAGGTGATTTTGAAAGCATCTTAAACATAAATATGTTTTGATGACACCAAAACACAAATAATTCTCATGTAGAACTGCCCAAGAATATTGTGTGCTCCATGCTGGTCACCATGTAAAATAGAAAGATTGTTTTCAGTGTTTCCAGTAAAAATGAATCCAGGTTCTCTATAAGTATCTGGGTGTTTCAAAATTTAAAGGAGTTTTCAAAAAGTTATCTCCATGTTGCCATTCATAGGTAGTTTTAACATCTTATAAAGGGACATCTCAGCATTTTCTGATATTTAAGATATGACAGCACACTCTTTAGTGGCCCATGGTATATATAGGCAGAAAAACACTAGCAGTAAATTGGACTCCAGCAGGATATCAAACAAGGACATTTCACATTAAAGTGCCTACAGATGACAGCCTTTTTTGTTGATTTGAGAATAGTTAGTATTATTACTTCCTTAAGGAACCATGAAACTAGGCAAGTTAATTCCCCCAGATAATTTTCTTGTACATTAGCTTTGGTGATGCAATACTATCAGTTACATCTGCTGGAGCTAATCATTGATTTATTATTCCTTTGGGGTGTTTAGAATTTCAAGTCTCATTGTGACAACTATTGACACAATATGTCTTCCTTTAAAATAGATTCTCTATTTGCAGCCCAGGGTTTTCTTTTGCACAACTCAGGGAAGCTACCCTCTTCTTAAATCCTCCTAGCATCTGTCAGTTTGCCTCCCCTGGGTGTTTGGTTTTCTGACCTGTGATCCATCTAATACTTTGGAGAGGCATTGAGAAGATGAAATTTTATTATCTCGGGTCAATTGGAACTCTACCTTTTTAACACTTCAGATTTTTCCTAAAAACCACATATTCATGCAACACTTGTAAAATTGAAGAAAATCCATATGTCATTTCAAAGAAGACCGTTTACTCTAGACCCACAAGCACAAAGCAATAACTGGGTCTAACCATTATAATATCAAATTCAATAGCAACTTGTTTTATTCAGCTGAATTGTTTATGTATGCCTCACTTATGTGACTTATTATATTGGTAGGAAGATATGTGTTTATGTTCTAGCACTGTACAAGGTATCAAAAACATAGGGGATCATATATTAGTACAAAAAATAAAAATAACTATGGTTAGTCTTAAAAAGGCACATCCAAAGCCAGCATTTTTCCAGGTGATATTCTTTAGGTGAGATAAAAATGCATTTATCAGGAATTTAAGCTGGGAAGGGTCCCCGTCTAAAGTGGTTATTTGGCTCCCAATGCCTTTACTGCTCCTTGTATTTTGATTGGCTTAGATCATCAGAACTCATTTTAAAGTCCCTGTTTCTTTGTTTGTAAATAAAACTTATATCAAGTACCAGCCCGTTGCTAGGACTCATGCATGGTGAAGATAACAAGTAGACCTTGCTTTGGAGGAGTTTGGGTATAACTAGGGTATTTTGCAATTCAGCAGGATGGAGACATGCACAAGATATTGGGTAATCACAGACAAGGAACACACCTACTCTTGACTCATTAAATTATATTTGATAGTCAGAATTTAGGGATTTGGAGGAGGTGAAGATTCAGGCTGGAAGGGAGGAAAATGTATCTATTGGGGGAAATATTCATTTCTAAAAAAAACACCAGAGAGCTATGAATTCAATAATGAATTTGAAATGAAGTAAAGTAAGCAACACTTACAGAGGAAACCTGGCTCCTGTAACTTATAACAAACCAATATATAGCATTCTTATGTAAAATATATCTATTTTGGGAGAAAAAGCTCAGCCCAAGTCAGTTAAGCAAGCATTACTGCATATATATTCTGTCCCTTTGGATCTTTAAAAGTTGAGTAAATTTCATTCTTTGCATAATTCTGAAAGCTTTTTCTCCCAAGAATCATTTGCCTTCAACTCCCACTATATAACTGTGCCTTCTCAACGTCATTACCATGTTCTAAATAGTTTTTATTAATGATCAGCACTTGTTAGGCTTAGTAACAATCCAAGCAAACAAATTATCCTGTCTTTACGTGCTTGGGGCCAAACTTCAATCAGCTTTGGCATGAAAAGAACAACATACAGAATGCCTAAAGTAAATTTCATAAAGCACAATTCTTTTTATATTTTATTTTTATAAATCCTTTATGAAAAGTTCTTTTAGAATAATTATATGTTTCCCAAGCCAAAAGCTTTCTCTTTATTTTCTCTGAGATTAGTAATATAGTAAAGCTCACAATAATTTCAAGAATTGGAAATAATTGAGCACAACTCAAGTTAATATTGTCAGTTAACAATAACTGTTGTATTGAGTAACATACATATTTGACACTGTGCTAATTATGTTTAAAGATGAATGAAAATAAGGAGGTTAATAGTCATATGTCTTTATGTGAATTTGATCAGGAAAAATGGGATCAGGATGAAAGAAAGCCCCAAACCTTAGTTTAGTATCAAGAGCTAAACTGCCTAGTGGAGAATGAAATGTAAGAAAAAAATGTCAGAAAGTCTAGACCAACATGTGTGTGTTAAAGTCATTGGAAATGTTATCTAACAAGGTCTCTACCTTTTTAAATTTTGGAGACTGCACATACAATTTGTCACCAAACTTGGAAACCTAGGTTGAGTTTTCCAACAGTTCTATTACAAATATTTTTGAAGTGGAAAAGAAAATTAAAATTCAGCATTCAGACACAAGCCTCAGGTAACTGCTGTTAGCCTCATCTGAATTCTCTAAGTTCACTGTCTGATACAAACAACAGTTAAGGGGCAAGAGGAAAACAGCTGAAAGTGAATAGGCAAAAATAAGCCTATTCCTGGTGTGGTGTGGTATTATAATGAAGACAGTTTAAAAATGAAATAGTTTGGTTGGGCGTGGTGGTGCACACTTGTAATCCCAGCATTCGGGAGGCTGAGACAGGAGGATTGCAGGTTCACAGCCAGCCTCAGCTACTTAGTGAGGCCCTCAGCAACTCAGTGAGACCTTCTTTCAAAATAAAGAGTTAAAAATAGGGTTGGAGGTGTAGCTCAGAGGTGGAATGGCCCTGGGTTCAATCCCGGGTACTGCAAACAACAACAACAATGTACAACATAGATGAGGGCCTGGGAGAATGTGGCACACGCAGAGTGGGGCTCCCCCTCAGCTGGCTCTGCCATGTGCCAGTCATCTCCAGATACACCCTCATCAATACACCAAGAAGTCTCTTAATCCTGGGTGTATCTCAGTCCAATCAAGTTGACAACCCATATCAACCATCATAAACCCAGTTTTAGAAATGAACAGAAAGCATGAACATTGAGCTCAGCCATCCATGTAAAGACTTGATCTGCAGTGGGAATGGTAAAAGAGAACACAGATGACTCCCTTGAACCAGAAATGTGGAGACAAAAGAAATTTAGGCTTAGAAAGACAATTTGCACAGTCTGATCTCACCTGTAGTGAAGGCTTTATGTGAGTTGGGGTAGCTGCTACTGCCCGGACTCAAAGTGCTACAGACTCCTGTCTTTGTAGACTTTAGTTACCATAATAGAATGTCATATACTAGGTCGCATTATCACCAGAAATTTATCTCTTACAATTCCAGAGGTGGGGGAGTCTAAGCTAAGGTGCCAGAAAGGTCGAATTCATTCTGAAAACTCTTGTCACGTTGGAAGCTGCTTCGTGCTGTGTGTTCACACAGCTTACACTTGGTGCACTCCTGGGAAGAGAGAGAATGCTCTCTCTCTAGCATCTTTACTTGTAAACTTCTTCAGAACCCCATCATGAAGGCCTCAAGCTCCTGAACTCATCTAGCCCTGATTATCTGTCAAACGCTTTGTCACCAAATGCCATCCCATTTATGAATTTTGTGGGGACACAAACACTCGGTTATAAGTCTTCCTTTTGATATTCAGCTTGCTGAGATTGACAGATAAAATCCAGGTCACCTAGTTTAAATTGAATATCAGATAAATGACAACTAATATTTTGACATAAATACTTTCATGCAACATTTATATCATACTTATATTAAAAACTTATTGCTTTGTCTCTGAAATTAAAATTTAACTGGGCAGCCTGTAATTTTGTTTGCTAGATCTGGAAATCCTACCCTATCATTAGTGGGTCAAATGCTTTTGCTGGTCTAGCCAACCAAATATTCATTACAAACTGAGAGGCTAAGACAAATGGACCTTGACAAGTTCTGGTCACTCGGGCTTTGTAGACCGGTGTTTGGATATTGCAATGAATTGCTGTGTCACGGAGACAGTAATTTTTCAATTTCGGGTATTGGCTATGTCCCTTTCTTTTCTCTATCATTTACTCATGGAAAAGCTAGAGGGATTTGCTTTAAGTACACTTAAGTGAAAGGCATGTCCAAATATGTCTTTCTTAAGTACTTAAGGTGACTTCATGAGAAGGACAGGGATGCTCCCCTACTGTGATAAGGTCACTAATAATGTAAGCTGCAGGTGGGTGCTCAGCCAGGTTTTAATACTGAGTGATTTAAGTAAGGGCTCAGCAAGGTATTTTTATTTTGCCATGAGAGGGCTCTGAGTTAGGGAAGGTGTATATTGAATCATAGGACAGTATTTAAGTCAGGCCCCTCTGAGGCCTCCCTCTGTGGACCTGG
Organism: Muscardinus avellanarius; assembly: GCF_963383645.1. Taxonomy (NCBI): domain Eukaryota; kingdom Metazoa; phylum Chordata; class Mammalia; order Rodentia; family Gliridae; genus Muscardinus; species Muscardinus avellanarius. The sequence goes on from NC_137791.1 coordinate 122,742,722, forward strand.
GGGCAGTTATTAACCTTGCTAATCCTCAGATTTTTTCACTTCCCAACTGAGATAACAACACATTTGCTACCTTAGGTTTTAATAATGGGATAATAGTCATATGAGACATCCTGATAGTACCCACTATGTGTCAATTTCTTTCAGCTTTATTAACATATCTAATATTCTCACATTCTGTGGGGGTGGGTGTTCTTGTTATCTATATTATGCAGATACAGAAATGGGAAGACAGAGCATGTAGCATTACAGGGATATTGTATTCTTATCAACCTGATGATGATGGTGGTTTCAATGCTTACCAAAGGAGGAACAACAAAACAATGGCCATTTGTTTAAAAGTTCTGTCTGTTCCTGAGAACACTGTTGGTTTGCTGCTTAATAATTTGGAACCTCACATCACTTTTCTTACAAAGAAAGAAAAAAAAAGATCGATTTCTACCTAATGTGAGCATGGCTTAATTGCCACATTCTGACAGTCACTTTGTCACAAAGTTAGGCAACTTTGGAGCTGATAGAGGCAAAACTCTAGTCTCAGCCAATTTCAGTGTGTTCAAGTTTGTATTAGGTCATTGACATCGGAGTCATTTTAAGCCTGTAAAAAAGCATAGGAAATGAGAAGCACATGAGGGAAAAAGAGGGTTGACATTCAATTTATAGTGTTAAAGAGCTTCCTCCCTTATTATTTCTCCTCTAGGGTTAAAACATATTGCTGCTCTTTCAGGTTTGATGTTTTTGTTTTGTTGTGTGACAAAGCTACTCATTATTATCTAAATTCATGTTATTTCCAAAGATTTGGGTGCTGACATTTTAAGTGTTAAATTTCTTATCTATTAAAATATGAAATATGACAACTATTCATCTATTCCAGATGATTTACTTTCAACTGACATTTTACCAAATCCTGTAGTAAATTTTGAATAGTTAAAGAAGTCAATATGAATCATGGAATTATCCACTTTTAGGTTAAGAATACATGTTCAAGGTCTGTTCCATGCTACTTATTTTGTTTACTTACAATAACGTATCCACCTTTTATACAAGTGTGTAATAATACAGTATTTCCTTTATTTAACTTAGGGTATGTAAATTGAAGAAAGTTATAATTCTGGAATATATGCCATAAATAGCCTTATCAAAATAACTTACTATCTTCTCACAAAAGCACTATGAACTAGGTATTGCTCTTTTTATTTTCTGTATTAGAAAGTAGATTTGGAAATTAAAGTCACTTGCCCAGTTAACTTTTGATACTTTTTAAAGGCTTTGAAGTACTTTAAATTGACCTGAGCAAAAAGTTGGGTTTTTTTTTTGTTGTCTCAGGGACGAGGGTGGTGGAGGGATTAAGTGCTACCTGGACTGAGAGAGCGAAGAAACCTGCTATTTCTCTATAGATTCTAGGCTTTCATGCATAGAACCATCCCCTCCATTACACTCTCTGGAATAAAGCAGAAAGGGATTACCTTTTTCCAAATTCTCAAGTATATTCTTGTAAATTATAGTTTCCTAAGCCTCTTCAGAATGAGATGAAAATAATTTGAGGTGTGGTAGGTAGGAAAATTTGAACTCGTAAGTGATGCTACTGTAAAAATAAGAGCTGAATAGCTAAGTTAGGTGGAGAGAGAGAGAGAGAGAGAGAGAGAGAGAGAGAGAGAGAAAGAGGTATTGATTTTCATTCCATTCAACATTTTTAACTTCTTGTTATTGAGCTGAACTTTGTAGGAAACAACCCTCAATACAAGACAAATAATGTATTTTTTTCATTCTCAAGAGCATATCTTTTAATATAATGTGTTTCTTCTGTTTAATACCTTTACTGTCAAGAATGTTGTCATTTACTATCTGGTCAATTCATATATGTTCAATAGTTAGTTTGGATTCAGTATATGCTCTATTTTATCACCTTTGAGCCACTCAGAATTCCTAAATTGATTTTCCCACATTGTCTAATTTAAAGTATTTATGATTTTTTTTTTAAATTTCAAGTTAAGAAAATGGAAAAAATATAGCTGAAATATATTGGAAATTGTGGTATTGCACAGAGGACACAAAATCATTTGCTACTAATATTGTATTTAGCTAAGCTCAAACTTCTTTAATCTCATTTCAATTATGGAATAAGCCCTATGATATTGAACATCAAATATTTGTACAGCATTTCAAAGTATTCTCAGTTATTAAGTTCTGAGTGAGGAGAGTGGAAACACAAAACATAAGTAATATTCAGAAATTGATTTGATTTTTTTTTGTGTGGTTCGGGAATAGAACCCTGGAACATTCTACCTCCAAGCTACACTCCCAGTCCTATTTTTTAGTCTTAATTTTTGAAACATGGTCATGCTGAGTTGCGAAGGGCCTCACTAAGTAGCTGAGGCTGTCCACAAACTGTGGTCCTCTGGTTTCTGCCTCCCTCCAGAATGCTGGGATTACATGTGTGCACCACCACGCCTGGTGGTTTGATTTTTCTTAGGAGAATCTGCCTAATAATTTAGGTGAAACTTTTCAAATCCCCACTTGTAAAACATCCCAGGCATTTTATTCTTGACACAAATTACATTCAATCTAATTTTTAAAATTGATGTCCCCTATAAGTTGGTACTTTATAAGTTATAAAAATGAAAAGTGTTTTCTTTCATAGCCTCAACTTGTTTTTATAGCCTCATAATTCATTATTCAGTTATTAAAATATGTATTCCTTTGTATGTAGAAGTCAGGATCCAATGATATAAATGTTAAAATAGCAGATATTGTGGCTGAGACAATAGGAATGTAGGTTTATAGTCAGCCTCAGCTACTTAGTGAATCCCTCTACAACCTAGTTAGATCCTGTTTCAAAATATAAAAAAAATCAGGGCTGGAGGGAATATCTTGGAGGTAGAATGCCCCTAGGTTCTATCCCCAGTACCAAAAACAAAAAAATAACAGATATTGTGAATACATGTTTTTATTTTATAAGAAAAAACCTCTGCAGAATGGCTCAAAGGCATAGGCTTCACAGCTGAAAATCTGAGTCTTTTTTACCATTCCTATAACACTTTGAGAACTCATATCTGGGTAAGAAAGATGAACGTTTATATTTTTATATTTTTTTCTTGGTGCATTGTAGTTATACATCTTAACGGGATACAAGATGGTGGAGACACACATGTACACATCACCCAATTAGCACTTATCCAATTCCTGCCCCATTCCCTCCCCATTTTTCCTTCCCATTCTTGGCTTAGTGATTGACTTAGTGCTTGTTTAAATATGTCATGTGCTTTAGAGAGTTTTCCCCTCACCTCCCTCCCATCCCCTCAGTTATGTTGCCTTATTTTCTCATCTATAGAACATCCTTCTTCATTTAGAGTTCCTCCTGTTACCCATTTCTCCCTAGCTTTTGCATATTAGGGAAAGCATCCAATTTCTTTTTTTTTTGTGACTGACTAATCTCACTTAATATAATTCCCTCCAGTTCCATCCGTTTCCCTGTAAATTATGTAATTGTGTTTTTCTTTACGGCTAAGTAAAATTTTATTGTGTACATACCCCACAGTTTTTTAATTCATTCAGCTGTTAATGGACATCTTGGCTGTTTCCATAGTTTGGCAATGGTGAATTGTGCAGCTATAAACATAGATACACATGCATTAGTTTGGTAGTTTAGTTTCCTTTCTTTTGGGTAGATACCCAGAAGTGGTATTGCTGTATCAAATGTTAAGTTCGAGCTGGGCGTGGTGGCACATGCTTATAATCCCAGCATTCGGGAGGCTGAGACCTGGAGGATCGTGGTTCGCAGACAGCCTCAGATACTTAGTGAGGCCCTCTACAACTCAATGAGACCAAGTTTCAAAATAAAGAATAAAAAATAGGACAGGGGGTATATCTCGGAGGTCAAATGCCCCTGGGTTCCATCCCCAGACCCACAAAAAAAATTTAAAAAAAATGGTAAGTTCGTTCCTATTCTTCTGGGAATCCTCCATACTGTTTTTCCAAAGTGATCGCACTAATTTGCAATCCCACTAACAAAAACTCAGCAGTTAGAAAACAAATAACCTGATCAACAAATGGGCACGTGAATTAAATAGACACTTTACGAAGGAAGAAATTCAAATGGCGAATAAGTGCATGAAAAATGCTCAACAGCATTAGCCATCAGAGAGATGCAAATCAAAACTATCCTGAGATTTCACCTAACTCCAACTAGAATGGCCATCATTCAAAACTCAGACAACAACAAATGCTGGCGAGGATGTGGAAAAGTGAGAAGTCTAAAACATTGTTGGTGAACTTGCTTTTCATTGGGGAGGAATTGCAGAATAGGTATCCAAACATTAAAAAACACTTGGAGGAACCCATTATACATACCAGCCTATCCTGACCTCAATTAACATGTTTGTAAGTCCTCTGTCGATTATCTCACCCCGGAGATGAATTACAGAGAACTTTGGTAAAGTGATTAAAATTTGAGTAGTAAGCATGTTTAATTACATGTTATTTGTGTATCTGTCAACAATCACCTGGCAAATGCTACCTGGGTGACAGAGATTGACAGAAAACAGCCAGTGGTTCCAGGCTAAGCTGATAGCTTTAATATGAGTAAAGAAGAGAGTGGCTTTACCTGCACGAAAACAGGGATGAGGAATGTGGAGGTCACCAGCATCCACAGCCCTGGAGGCAGGCAAGTTTCAGGCTCCGTGATCTCCAAGTCTTTGAGGTGCTAGTTGCCAATATCAGACCCTTAAATAGGATAACAATCCCTTTAAATTCTTCTTAGATATGTTCCTTTTACTCTCTTATAATGGAGAGTTAAGTCTCTATTGAGTCTATCTAGTTTATCTGACTGTTGGTGTATTAGGTAGAAGGTACCAGTCCCAACCTCAAATCATTCCTGAGTATTGACAATGAATGAAATTGAACATCAATTTTCTTTGCATAAATTAACTCCAGTGGACCAGCTGCATGCCTCTGTGCCCAAGTGTGATGGATCCTAATGAGCCCAGTTTAGGCCTTGTAGTCTGTTGTGAAAACCATCCTAGGCCCTTTGTCTATTTAAAAAGCAATAAGATGGAAAAAATTTTGACACATTTTCAATGAAAAATACTCTCCAGGATCAGAGGCAGCTGGAGATTGAGCTGGAGAAATCTGGGCAGTCGTAAGTGTTCGTCTAGGAGCTACAGACTGAGCATCCAGGCCTGCAGACAAATATTGTTTGTTTGAAATGGTTATTTGCTTCTTTAAAATGAATTTGCATCTTTGGTTGAGGCATCATTGCTATTGGCAACAATTTACAAAATTTACCACTGATTGCTCTTTTTTTTTTTGCTCACTTATATTTACAGTGGGTATTTGTCTGTGTTCCCAGCTTAATCCTGTGAATCTTGGTAAAATTTTCTATCTAGAGCCAGTGATGTTGGTATAGGTAGGAAATATCAGGAAGGTTATCAGTTAAACAAGTAGATTCATATTCTCAGGAAAACAACAATCAGCAAGTAGGCCTAGTGCTGTGGAACATGCAGGAGGAACAGAAAGGACTGATGGGAAAGGTCAGAAGTTGGTCCTGAAGGTCAAGGCAACCAGGTGAGGAAGATGAGCCTTAAGGATGGGATGATCCAGCCTGAAATATGGGCAGTCAGTGTGGAAAACAGAACAAGAAGCAGAGTCTTCTCCCATATTTCCTCTTCAGATTTAGAATATCTCAGAAGACAGCTTGGGGCTGGTTGGAACACCTGGCTAGTGTTGGTTAGCCAGGGACATTTTGTAACTCTTTATCACTTGATGCTATTTTTTATCTAGATAGAAAGATTTGAGGACATTTTTAGATAGCGGGGTAAAAACTCTCAAAACATTTTCTGCTGCCTACCCTATTTTTCACTTATCTGGTCTTTATTTACTCATGGTTTCTACGATTTGGATTTTCACTCTCTTCAACACTTTTTAAAATTCACTTTCCAATTCCTACTAACTGGTTTTCTTTTTTCATCCCCAGAAATAATTCTAAATGTGCACTTCATTCTGCCTCTTGGGCTTAGAATATCTGATATAGGTTATCTACCCTTATTTCTTCCACAAAACATTGAGCATAATGCCCCTTGAATCATTTCATTTCATGAAGAAGGTATTCTTGTGCCCAGAGATGACAATACTGTGATTGCAATTGAAGTGCAAGATGACGTATCTTTTAATTTAGATTGTTATCATCCTGCCCCAAAGTTATAACATTTCTTATGCACTACCTCCAAATTCTGTGCAATCTCTTAAAAAGCAAATTATTCATTTTGAACTCCTGAAGTTTGAATCTCTCTGTCCATTAACATACTTCTCATTTTTCAACGTCTCTAATTTATTGCATTCTTCATGCTGCATTAAACTGAAAAAACCCAAAGTCAGCAGTTAGGACTTACTTTAGCATCCTTCATACCAGATGAAGGCCTGGTTCATCGCAGGTAAGTGAACAATTACTCAACATATCATGAATGAAAGTAGTTTTTGTTAGTAAGCCTGTGCATTTGATGAATACCCTAACAACAGAAATCTGACTATATCCATGACTTATTTGGTTTAATTTCAGGCAGAAGTCACGTAAGGTTATTCCTTTTCTTCTCCTGGGATCAAGAGGTGTGTTAATGATTTGAGGAAATCCAGACAGGAGTAATAAGAAAAGTTGCAATTAGAATTTGAACTGTCTGATTGCATGGCTTGTGAAGTATGTGTCACAGGTTACAACTACGAATGATGAAAGTGTCTGTGATGAATAAGCAGTCATTATCGCTTTTCCTACTCTTCCTGCTCTAAATTAATGGTACTGCCGTGTTTAATATCTCCTTAATCAAGTACTAATTTTTTAAAAAGCTATTGCTATATTGAAATTTTTGAGGTGGATAATCATTTGCAAATTTATCTCTTCTGTTTTAAAAATGTGGAATGTGTTACTTTTCTATATTAATTTTCAACTTTGGAAATGAATATCCTAACCTGATGTTTGGATTCGTCCCACTGTGGAGATAATTCTGTGCTAGAGATCGGGAGGAAGGTCAGAAGTCTAAGGACAGATGCATGACCACAGATGGTTACTCAGCCATTCAGTGAACCTGTGCTGAGGCCCAACTGGAATGAGGGGCTTCCTATCCGTTGAAAGTTACACAATAAAGTGAGTTCTTGAGATCATCCAGAAACTGAGAGGTGGCTCAAAACAACAAACAAGTAAAAATATGACAATATATAAAATGTATCAATAAACACAGGAAAGAGAGGAAGTGAGAGAGAACACAAAACCAGGAGGGAAGAATGATTAATCTTAAATAATAACTGCTCTCAGAGATAGCTCTAGAGCCAGAGATTCATTTTAACTCTCTCTTTTTGCTTACCAGCTAGATGTATGTATCCTAAATTTTTATAACGTTTTTCCCTTTTGTAGCATTGAGGATGGAACCCAGGGGCATTCTACCTCCAAGTTACACCTCCAGCCCTATTTTATTCTTTTTATTTTAAAACAGGTCTCACAAAGTTGCAGAGGGCCTCGTTAAGTAGCCGAGGCTGGCCACAAATTTTCATCTTCCTGTCTCAGTCTCCCAAGTACTGGGAATTCATGTATAAGCCACCATGCCTGGCTTCAATTTATTTTAATTTTTGCTACCATCTTCATATTTTTTTTTGCCAGACTTAGGTGTTAATTTTATATACTTGATTCCTTTCAACAGGCTATAAGTCAGTAGACCTGTTTAAATGGAGCATTATCCTAAGCAGAAGTGTCTGTGAAGTTCAGGCTTGAGGGGCGACTTCAGAGAAGAAGCTTTTTGATTATTGTTGTTGTTGTTGGTTTTGTTTTGGACACCTGTACTGATTCATTGTCATTATACCTCATGATGAGGTTCATAGCAATACAGAAGGATGCACATCCAGCACTTGGCTCATTCCCTCTGCATCTCTCCCTGTACCCTCCTTGTGCCATCCCATAGGTGCTGGTGAGACTCCAGTGCTACTTTCATAAATGGACGTAGCAGTATTAGATCTGCTTCCTTCCTTAGTCCTCCTCGCTCTCTCCCCGATTCTCGTCCACTGTTCTACTGGACTCTCTACTCATTTATTTAAAACCCTTTACTGTGTCCTACTTTTCCCAAGCTCAGAAGCCTTCCTGTTAATTGAACACTGATATTTATCATACATACAAATATTGGGTTAAGGAGGAGTAAAAGACATTAAAGTAAAAAGCAGTAAAATCATCATGAGCTCTGGAGCACAATGATTATTCTATAACTTGTTTATTATGATGTATTTATGATTTATTATATAGAAATTTAAAAAATAAGTTATGGTCACATGTGATTTAAAAATAAAACTATAAAACATTAGGGAAACTCAAAGAAAATGTATGTCTATCAATAAAAATGCAACAGTATTGTCATATATATAATTATATGTTGGTATTTTCCCACATAGGCACATTGTTTTTTTTGCAGTACTGAGGATGAAGCCTAAAGGCATTTTACCTCCGAGCTATACCTCCATGCCTATTTTTTTTATTATTCTTTATTTTAAAACAGGGTCTCACTGAGTTGCAAAAAACCTCACTAAGTAGTAACTGAGGCTGTTCTTGAACTGCGATCTTCCCGCCTCAGCCTCATGAATACCGGGATTTACAAGTGTGCGCGACCCAGAGGCACAATTTTAAATTTACTTTTTCTGCCATCTTATTTCCTGAAACAATGGCCTGCATCGCTATGATTTTCATACCAGAGAGCATACAAGATAGTGGTACATTTTATGAAATCATATTCAATGTTGAACTCTGCGTTCTTATTACATATTGATGTTTATATTTAAAAATCAGTATTGCTATTTGATAATGTAGAACCATGTTTTAAACAGTATAATACACAACTATATGTTCTTATATTTATCAATAGAGTTTTGGTTAAAATACCTATAAACTCAAAAGTAATCATCAAAGAATCTACTTTTGTTATTTCTGTGCCTTTTCATTCAGATGTACTGAGAATATTTTTAAAATCCTTGTCCCTTTTAGGTCTTCCACTGACTCCTTTAAATAAGTTTTTAGGCACTGTTGCTCATGAATTTTGTTCATTTAAAAGATACATTAAGTCCTCCTGCTAGTACTTAAGAATATTATCTCATTTATAAATAAGGTCATTAATTAATTAAATTAATATCTCTTATATTAGGGTCATTAATTAATTAAATTAATATCTCTTATATTAGGGTAAGATGAAGTCACACTAAATAGGTTATATTCTTAGTTCAAAATGACCAGTGTCCTCATAAGACACACGGGGGCAGGCAGAGAGAAAGCTAAGCAGTGATGGAAGCAGAGATGGCAATAATGCAGCCCCAAGCCAAAGGATGCTGAGGTGTGCTGGCCACCACCAGAAGTAAGGGAAAGGGAGGAAAGATTCTCTTTTTTCACAGGAAGGATAGCCCTATTGACATCTTTATTTTGCACTTTTAACCACTAGAACTATCAGATTGCAGATTTTTATGGCTATTAACTGCCCAGTTTTTGGTAATTTGTTGTGGCAGCCCTAAGAAAATAATATAGACAGCAAGAATGTATTCAGGAACTGTTGGACATACTTGAAATACAATAGTAAATAACACCCAGTAAGATATCTGCACTGGCAGTGCTTGCATTCCCAAGACAGAGGAAGATGTGGTCAGTATTTTAGATGGTATTGCAGAATATTGGTAGTGCACAGGAGAGGCAGATAGGAGGGGGGCTCTGAAGGTTGCAGTAATGAGAAGTATAGTCAGACAAAGATAATATTTTAGCCAAATCCAAAGTTCAGTGCATTAACCTTTTAAAAACACTGTGGAAAGAATTTCTAGGGAGCAGGGAGCCCGAAGTATAGGCAGGTGAGGGATCAGATCAGTGTGTTGGAGGAAGAACCAATGATCATGGTGGCCACAGCAAACAAGGTAGAGAAGAGAAGGAGCTGAGATTTTGGTAGTAACCAAGAAGCCAAATATTGCAGGCTCTTGCATGATTTTATGTTGAATACAATTCAGAAGCATGAGAGCTTAAAGCAGAAGCATGATATGATTTGAGCTTCATGATGAAAGAATGATACTTCTTTCTATATTTAGACTGGACCATAAAAAGCAAGGATAGAAGCCTGATGACTGATTCATATACTATCTCAACAGCCCAGAGAAGAGACAAGGATTGCTCAGCCCAAGGTAGTAGTGGAGGAAGGGGTAAAGGATGATTGGCTGTGAAGAAAGCCAACAAATAAAAGCAGACACATGGACCAGTGGAATAGTAGAGAGGACACTTGATGAAAGTGCCAAAACATACTTTGCAGAAAAGACAAATAGTCCTGGGAAAACTGGATATCCATATATAGAGGAATGAGACAAGGTCTCTGTATCTCATTCCGCACAAAAGCCAACATCAAATAGATCAAAGACCTAGAAATAAGACTGGAAACTTTGCAAATGCTAGGGAAAACAAACCAACCAACCCAACAGCGTTAACATATAGTGCAAGGACACTTCTATCGCTCAGGAATCAATACCAAAAATCAGCAAATGGGATGCTATCCAATTAAAAAAATTCTTTAGCACAGCAAAGGTAACAATATGATGAGTGAGCCTACGAAATGGGGGAAAATATTTTACGGCTACTTTTCTGACAAAGTATTAATATTCTAAATACAAAAAGATCGTGTGTGTGTGTGTGTGTGTGTGTGTGTGTGTGTGTGTGTGTGTGTTACTGGGGTTCCTGGAAGCCCCTCTACCTCTGGGCTTTGCTCCCAGACACACACACACACACACACACACACACACACACACACACACATATACACACACACACACATATATATATATATATATATATATATATATATATATAATTTTTTTTTTTAATTTCGAAACAGGGTCTCTTAAGCCAGCACAGCTGGCTTTGAACCTGCGTGATCCTCCTGTCTCTGCCTCCCAAGAGCAGGTATTACAAGCATGCACCACCACGCCCGGCTCAAAAAGTTCTTAAAAATACCCAATGCTTACAAAATAAAGCAACAACAAAAATTGAATAACCCTTTCAACAAATGAGCAAAATAACTAAACAAACACGCCTCAAAAGAAGAACAAATAACCACAATTAAGAGGAAAAGTATTTAACATTTTTAGCCACCGGGGAAATGCAGATAAAAACTACACTGAGATCTCCTCTCACTCCAGTCAGAATGGCAATCATCAAGAATATAGGGGACAATAAATGCTGGCAAGAAAGCAGGGAAGAGGAAATCCTTGTACACTGCTGGTGGGAATGTAAATTAGTATAGCCACTATGGAAGTCAGTATGGAGGTTTCTCAAAAAAGTAAAAATGGAGCTACCATATGATTCAGCTCTACCACTCCTCTGTACTTAACTGACAGAATTAAAGGAGGCATACTTTATACATAGATGCATGCCCATATTTGTCATAGCACAACTCAATGACCAAGCTGTGGCATCAGTCTAGCTGTCTGTCAATAGAGGCATTAGAAAAGGAAATATGATTGCACAACAGAGTTTTACTCAGGCATAAAGAACAAAAGCATGTCTTTTAGTAGGAAAACAGATGGAACTGGAAAGCACCATGTTAAGCCAAATAAGGTAGACTCAGTAAGAAAATAATTGTGTATTTCTCTTCATATGTATAAGCTAGAGAGAATAAAAAGAAAGAGATATCATGAAAATAAAAGGGAAGATTATTAGGGCAAAGGAAAGGAATCAGAGAGACAGAGTAGCAGAGGGTAAGAAGAGGTATTGCGGAGTGAAATTAATCAAATGACCCTATATGCATGTCTGAATATGCGACCAGGAAATCTTCTGTTCTATATAATAAAAATTAAATTCAAACTTAAAAATTAAATGATCCAGTAAGATAGAGCCAACAAGATTTTCTGGGATAGTGGATATAGGATATGAATGAGAGCAAGGGGATAAAATATTATTCCTAGAGCTTTGTGTTCTGGAACAAAATTATTGTCATCTAATCTATGGAAGCAGATGGAGGAGCGGGGGCAGGGATATCTTCTATTTTGGAATCATAATTTATCTACTTCTTTCTATTCTTAATCCTCAATTTTTATCTTTTTCATTGTTTAGTATCTAGGTTTGTAGTTTCCATCTGATGTCTATTTTTAAAGTTTTTCTGCTTCATTTTAGTCAGATCATTAATCTTTTCTCCTTTCCTTTTATTTTCTTTTCCTTTTCTATAACTTTAGTTTCTAAAAATGTACCCTAATTTTTCCCTTTCCCTCCTTACTCTTTCTTCTTTTTCCCTATATAACTAAACTTCCTTGTTTTTAACTAAGGAGGCCAGTCTGGTGGGTGTGACTATCCTCAGAAATAAACAACTTGATCCTCTTATTTCCAGGAATCACGTGGGTGGGCTCTACCTGTAAGCTGATGAACAAATGTGAGACATGTGGGGTAGCTTACACTTGAACATGTATAGTAAAACCAGTAGTTGTGTTTCTTTCATACCAGTTGGTGGCATGGAATTGGCTTCTATTTCTTAGAATTTTCTCCAAGATTCCTAAAATTGATTCCTGACTTGTTAGCTTTTTAAATAATGCATGTGTGTAAGATATTTAGATTTCTGTATATAGCACTTAAAATCACTTTTTCCCTTTATTTCTCCAGCTGAGAGAGGGAAAATAGTTACTAGTGAGGGGATGGGTACATGCATTTTCCCATCCTTAGTCCAAGTTCAGCTGTTGAGTTTCTTTGACCAGAATGTATTCTGGCACAGTTGTATACTTTGACAGCTTGGTTTTCATATGTGTAAACACTGACACCCACCATGAAAGTGTGTTACTTTCATGAGTACAAAGTGACACTCTAATGATCATTTTTAGTTTGTGTTTATTTTATCCAGCTCAAGGCTGAATTCACTTCTCTGACCAGCAGGGGAAATGACAGTATTAATGAGTTCTACTTGGATACATTGAGCATAGAAGAATTGTTTCTCCATAAAACATTCTTCCAGGAACAAATGCAAATGTATGTGTAGAAAATGTATACCTTTATGCCAACACTCAAGTCCTATTTAATGGTGGTATGTGAGCAATGTTAAGATATTTTAAGACATTATTTAAAATTTAGAGTATATCAGTCTTTTAGTTACCTGTTACCCTATCCTAAAGTACTTGAAAATTTAGTTGGATTAAAACAACAACATGCACTAATTACAAGAGCTTAATATCTATATATGTCTGGGTTCTTTCATGAAATTACATTAAGGCTTTTGTGCTAACATAGCTCACTAATTTGGCCCATAATTTGGTATGGAAGGCCTCAGTGCCTCTCCCGGTAGATTTCTCCACAGGGCTGTCTTCATGTATGGTGTTAGACTTCACTCACAGAACAGAAAAAGCAATGCAGAACCTGCAGTGTCTTTGATGACCTAGCCTCTGATATCACACCTTCATTTCTACAGTGTTTTAATGTCCAAATCATCATTTCTTCTTTTTTTTTGGTATTTGAACATTGGGCATACTACATCCAAGCTACATCCCCATTTACCCTCTCATTTTTTTAAAAACAGGGTCTCACTAAGTTGCGAAGGCTGGCTTTGAACTTGTGATCTTCTTGTTTCAGCTTCCCAAGTACAGGGGTTCTAGGTGTGTGCCACCACACCATCTACATATCAACACTGTTACACATGGCAGTAGTCTGTCCAAGGACAAGGTTCTCGGGAAGTGGATTCACTGTGGGCTAAGACTATCATAATGGATATAGTGGGTTGAGGAAACAATATTAACTCCCTGTTAGAATCTAGTGGCAAGCTGGGTGAGGTGGCGCACGCTTGTAATCCCAGCATTCGGCAGGCTAAGATAAGAGGATAGGAGTCCGTGGACAGCCTCAGCTACTTAGTGAGGCCCTCTGCAACTCAGTGAGACCCTGTTTCAAAATAAAGAATAAAAAATAGGGCTGGGGTGTTTGCTTAGAGGTGGAATGCCCCCGGGTTCCATCCTCAGTACTGAAAAACAAAGGTCTAGTGGCATAGTTCCAGAGGTGAGCCTCCCTCATATTCCCAAGACAAAACTCTCCAGTTTTTTCCCCATAATGCTCTTACACAATCTTAAGACTTTCCACTTCTCATACTGCACTGTCATCAGTTTTATATCAAGCCATAGTGCTTGAAAACATTGGCTTTGATTAAAAAAAAAGGGGATAGTGATTGGGCCTGGTGGCACATGCTTGTAATCCCAGCATTCAGAAGGCTGAGTGAGACCGGAGGATCCGGGTTCACGGACAGCCTCAGCTACTTAGTGAGACCCTCTGCAACTCGGTGAGACCCGGTTTCAAAATAAATAATAAAAAATAGGGCAGGGGCGGTAGCTCAGAGGTCGAATGCCCCTGGGTTCCATCCCCAGACCCGCAAAAAAAAAAAAAAAAAAAAAAAAAAAAAAAAAATTTAAAAAAAGGATAGTATTATTGAGGATTATGTTGAAATAATCGGCTTTGATTTTACATTTCATTTCTGCTTCATCTATTTGATAAAAAGTTGATCTGTCAAACACAATACTAAGTTTTTTATTAAACAGCAATGGTATCTTATCTCAAGTGAAATATCACAATATGGCCTAACTACTTTCATCACATAAATTCTAACTTTTAATCACATTAAATGTGCATTCCTGACACCTAAAGTTTTAGCATCCACCTTTGAAATTGCACAGGACAGTGACTGGAGAGTTCAGCCCAAATTGGTGCAATGTTACAGACATGCCAGGGTTTTTTTGTTTTTGATTTTGATTTGTACAAAAGTTTCTGTTTCTTGCTTTTGGGACATCTTATGGAATATCAACTGCCGAATTCCATTTGTTCAGTGCACATAATATATCAACCAAACTCAATCCTGACAATCAATTTCAGCCAACCAAGACAAATCAGAAAGCCTGCTAGTTTAAAAAAAAAATCAGTGAATAGAATGAAATTGGGATATTCACCTCTTATTTTGAGTTAACAGGCCTGCTTGCCACATTCTGAGTCATATCCAGAAGAAGACAATAATGTCACCATTTTAATGAATGATTGTCTGGCCTACTGTCTAATAAATATGGAAGGGTTAAACATTAGAAAAGGCAAAACTTGAAATTTCTATTATTTATTTTATCAAGAAAGCAGTAGATTCTTCTACCCTTGATCTCCCCTTCCCCCAGGATGCTGTCAGCTCCCTAACTATAGCCATAAATTGCCCCCAAAAAATCCCAGTAAAATTTAAAAATATTATTTACCAAGAAAAAATATATGATACATTTCCATAGCTTACTTAGTTTATGGAGTAAAGAGTAAAAACACCTGTAGGTATGTGAAAAGAAAAGCTTAGCCAGGCGTGGTGGTGCATGCTTGTAATCCCTGCTCTTGGGAGGCAGAGACAGGAGGATCCCACTTGTTCGGAGCCAGCCTCGCTGGCTTAAGAGACCCTGTTTCCACATAAAATAGTAAAAATTATGTCTGGGAGTATAGCCCCTGGGAGTGTATCCCAGAGGTATAAGGGCTTCCAGGAACCTAATACCACCACCACAAAAAAAAAAAGAAAAGCTTAACTAGATAAAGAGATAGAGTAGAAATTAATATCAAGTATTTATCTTTAATCATGATAATAACTAAGACAAAACACTGTATTTATTTAATTTCTCATTTACATAAATTACTTTGTATTTCTGTTGGTATTTGATATATTCAAAATATGCATTTTATTTTGTAGGGCCAAAGCTCTAATATAAATTATAATTTTTTTCTGTTTATATCCCTAAATCATAAAATTCCTTCAAAAACGAAAATAAAAGCATTTGTTTAAATCCTAAACCTGTGACCTCAGCATTTGCCCATATCTCAAGATATGATCTTCACTGTGGAGTTAAAAATCAGCTCATCTGAATAGATCTGATGTCCTCATAAGAAGATTAAATTTGGAAGCAAACATGTATAGATTTTTCACATTTATTTCTCTATTTACAAGCCTCCTTGATTGTAATAATAAGGATATTCATTCTTACAAATATCCTTTACCAATTTTCATCTTATACTCTTTTTTGTGTGTGTGTGTGTGGGTCTGGGGATGGAACCCAGAGGCATCATTTATAATTTAAATTTAAGTGGAAAACACTCTTTCTCCTTATTTTTATAACTATAAGGGTATCTTGTTAAGAAATATCATATTCATTTTTATTACCTATTGTTCTTATTTTTAGAGATCACTGTTGTAACTACTCGTTTTCTTCACTATTAACAAAGATTCTTTGCTTCAGAGTAGTCACAAATTAATGACTATGCCCTGGAGTCAGATATTTCGTTCTTTTGTTACAGATTGACATAGAGAAACTTCGTATTTTACATATAACTGAAACTCATGTAAAGTCAAGGAAAATCCAACCAGTGTTGTGTGCATGTATGTCACTATTATGAAAGACATTATGATGTGAGACTATAATACACCAATGAAAGTATAAAATGAAATGAAAATAAAATGTGAGTACAAGTAAGAAATTGGACAGTATTAATCAATCTCAATTAATATAGGGCTGATATTGTGTGAAAACACTTGAAACTCTGTGAGCAAGATTAGAGATACCCCCTTGATTTTTTTTACTCGATTGAGGCTGAACAATTCATGATATTATTATACCTAATTTTTGTACATGTTTCTATCCAAAATTTATTTTTTTCTTAAATTCATAAGCATGTACTTGCTTTTATAATTATTTAAAATGATTCTTCCTACCCATTCCCTTTCATCCTATTAAACTTTTTGCATATGTAAATCTCAAATTAAATGTAACATTTTGGAAGCCTTTTATTGAATTTCCCCAGGAAAGCTAATTTACCCTTTTCCGATTCTCTAGTACTTGTGTGTCTCTTAACACAGATGAAATGGATGGCCTTTGCTTGGTAAATGATGAGGCCATGTTTTTGCTGTCAGAAGGAACCCCCCACACTCAGTTTGTATGCTCAACAATGACCTATCTTCAATTGCTACATTACTGGAACACATCTTAGTTGTCACAGGCTGTTTAAAAATGCTAAAAGTGATGCCCAGCCATATACCTTGATTTTCATTGACAGCCAGGGGTGTATGGGAGAGAATCAGAACCAAGTTGCCTAGACATATGTAGAACTAATGAGCTGGATGGGTGGGGTAGAGTGGCCATGACTGACTGAACAATGTCCTCCAAAGATGGCTACACCTTAATCTCTATGTCCGTGAATATATCACATAACCCTGCAGTAATGACCTTGTAGGTGTCACTAAGGACCTTGATACAGGGAGATAATCCTGTTGGATCCAATGTAATCATATGAATATGAAAAAAAAGAAAACTCAGGGAACACATCATGCCAATTATGATTCAGTATTGCAGTGTTACTCTAAAGATTTTTTTTCTACAAATGTTTTAACTCAAACAATAGCAAAATTTTTCATCACCCAACGCTGTTGTTTTCTTTTTACTATTAAGTTGAAGAAAGGGCAAGATGGTAACATATTAATACTGGGATATTTCAAACTTAAACACTGAAGATTAAAAGAAAATAATGTTTGAGATTAGAAGAATAATGCAGGAAAAATCAATCAGAGAAGTATAGGATAAGAAGGACTTACCCACCATTGTAGTCATTGAAGGTGGAAAAAGGATGTGCAAAGCAAGGAATGCAAGCAAATTCTAAAATCTGAGAATAGTTCTCAGCTGATAGAGGACAGAAAAATGGGACCTCTGTTCTACCAATATGAGGACATTACTCAGCCAATAGCTTGAATGAGCAAAAGAGAGAGCAAGGAAGGAACTTGAAAATACATCTTTCAGGGATATATGTTTTGATGCAAGAAGAAATGTTTATTTTGGCTCAAGTTTCAGAGGTTCAATTTGTTTTCTGATGGCTCTGAGGTAGACATCATGGAAGCATAGCATGAAGGAAGAAAGCTGTTTATCTTATGACAGCCGAGAGAGAGACAGAGAGATGGAGAGTCAGACAGAGAGAGAGAGAACATGAGAATATAAGGGGGTGCAAATTTGACAAACCCTGCTAGGGCACATAATAAGTAACCTATTTTCTCTACCTAGGTCCCATCTCCCAGTAATGCTTCTAACTAACTATAAGTGGATTAATCTCTTTAATGGATTAACCTATTGACAAGGCCAGACACCTTCTAATTAAATTATTGCCAGAAAATTCCACCTCTGAACCTTTCTGAGTTGGGAATCAGGCTTTCTACACATGAGCTTTGGAGGACATTCTGGATCGAAACCACAACAATGTAAAAAGTAGAATGTTTTGAGAATAGGCATATTGCTTATAGCCAGGATATGTTTGTCCCTGGCCCATGAGAGACTGAACCATGAAAGGATTCTCAATAAGGATTCACTTTAAAAAGTCAATGAGTACAAAGTGCATCAAAACATCACATGATAACCCATAAATATGCACAATTTAATGTGTCAAATTGCTTTTGTAAAAATTTGTTTGCCTTATTTACTTTGGGTGGAGCCTATAATCTCCTAAGAAAGCTCACGTCTCACCCATATTGATAGCCTTTTCCAATATGCTGCTCTAAACACAGCATGAGAACAAATGAGGATCCCAGGAGTCTGCTATTTTTGACAAGTGTGTCTACGGTGGACCAGATGGCATTGTCCCTTGGAGGGCTGGTGCTCATGTGTGTCATTCCCATCTTTAAGCTTCTGAGCTCTTAGCAGTTCTTATTTTTTTTTCCCATTTCAATTAGGACTCCACATACTAAGCCCACCCACGAAGTTTATTATTCTGCTCCCAGATACACCTCAGTGTTCTTTAGAATTTAAGATATGCTAAAGGAATGACACTCAGGCTAACCTAATCAGACTTCAATGTCTATTTACACGGGAAAGTTCTAATATAATTGGAGATCTAGGGTGAAGTAATTTGACCACTGTGAGGTTTTTGAAATAATTGATTAAAGTGAAAGCTCTTTCCACTTAGTTGCTTTACTCTCCTGAGTTTGTCCCAAAGTGACATTCAAAGAAATTGCTTAAATTTGTCTAAATTTAGTTTGCTAGCAAGGAATATCAAAGCCAATCCTAATTTATTTAGGTGAAATAGCATTCAATTTATATTTTTGAGAGATAGTCCATTTGAAAGTTGGGTTTACCTTAAATAGCCAGAATATGAAACTCCATTTGGAAATAAAATATTAATGAGGATCAACTTTTCACTGTCAAATAATGTTAGTGAAAAGCAGGCCTACCATTTTATTTCATTTGTTCAAGTTTCATTTATATCTGATATTTAATGAACAAAATCTATTATGTTATAAAAGATAGAGGTGAACCATCTTACACTATTCGATTTTAATATCTAAGCATTGGACTCTGAAATCATATACCTCTAAGCAAAAATTCTGGTTTTCCAAATTATTAGAAGTAAAAATTAAGGAAAACTTCTTAAGCTTATTAACTCTTTTCCCTTAATTTCTTTGCTATGAGTAACTATCACTCAGCACTCTGATGTTGCAGAGTAAGTCATTTGGCTTGACACAAAGAAAGACTTAATGATTGTCAATTGAGAATTAAAGCATTCTGCTTGAAAACAAGGAACATGACATTTATTTTTGGCTAATTTGAGTTTCAATCCTGGACAACACAGACTTAGATGGTCTTAATAATATGCTCCAAGATTTTACAATGGCATCTGTATTGATAGCATTAAACTGCAAGTGTTTGAAAATTGCATTACTTGTTAGTCAAGAATTTTGATAGGTGTCAGAAAAGTGAAGCTTCCTTGTTATAAAAAGGAGTTTGTGCCTTCTCTTGACAGTTTGGGGGAAGGAGATCCATTGTGCAGAAGGTCAGTGGAGGTTGAGAGTGTTTTGAATAGTTGCAGGTTTGGCTCGGTCTGAAGCTAGTTTGCATCATTAGTAGATGTGTCTGTGGCCCAGTTCAAACATTCAGCTGTGTATATGTCTGAGATCTGATTAGCAATGACCTACAGACTCCATTTTAATTAGTCCAATTAATGCAACCAATTAATTAGTCCAATTAATCCAACCAATGCAACCCTATTTTTATTTTATTTTCCTTGTCGCATCTGTGTTGCTACTATTTCATTAGCTCAAATGATGTGCAACTCTGCACTAAATAATTATTTTAAAGGTAGAAACTAAACAATCAGTGAATAAAAATTAAAAGCTGTAATTTTGTTTTTATTAACTATTAATTTGGGATTGTGTTATTTCCTTTTGGGGGTATTGTGTTAATTTCTGTGGATTTGAAATATATATTTCTATTTGGGGCTAGCATTACCATTTCTGTTCACTGGGTTTATTATTAATCATTGCTATTTAATTCCAGTTCTTTTAGGTTTGGCAGATGTATGGCTACCTGGATAAATAGCTTCTCAAATTAGTAAGGTTGGAGCCAATGATTTTAGCTTAGATAGCCAGGTACTTGGAGTAGTAGATGTCATGGGCTTCAAATTTTTTAAAAAGAAATTGGTCTTTGAATTTTCTGTCTGCTGTCAGTTCTTAACCAGGTAAAACAATTGATTGAATTTTGCATTTTCTTCTTGTATTCCATTTGTGCTCTTGAATTCTTTCTTTGTTCCTTTCCCCTTTATTTCTTTTTTTTTAATCTTACGGTCTTACAAATATTAAAAAAATCAAAATGCATGTCAGTTATTTCTTATAACTTCAACTGACTTGTAGATATAACTTTACTCCAAGGTCATTTTATTGTCATAACAGAGTGATTCAAAATAGAATGTAGGAAACTACAGGAACTGAAAATTTAGTAAGTAAATGCCCAAATAAGCTTATTCATCCATATAATGAAGGAACAATAAAGGATACTTTATACTTTAAAGTTCTTTGGCAATACCAATAAAGAAGAGAAATGATCATGAGTCTCTTAAGGATTGTTAAAGTTGTTTTTCCCAAAAATAAGAGTATAATGAATACAACTGCCAAAAACGACTAGATATATGAAACCAAATATATATTGTACACATATATATATATATGTTTATGTAGATGCAAGAATATACTTAATATTTATAGGAATGTACATAGAAATTATTTTCTACTAATTAATGGATTTAATAAAATTTTAAATGGAAAAATGCTAATATTTTCCCCCATGAAATATTTCACTTATTTATTCAATTAAACTACATTGAAAGGATTTCCCATGAACTAAGCATTATGCTTTAGTTTTTCCTTACTGCTCTTTTTTTATTCAGAACCGATCAATTATAAAAAGTAAGTATATGCATATATAAGTCAACAAGATTAGTATCAATAGCTACAACCAACGTAGCATCAGCAGTAAATGATCAAATACATATATTTAAAATATATTCTGAATAGCATAATGAGGATCAATTATACACAATCTTTTTTGATGACTATATATAATGCTTTCCCACATTTTGCATATATGTGTGCCTTTTTGTACATATATACATAGGAAAAATAGACACATATCAATGCAAAGAAAAAAATTTAGTTCAGGTTATTTACCAGTTCTAAACTATATTTCTCTGACACCTATTAGTTTTTACAGGCTATTATCTACATTCTGGTAATGGCAGAAGTAGATTCATGTTGCACTTATTGAATATCCACTCTTTTCTAGGAACTGTGCCATATGAAAAGGATATTGAGATGAGTAAGACTCCATTTCTACTCCAGGAAGGTTTAGCTGGGGAGAAGGACGTGCCTGAAAAAAAATTATAAAGGATATGGATGGTATAATAGAGACAAAACATGTGATAGTAGAGATGAAGCTGGGCATGATCAATGCTGTTTGGAGATTTCTCAACAGAAGAACAATCTGACTCAACCATTGAACAAAACACCAAAAAGTCTAGCACATGGTGGCCAGGCTTGGAGGACCATATTCCAAGCAGAAAGAACAGCGTCCAAAGCCACTAAGATATTCAACAAATGCTGATTGAGCTAGTGCTTTGTGCCAAGAAAGAATGAACTTAAGACCAAGTGGGAGTAGGGTGTGAATATATTAATAAATGAACTACTTAGGGGTAAATATACATACTACAGAATGCTATGAAGAAATCAAAATGGTGTAAAGTAACAGAAAGTACTGGGAAGACAGCTAGCAAGGTGAAGTCAAGGAGAGCCTCCCTGGAGTCTTGAATACATGAGAAGTAGCCATCCATAGACATTAAGGAAATACTACAGTACAGTCCAAAGTCCCCAAAATAGAAATGCGCTTTGTTCATGTCAGGGTCAGAAGAAGAGTCATCTTTGTTCCAATGATTTGAATAAGGGGAAAAGTGGAAAGAAAAATACAGAGAGTAGGCAGGAGTCAGATCAACAAGGGCTTTAGAAACTAGGGGTATGTTGTGGGTTTTAATCAAGTGTAGTTTTGGAGATGCAGAGAATTGGCATGTTTATGTTTTGAAAATTCACTTTGAGGCTGGAAGGGAAAGTGGTTAGGGGTTGAAAAGGAAGAAAGAATTTCTGTAAAGGGACAGGAAAAAATATGGTAATTTTAGTTAGAGTGGTCAAGGCCAGAAGCCAAATAACACTCCAGCAACTGTGAGTACTCACTGTTGCTGGAATAGACGTTCTGAAAGATAGAGAAAGAACAAGATGGAGATGGATTTTGACAAATTGGCAGAGTTCAGGTTACAAATGCATTTTTTAATGGTATAGATATTGGAATTTATTCTTTTGGCAATATGTAAACATCAAAGTGCTTGAAGGAGAAAAGGAGAGCACAGCATGATCAGATTTGGGTGTTATGAAATTGTTCAGGTGGCAGCACTGTGAAGAAAAATATGGAGAGGCGGTAGATGAGATCCAGGAAGAACAGATTATACCCCCTGACACCAGTGCCTGTCAGAAATGTGGAGGGATTAAACTAAGGGATGTGTGATAAGCATAAGATGGAGGGATGGCTTAGAAATAATAGAAATAAAATGGCGATTGGTGATTGAACACCTGAGCAAAAGGCCAAATAAGGAATCTAAAATGACACTCTTTTTTTGTGTGTGATTAGATGAACTATGATGCAACTCAATAAGATTATTAAAAATGATCCAGAGAAAAAGGGGTTAGGTCTGTGGCAAGGGTGTGGGGTTTGGATCTTTATGGGATTCCCAAGAGAAGATGTTCATTAGGCAGTAGTCAAGCAAGGAGAGGTAATATAAGAGAATGTTATATAGATGTAGGAAAGAACTTGCAAACAAGTACTAATGGCAAAAATGAAAGGGAGCATGTGCTAGTTTGGAGGAAGTCTCTCCAAGTACTAAGGTCTGATGAATATTTCATAGTCATGAGAATCCAGAAACATTCAAAAGGTTACAGTATGAGTACTTGCCAGTACTAGGTGGAGAATCTAGTCATGGTTGGAAAATGAGTCTTAAAGTCAACAATCAAGAAATTTTAGGAAGC
Source organism: Muscardinus avellanarius (assembly GCF_963383645.1). NCBI lineage: Eukaryota > Metazoa > Chordata > Mammalia > Rodentia > Gliridae > Muscardinus > Muscardinus avellanarius. Next base: position 122,766,103 of record NC_137791.1, read on the forward strand.
ATTGTTTAAATTTAGATTGTGCCAGGCATGGTGGCATGTGCTTGTAATCCAAGCTACACCCCAGCCCTATTTTTTATTCTTTATTTTGAAACAGGGTCTCACTGAGTTGAAAAGGGCCTCACTAAGTAGCTGAGGCTGCCCTCAAATTGCGATCCTCCTGTCTCAGACTCCCTAATGGTGGGATTACAAGTGTGTGCCAACATGCCCAGTTCAAAATTTAGATTGTTCTATATCTAGGGTTCAGGTACAAAATACAATGGCTGTTCATAGTTAATTTTAAATGGATATCTTGGTTCAGCCTAAAATCATTTGTATTAACTTTTTTAAGAAGGAAACTATTTCTTAGTATGGACAGACCAGACCCTCCCAGTGATGAAGTGAGAGGCCTAGCCTAGCAGAGAGTGAGGAATGTTGAAAGAGGCAATCCAAGATAGTTCTTCTTAGATCATTGTTTCTTACAATGAGATATGAGGATTCCTTGCAACAGAATCTCTCGGAATTTCTGTTGAAAATTATACAACACACCTACATACACACACACACACACACACACACACACACACACACACACACACTCCTGAATTTGATTCAGATAGACTGAATTAAAATCTCTAAAAATGGGATGTATCTCCTTTGCAATCAAGTAATATATCTTGCTCTCCTTTGATTATTCTCTGAACCTGCTGCCAATATTTATAGCTCAATATTTTGACTTCTGGAAGTCAAGTTCTCTGATACACAGAGTAATGCACCATTAGTGGGTAAGCCAAGAGATTTAACATAGTGGTCAAGTTGGGCAATGCAAGTTTGTAACAGTTACTAAATTCACCTAAAAACAGAACTCTATGAGTAGAAGCCAAGCTGACAGAGATGTCTCCTCATAGCTTTACCACCCGCACTGTCCACTGTGGTTGTATTTTGATCTTGAGCTGTTCTTTGTTTTTATGTTTGCACATAAAAATCTCTACATTTTTATGTGTAGTCTCTGGCACCTATGAAGCACTCAATAGAAGGTAGCTATTATCAGGTTTTCTTTCTTATTATTGCTATTATTTGCATTTTTCTTGGGGGAAAATGGAAAATTTGCAGTAATTTCTTTAATAAATTTCTGAAAGTACAGTATTATAGAAATCATAAATTATAATTATTATAATATAAAGTATGTTTCAAAGCACCCTCTTGAATATTGATTCCCTGAGATAAGAAATGACCAGAGGCTATATAAAACTATAAAAATGCTTTCAAAATATGTGATAATTTCAAAATGCAGTATTTACTTTAGCATGTGAACAGAGGATACGCATTTAAAACAAGTACTAGGAGATAAATAGAACATTCTCTGAAAAGCCCCCATCCCCACACAGGAGCCAAATAGAAAGAACAAACAATCATGACACAAGTCTGCTGAAATCAAGATTTGAAGAAGAATGTTGACAGTGAAATGATAATTCAGACAGAAGGCTTACAGGGATGATACAGTTAATCAAGTGCCCCAGCTTCATAAGTTCTGATGTATTCTTAGATGTCCCCTGAAGAGAAGTCTAATAACCCTAACCTAATGTGCCTTCCAGGAGTCATAAGGCTGCTCTATGAAGAAGGAAATCAACTCAGGGCATGTTTGTACTTGGAATTAGAAGCCATGGGGAGAAACGGAGACCAGGTGAAAATCTATAAGTTGGATGAGTTACAAGGTCCCACTGATGCATGAAGGAAAAAGAACCAGGGCTCAGATGTGTGATCTCGCTGATATTGAATTTTCTTAGAAGAATTTTTTTTTTTTACTAAAAAACCTCACACTTATATTTTTGGGGAAAGGTGTTTTCTAAGTAGATAAAAGAACATGGTGCCTTTAGAATTAGAGATGCTCTGCGATGTATCAATGAGATAACTTTCTCATCATGCATCCCAGGGCTCCCTAACCCCCTGGTCAGACCTGGACTGATGCCTACCTGGTTTTACAAATAAAATTTCATTGGCATAAAACCACTCAGATCCTTTCATATATCTCCCATGGCAGTTTTTCTGCTAAAACTGCAAAGTTAAGTGTAACAATAGAGACAGTAAGACTTGCAGAGCCTAAAATATTTATTATCTGGCACTCATAGAAGAAGTTTTCTGACCTTGATCTTTGGTATAGCCTGGCAAAGAAGAAGAGTTCAAATATCCTTCAGTGAACCCAAAATATATGTTCTGTATATGCTGGGCACGCTGATGAATTTCCCTGATCACTCTTAATGCTAAAATGAGTATACTGATACCAATCTTACACAGTCTTTGCATATACTAAGTGCTTGGACTATGATTTGTGCATAAAGCATAATATTTTCTCCTTCTCCTTCTTTCATTAAAGCAGGTGCTACTTTAACCCATGAAAGTCACTGAAATGCGAACCAGTGATTTTAAAGCTCTTTAAATTTTCTGACATATAGAAATAATTTATTCTCTCAATTGAATCTGCAGTCCATAATTATTACTGTCCTGAATTAAGGTATCTTTCTCTCCCTTTTAGCTAAATAAATGTTTTATATAAATTAAATAAGCCTCTTATTTTTATGCATACCCTTTTTCATTTTGTTTCTCTTGGAAGAAACAATAGCATACAATCCTGTGATATCTGAGACCCTTGCTGTTGTAGCAGTTCTGAAATGTGTCCTTTTTAGAAAATACCCTTGATCTTTTAGTTTTCAATCACCTGCAAGTTCCCAGAACAAAGTAAACTGTCATTGGATGAATACAGTAGCCCCAGACATTGCCTCAAGAGAGGTGTGGGTAATGATGGGACCCATCAAAAGAAACCTCTGTTTTTTGTTTTTTGCTTTTGAGAAAATCTGTGGATGAATTGGAGGTGCCTTTTGATGGCAGTGTTTGCTGATGTGGCCCTCACCTCCACTTTCTGAGGGAAAACTAGCTTTCCTCCTGTGCTTGTCTTGAAGCAGGTACTTCCTTCTAGAAGGTTGCACAGAGGCACTCATGTGCAATTCTCTATCAAAGGTATTGTAGGTGGATTAGCTTTTCATTCTCTATCATGTTTTACTTGAAAAAACTCCTCTAGACATTGCTTTTCTCCTCAGACCTAGCCCCACAAGTTGCCTGTGGCTGGTTACCCATTCCACACCTGTCTCTGCCACATTTCCGGCTCTTTCTTGCTTCTAAATCTGTCTAGAACTCAGTCATTCTTCACATCTCCTTTACAATGTCTTAGTCCTTTTCCAGCTTCTTGTTCCATGCTTGGTGTCTCCAGTTGCTTTGTTTTTCTTTCAAATTGCATTTATTTCTTTCATGTTTTTAATGTTATATTTCTTCTCGTAGTCTACGCTAGGACTGTCATGAACACTTTACAGATTTCAACTTGTTGAATCATCTTAAGTTTCCTGAAGTGGAAGGTCCTACTCCTATTCTCATTTATGGATATGAAAACGGAGGCACAGAATTCAAGTAACTTGCACATGGTCAAACAACTGTTAAGATCTGGGACCAGTATCAGAACCAGTATTAGAAATGTTTGGCTCTAAGGTTTGAGATCTTATTGTGAGGGACCTGGGACCTGGAACATTTTTTTATTTGTCTTAGGAGCCATTTGGACATTGTTCCTGTGAATTATCTCTTATTATCCTTGTGTCTTTTTAAAAATAGACCTGTGAGATTCTTATTTGTTAAGGAAATTAGCTAACTCTTGCCTACTTTTGCAAGCTTATCTTTGACTTTTGCTTTTCTTTTTGGTAGTTAGTTTGCCATGTAGACATTTATATTTTAGTGCATATGTTTTAGTAATGTTAAATCATTAATATTTTACTGGTAATTTTATATATATATATATATATATATATTTACAATATTTTTATATTGTAATTATATATCATATTAAGATTCAAAGTGATAAATAGATGAATATATGCAACATTCATTGTGTTTCACTCCCATTTTCACCAGGATCCCTTCCCTCCCCCTAAATAGTCCTTAGGTCAATGCAAGTAACTTCATGCATGAACAAAGCTAACTCTTTGTTAGAATATTTACCACGATCAGCTCTCCCCTTCCTCTTTCTTCCTCTCCCCACTCTCAGGCTCCTCATCCCCCATCCCACTAATGCCTATCCTCATTTAGCTGAGATTTTGTTTCTTTTCTAATTTCTCTCTGGCTTCCATATATGAGTAAAAACATATGGACTTTCACTTTCCATAACATGATAATCTCACTGATCATAATATTCATGTGTTTCTTTCATTTTCCTGAATATGATATAATTGTGTTACTTTTATGGCTGAATCGAATTCTTTTGTGTGTATATACCATAATTTCACAATTTCATTTGTTAATGGAAAAAACTTGCCTGGTTCCACAGTTTGGCTCTCATGAATTGAGCTTCTATAAACATGAAAATTCATATGTCCCTATAGTAATGTGATTCAATGCTTTCGGGAAGATCCCTAAGAGTGGTATGGCTGGATCATTAGGTAGGTCCATTTCCAGTTTTTTCAGGATCCTCCATACTGATCTCCATATTGGTTATACTAATTTGCAATCCCAAGACTGTATAAGAGTTCCTATTTCACCACATCTCGCCAGCTTTCTTGTTGTTCATATTCTTCATGACTGACTTTATAACTGAGGTTAAATGGTATCTTGGTGTAGAAAGATGGCCTTTTCAACAATATGCTAGTTGACTATATGTAGAAAAACAGACTAAACCTTAACCTCTCACCTTCATAAGAATCAACTCAAGATAGATAAGGGATCTAGAAATTAGACCAGAGACTTTGCAAATACTAAAAAATGCACACAGAATAAACTCTCCAACACATAAGCACCAGTACAGACTTCCTAAATAACACCCTCAAAGCCTAGGAAATAAAAACAGGAAGCAAAAACAAAAATCAATAAAAGAGATTGTATCATTTAAGAAAGCTTCTGTGAAGCAAAGGAAACTATCAAGAATCTAAAGAGAGAGCCTATGGAGAAAATCTTTTGCAGCTACCCCTTTGATAAAGGTTTAATATTTGAAATATATAAGGAGCTTAAACATGTCAATACTAATAAAACTCTCTAATTTTTATGTTGTCAAATTTATCAGTCTTTTTAAATTTCAGAGTTTCTGTGTATGCCAGTTATTCTCTATACTATAAGTTTAAGTGTTATCAAGAGGGAAGATTGGCTTTTTGCTAAGCAAACAAAAGATCATCCCTTGATCAGGCAGCGTCTTTCTAACAGATATAATTTAGGGGCATGAATAGCAGCAGTGACAAAAGTTTCTTCATATTCCTTTACTCACAAGAGGAGAGAAAAGAGAAAGGAAAGGAAAGGAAATAGAAAGGAAAGGAAAGGAAAGGGAAGGAGGAAGGGAAGGGAGAAAAGAAGGAAGGAGGAAGAAAGGAAGGAGGAAGAAAGGAAAGAAGAAAACATTTTATCTTTGAGAACTCATCAATTGAACGTAAGTATACTACAGGGCACTGCAAAAGAATAGCTGCTGTAAAAAATGTATTTACTTTAGTGAAACCAAAACCTCAGATAGTCGAAATTATTAGCCAATATTTGATATACTTGACTCAGTAATATATTTGTCACATAAACTAAGATGTATCTATGAAAAGAGGAGGTGAGCAATGTTTTTCTTCTTTCAGTAATTGAAGCTAAAGTTCCTCCTCTGAATATTCATTACTCTCACATTAGTGTTAAGTGTTATTACTCTCTCTATTCTTGTTCAATTTCAATTAAAACTCTTCTTGTTCTATAAATGGATTATTTTTCAAAGCCTAAAATTGTCTCATATAAAAAAACTGTGTTATACATTAATTTTACCCTTTCCTTCAGACTTCTGAGAGGACAAGTGAGTGGAGAGATAAATCTAGAAAGAATTGAGAATTGGAATTCTGGCCCAATATGAATTTTATATACACTAACTGACCTATACACCACTTACTCAAAAACAAAAGTCTATTTAAATTTATAACCTAATAATAGTAATTTGGCATCTAGAATTCCTAATACAATTTTACTTTGCCCCTAATTTTTTGCTTGTGAGCTTGAATGAGGTTGATGGAATACCTACTATTCATGAGCTATAGTGGGGAGAGGATAGAAAGAAAAAGAAAATTGATATGCCTAAGCCCTACTCCATATGAACATAATATATATAGGTAGGGTTGAATCTTGGTGAAAGCAAAATTTTTTGGTATAGATTATCTGTTCTCACCTTCTGACTCTTGTGCTTATCAGGCATGTTACATTATATAACCTGCTTAGCCATTTTCAGTCCCAGTTTACCTTTCTCTAAAACAGAAGAAACAGTAATACCTACCTGGCAGAGTTAAGTGAGGATTAAATTAGTTATCATGCATAAAGACCCTGTTTTAGTTTCTGGTGCACATTAAGTGCTCATTAAGTGTCTGCTATATTTACTGTTAACTATGTGGTTTTTACCTGGGTTATACCATTTCATCCAAGGTGCAGAGGTTAGACATTTTGGTCAAGGTCATATTTCTTAAAATAATGTGTCTGGCAGTGTTAAAACCCAGTGTTAATTTGAGAGCCTTTGATTCTTATTGATTTGTAACAGACCTTAGTGCTAATGAGAAGCCAATGGAGGAAATCAGAAAAATAGTATTGATTTTAGAAAGAGTTACCGTATATCTCCAATCCTCATACATATTCAACTGATCTTTTATTAATATCTCCCACAATAGTTGTACCTTTCTTATAAACAATTAATTTTCAGTGACATACAATTACTACCTAAAGTCCACATTATATATAAGAACTCACTCTTGGTGTTGTGACACATATGTAATGGCATGTACCCAACACTGTAGTGTCATACAGAAAAAATAGCTTACTTGTTATCATTTGGATTTGGAATGCCCCCCCTCCCAAAGTTCATGTATTGGAAGCATGATTTCCAATGTGGCAAGATTCAAGATGGGGCATAGCTTATGATGTGGGTAGCTTGGGGTGTGGTCTTGAAGACTATATTTGTCTCCAGCTCTTCCCTTCTCTCTCTCTCTCTCTCTCTCTCTCTCTCTCTCTCTCTCTCTCTCTCCCCTTCACCTTGTCCCCTTTATTGAGAATGACTTGGCACCGTGGTTTATATCTTAGTGCTGTCTCACCATAGACCAAATCCCTAAAACTGTGAGCCAGATAAATCTTTCCTTGTCTAAGTTGTGCTTATCAGGTATTTTATTTTGGTCACAGTAATGGAAGAGCTAACTAAAACATTCACTTTTCTAAAAATTATCTGTATTCAACCTATAACTTTATTTCATTCTTCTATTTGTCTCCATAATTTTTGCCTTTTCTAGTATGTAATATATGTGGACTTATAAAGTATATAGATTTATTAGATTGACTTCTTTTACTTAGTATTGTGCATTTAGTTTTCTTGTATATTCCTTAGTAATGTGCATTTAGTTTCCTCTTGCATAGTAGCTCATTTCTTTTAGTGCTGAATGATATTTCATGGTCTGTATGTGTCATAACTTATTTACCCACTTACCTACTGACCTCTTCATTTCATCAAAATTTTGACAATTATAAATATAGCTTTTGTGACATCTATGTGCAGATTTTTGTGTGGATGTAAGTTTTTAATTCACTGGAACATATGTTAAAACTATGTTTAATTTTGTAAGAAACTGCTAAAATGTCTTGCACATTGGTTGTCCTATTTAACATTCCCACTAGCAATGAAGAAGTATTTGTCATTCTACATTTTTCCAGCATCTGCTACTGTCCATGCTTTATTTTTGTCATTCTAATTAGTGTGCAGTAGTATCTGGTTTGCATTTAAATTTGTAATTCATTAATTTCATGTGATGTTGAACATCTTTTCAAGTTTATTTGCCCATCATTATCTTTTAATTTTAATCTCTAAACCTTGTTAAAAAAAACTATATTAACTCTCAGACTCTGAGTTTTAGATGGAGTTAGTTCTGCCTCTTCTCTTATTAGACTGAACAAATTACTGAGATAAATCAGACCAGTGAGTCCTCTAGTCACAGCGATTGTCTTCATGATAAGTACTAGTTCTTGGGGCTGTTGATAGCCAATAAGAAAACACATTGATTTTCTTAGGAAAATAGTAGCCTATCTTTCCTAGTAAACTTGAACCTAAACGAATGTAAGGTTGTTGAAGCCTACTTGTACCAAAAGTCAAAAGGAAAAACATCAGGAGCTCATTTATGCCAACAATGATCATCTGATAACATTATTAAGTGGTCTGTGATTCTGTGACTCTCACCTTAAAACTAGTACTCCCACCAAGTCACTTCACTATAAAAGTTTGACCAATTGATTTCTGTGCAAGGTAACCACATTGTTTCTACATAGTTAACTAAAGATTTTAATCTGATAAAGCATAATTTGAAATATAACATTTCAATATGTCTATTTCAGAGGAAAACTAGTTTCAGAGTTCTGACAGTTGTCATTTGTGAATAGCAAATTATTCAGTGTGGTCTAACTGACCAGAAAAGGGGGGGCTTTGATTTCTGATTTACTGGAAAGAGATAATAATAATAATAATAATAATAACAATAATAATAATTTTATTTTTATTTTATTTTGATTTTGATTTTATTACATTTTCCCAATTGGTGAAGTAGCCCCAAATTATGATAAACTTTGAATGATATAAATAATGAGCATTTCATTAGTAGAATATTAGAATAAAGCAATCATCCTTCTAATGCCATAGCTCTTAAGATTGTTTGCAAAACATGTCATTAGTTTGAAACCTTATTAATTTAAACTCAAGCAGAAGACACCCAGCCTGAATAGTTTTTTTCAGGACACTCTCTTGACTAGGAGACAACTAGCTTAGCTGGGGATGGAGGAAATAAATCTTATTATTTATGCAATGGTTATTATGGTAGCAGTCAGCTCATTACAAAATATGGCATAATGGATTACTTTGAGTCAATAAGTTTCCAGTGATAAGGTGCTCTTGGGGGGATGTGGAAAAGGGGAACTATTAGTTGAAAACATTTATTGCTACTCTGAATGCCAAGAATCATGCTTTTATTTTCTCCCAAAGTTAATTTGTACCCATACCATTTAAATTCCCCAAAGCCTTCATATTCTCATGCCACAAGACTTAAAGGAAAGATAAGAATTAGCACCTGTCTTCTAACATGCTAAATACATAAGATTCTTGTTAGAAAATGAGATGTTCCTATAGTGATCATATTGATGCTGGATTAAATGATTTTCTGTATATGGTTATTTCTAATGTAACTTACTTGAGAGCAAAGAGAATCTCATCTGAGCTCATGCCAAATCCCTTTATGAGGAGTGGTTAATTTGAAGTCTAAAGGATATTTATCTCCCCAACTTGGCACTTTTTCATTATTATATAGGATTAGTGATTATTGATACTACTTAAACATTAGACTTTGTTTATAACCAAGAAATCAATATAGTTTTAAAAGCTCCCCAGAATACAATAGTACTATCCATTATTGGGCTCCACTAACCTCTAGGGTCTCTACCTATAACACTAGCCCAGATTATTAAACATTTGTCATTAGTTTTATCAATTGATTTTCATGGTTATAGCGGAAATGATATTATGAGTAACTTATCATTATTATTAAAGGCCAAGAATATATCTTATCACTAGATAGTTGAACTCAAGGAAACATCATTGACATGGTAGGTTCACGATTATGCCCAACTTTATCCCAAACCTGTACTCTCAGTTTATATAATGAGAAGTATGCTATCAAGGACTCTTTATGGCTCACAGTTTGCAGAATTCTCAAATTTAAGTGTTATTGGAAAAAAAACTCTTAATTAAACTGAGATATTGATATATACATATTTTAAAGACTGTAAGCCTTTCAAAAATGAGATCTTACTTCACAACTGAGAGATAAGAAAGCAAAACAAATTAGGAACTGCAAAAGTAAAAGTCTTAGAAATGAATATAATTTAAGAAGAAAATAGTGAAACCAGGAAAAAATAAATATATATTTCCACTTATGGAGAATTGTCAGAAGGATCATGCTGTAAAATTTTCAATTTAATTTAAAAAGCACAATAAGTACTATAGGAAAATGCATCAAATAATTTTAAAGTGTATTAGTGAAAACAATCTTCTCTGTAAAATATTACCTTGCTCCAGAGACATTTGAAATTTGCATTTGTGTTATAATTCACTATGTCTTCTATGTGAGATTAAAAGAGAACAGGTGTGATCATAGGCCTATGACATTTGCAATTTTCAAATCCATATTTTCATCAAGGAAAGGATTTCTTTCATAACATTTACAAGAAATGGCCAACAACCTATTAATAGAAGAGAAGAGGAAGATGAACTGCAAAGATAAGACCTTGCTGGGAACTCAGTAAAACCCAGCCACGTGGCACAAAAGGAGGGTTCTCCTACAATCTACAGCGACCACATCAAAGGACCTACTGGGTTTCATCCCTAAAGCAGTGCAATAATGTGATATTCCCAGCTCTAAGAAGCCATCTAGCATTGGTTCTATCTCCAATATTTTATTTACTAATATTCTACCAGACTTATATACCTAGATAATTTCTTTGAATTGTTGCATAGTTATAATGTTCTTAAATTATTTATTATCTTCTGTGAATGGAGTTCCCGTTTCCAATACAATGCTAAGTGCCACAAGAGAAGATGTGGTGCTTTCTCTTGTTCTGATTACTGCCCTTTCCACTTCTCCAAATAATTGGTACCAATGTTTGCAATTGACCTTGCCTTTTAATTTTGTTTCTGGTTTCTTTCTATGTGTAGAAATTGTAATCTTTATTAAGATGATAGTATCAATTTTTTTATAATCTTTCCAATTATATGCTTAGACAGCATTTTTCTTTATGGAGATCAAATTAAGTAGTACCCCCTATTCTGTTCTCTTCTTTATTAACTTCATTACGTTTCCCTTCTTACTCTTTCTATATTCTTCTGTCTTTTCTACTATAGTTTCTATTACTGCCTTGTCTTTACTCAAGCCTCAATCTGTTTTAAGTGTCTCTCTAACCATTTTGCATGTAATATTAGCCTATACACCATCTCTCAAGTTTGATAAACTAATTGTTCCCATAAGGACTAGAACTTGCTCAGTGTCAACAGGTATTTGAGGAGATATTTTTCAACTCTAAGCCTTTTTTTTTTTTTTTTGTGGTACTGGGGTTCCTGGAAGCCCTTCTACCTCCGGGATATACTCCCAGACCTATTTTTACATTTTTATTTGGAAACAGGGTCTTCTAAGCCAGCACGCAGCTGGCTTCGAACCTGCGCGATCCTCCTGTCTCTGCCTCCCAAGCACAGGGATTACAAGCGTGCGCCACCATGCCCGGTTCTCTACGCCTTTTTTATAGTTTTTATTCTACTCTTACTTTTTTGCTGTTTGTTGTTGATGGAAACGCTTTGTAGCCTTGACTGATTAATAAAAATGTGGAATTAATTATTTTGACATCTCCAACATGTTATCACAATATCTCAAAGCATGGTGTGGTTCTGAAGATCCTGTGAGGTTGTTCACACAAGACACAGAGCATAGCTTTATTCACAGAATAAACATAACTGCCTGTCTTTCTTCACCTTGTTTTTGTTGAGAAACTACTTTAGATTTCAGGAAATGTTATATCATGTATTTTAAGTGATCTGTGTTTCTCCCACCTACCTGGTTCACATGCCTCATTTCAAAGAGAATAAACACAAGTATACAAATATAGGCTCTATGATGTACTAAATAAGTAAATTATTGGATAATAGGTATTTAAATTTTACTTTGAATATAAACGCTTCCTATTTTTTACTTTCAGACCACCACAATAAAACATGGTTCATCTAAGGAAAGTTTTAGCAGGGCCTGGTGAAAATGCAAGTCTGTAGTCGCAGTAATTGAGAGACTTAGACAAGAAGATCACAGGTTTGAGACTAGCCTTATTAATTTATAGAGGTCCTCGTGAACATAATGAGACTGTTTAAAATTTGTTTGGCCTGGTATGGTAGCACACAACTTTAATCCTAATTCTTGGGAGACTATGATGGGAAACCTTAGGTTTGCTTTACAAGCCTCAGCAACTTAGTCACTATTTCAGACTAAACTAAACTATTGCTGGAGTGTAGCTCAGAGGGATAATGCCCCTGGATTCAATACCCAGTAACACACTATGGGTGTGTCCCAGTAGTAAAATGCCTCTGAATTCAATCTCCAGTACAAAAAATAAGTAAAATAAAGTGAATTAAAGAGAGAACAGTCTCAGAAATGGCTCAGTTACAGGTAGTTCTTTGTGCATTTTTTCTTTTTGTTGACATGGCACTAGTGCTGAATTGGGACTAGATCTTTCAAAATCTATAGGAAGGATTTTTCTGTTTGAGGTCTTGGCATAGTTCCATTTAAGGGAGGGTATCTCTCTTGATGTCTTAAGAAAAATGTCCTCTTAAACAGGGTTTGTAGACTCACCATTTGGTTAGAGTGTGTCATAGGGCACTGGGAGTGTGAGAAAGGTGAGCTGACATGTACTTTAGTGCAAAATCTGGAGTGCTAATAGGAAGCAGCTGGGCAATGTAATGATTTTTTTTTTTAAATGAGAATGAGGTTAGCCAAGTGTATGCCTGGGACCACTGTGGCAAAAGACAGAAACAGCAATCTCTGAATCCAAGGATTCTAATTAAGGTTAAGAAGAAAAAAAGAATCAAACAGATGGTCAACCTAAGAGTTGAGTAAACAGACCACAAACACACCCAGACATTCCCCTTTTACTTTTGTCCTTTGAAAGATTATACATGTGTTATGTTGCTAATTCATATAATTTTAGGTTACAGTTGACCAGCATGGGCATTCAGCCCCAAAATGGCAGCACAAGTTAAGAATCCCATTCTTGATTTTACAGTCTAATGTGTGTATACAAACATCCTGTCCCTAAGCCTGGTATCTATGAAATGGTGGAATCTGAAGCTATGGTATTTATTTAAATTACAAGATGAATAAATGCAGTGTGGCATTGGAGAGGAGAAAAATGAGTTGGAGAACCATTTGACATCACTAACAAGATTCCTGGCTATAATAATATAGTAATTACAAAAGCTTGATTTTCCTATTCAGCTATTTTCTGTGAATGAATACAACCTTGGGATGCCTCTTTGAAAATAAACTAAGAGGTACCTTAATCATAGACTATTGTGCCTTCCTGTAAACACCAAAAAAGAATAACCCTCATTGTCTCTTAGCCTGTTCTTTGAATACCTTCTCTCCATGAACACTAGCTCTTGCTGAGCCCCTAAAATGAAGTGACAACTATTAATCGAAACCACATATATGTTTTGCTAGAACTATATTGACTCCTTTTGCAAAGATATAGAAAGTTGAAGATGTACCTTTGTTATAATCATGTGCCTTGCAGTAAAATGTAATTCATCCATGAAGTCGTATTCAGGAATTCTCAGAACACAGATGACTTTGGATAAAATGTAGTGTGAGATCCATTTAAAATAAACTAAAATACCTGTAAAAGTTCATCTTTCTGCTTAATAGTGATTATCAAAAATAACAAAAGTATCTGGACTTTTAAAACTTCAACCAGTCAATCATTACCATCTTTTTTTTTTTTTTTTTGGCCTGAGAAAAGGTAGTAAAAATAAAATGAGAAATTAAGCCGAGCATGGTGGCACATGCTTGTAATCCCAGCATTTGGGAGGCTGAGGCAGGAGGATTACAGTTCGAAGACAGCCTCAGTTCCTCCCTTTGCAACTCAGTGAGACCCTGTTTCAAAATAAAGAATAAAAAAATAGGTCTGGGGGTGTAGCTCGGAGGTAGAATGCCCTGGGTTCCATCCCCAATACTGCAAAAATAAATAAATAAATAAATAAATAAATAAATAAATAAATAAATAAAATGAGAAATTAAAAATATCAATGTGTGTGTGTGTGTGTGTGTGTGTGTGTGTGTGTGTGTGTATTACTGAGGATTGAACCCAAGGGCATGCTACCTTTGAGCTATATCTCCAGCCTTAATTTGTATTATTTATTTTGAAACAGGGTCTCACTAAGTTTCCAAGGGCATCACTAAATAGATGAGGCTGGCCACAAACCAGCAGTCTTCCTTTCTCAGTCTCCCAAGTACTGGGATTACAAGCATGCACCACCATGTCTTGGTTTCAATATTTTTATGGTAGTGTATTAGTCAGCTTTTCAGGATTATAATGAAATACTAAATCCAGACTACTTTTTAAAGTCGAGAGGTTTATTTAGCTCAATGTTTTGGAAGCTTGAGAGTTCAAATAGCATAGCACAAGCTCTGGTAGCATGAGCACTTGGTTGCATCTTCTAATGATAGGGGCAATGGCATAGGGATGTGTAGCAGCAAGTGATAACGTTTTAAAAATGGAAACAGAAAGAGCTGAGCAGGCTAGGCTTTGACTTAAAGCAGCTTTCTTTTAGAGAATTCTTGCAGGAGAATAGTATCCCCTTCTCTGTACAAGATGGCCTCTGGTCCAAGGAATGAGGCCATTACCTCTTAAGAGTTTTACCTTCTCCCAATGCCATTTTCTTGGGGATCAGTTCTGTAATGTGTGAATTGGGAAAGGGTGCTCAAACCATATCTAATCCATAGCACACAGGATACCTCTGTGTATCCTGTGTCTTGTTAAAAAGAAAAAAAGATGTCTATGACCCATAAATATAAAAGTGAAACCTCATGGCGAAGAATAAATTCTCCTCCATAATCCACTGTGTGGATTTTATAAAAAAAAAATGTTATCTCTTTATGACTTTTTTTCTCCTTTTACTGGGCATGATACTTAGAGTCATAGTTTCAATGCTCCCTCTGTTTTTTAAGATAGATCTGTAGCTTATTATTCTTTTATTGAAGACTCAGCCCCAAATCTGTGATTTCTTTGTTTTGCCCCAAGAGTGTCACTATTTCACTTTAAACTAACATAACCTGTGTCTGACTCACCTATTAGATAACTCTCAGTCCAGCACCCCAGGATTCCCCATGTGCCCTGGCTTTCAATGGCATCTACATTCACCAGCTGATTAAAATCAGAACAATATCTTCTTTCTGTCAATTCCATCTCTTCATATACTAGACATTAGCAGAATTGAAAGGTGCCTCTGAGTCTCAAAGGTGCCTTTGAGGATATGCTCGTCCACTTTGCTATAAATTCAGAGTTCTTTCAGAATGTCTCTGATAGGTTTACAGTGATTTTCTTTATTGCATACTTTGAAAGTACTAATATAAAAATCTCTATTAATAGATTGTTTTCTTTTTTGATATTTTGATTCTGTAAAGTTTTGTTCTGATATTAAAATAAACTTTTTTTCCTCTAGTATGCCTTTCTGATTTTCATGACACCTACAAGGGTAGCTCAAACAATATTGTTGCTCTAAGGAATCCTTGAATAAATGTAGGGGTGATTTGTCCCAGGTGGTCTACTTTTTCTTTTTTTAACCCTATTGGTTTTTTAAAATCTTTACATAAGCCATTTTCCAGATACCTAAATATCTGAACTTATCTCCTCATCTTCACAAGCTCGGGCAGTTTTCTAGCTTTTCTCTAATTCATACCCATTTCTTTGTAAGGTCACAGCGATTCTGAGCTAAGCCGTATTAAATTATGTAATGGGGTACTTCATTTATTGTGCATATGTTCTAAAATAGCTTAAAATTATGTGATCTGATATCAGGGGAAGATGGACACCAACTTTCTATAAGGTAGTCTTTCTGATACAGAAAACATTTTGTGTAGTTTCCTCCCCTACCAAACAATAAACTAACTGAATCTATTATGCATTGAAGATAAGAATAAACTATTTCTATTATGTGTTGGTGGCACTTGAAAAGTAGGACAGACCATACAATTTAAGACCATTTAAAATTTATGTTTATCTGAGGCACACAACTTGAGTATGTAGTCAAACAAAATATGTGTACCTGTAATTTTATCTTTTCTACCTCTGTCCATTCTTTCTTTTCTTTCCTCTTTCCTTATTCCTTAAGTAGGATTGATTCCCAACGGGGCCATATTCATGTTTATAGCCTATACCCATACTTAGGAAGGTCTCACATATACTTTAATGCTCTTCAGTCAACATCTTGAAATTATATCTAATTTTTTAAACAAAGAAACCTGCATTTTGTTTTATACTGGGTCCATAAAACCATATAGCTGTTCCTGATGACCAAGTAAAGTCTATGCCATGTTATTCACAAGTAAGCTGTAATTCCATGGTGGCTGTAATGGGTTGAATTTATAATGTCTCCTAAGAGACTTCAAGACAGTATTCAACCATGTTGGAGCTGGGACTTAATTCAGAATGGCTCTCTAGGCTATGTCCTTGGGGATTATATATGATTACTCCTTTCCCAGTGTTCATGCTCTCACTCTCTCTTTCTCTCTCTCCCTCTCCCTCTCCCTCACTTTCTTCTGTGGTTTAGAATATGATAGCAGAGCTTTCTGCTCTCCATTCTCTCTACTTCATGCCATCAAGCCCTGAGTTTGGCAAACATGATCTGACATGGATTGAATCCAGAAATCTCCCAAACTGTGAGCAAAGAAATCTTCCTTCCTTCAAGTTGTATGGTCAGTTGTTCTGGAATACAGCAATAAGAATGACAACCAAAGCAGTAGCCATTCTTTTTCCCATCAATTTTCCACTGAACATTTTGAAGTTAGCATCATCATTTTCTAACTAGAATGAGAGAACCTTGCTGTTCACCTGACTTTAGAGCCTCCTCTGTAATCCATCTGGCACACAGAACCCAGCTACCATATTATTATATGCTTCTCATTTGGGCAGTTTTATGCTTAGAAATTCCTGATAATAGCAGCTTCAAATTTTGCTTGATCTTTAAAGATTCACCATTTTTTTACCCTCTGATTTAACCTTTCTTCCTTTGATTACCCTGAATTTTAGTTTAATTTAATTACTTTTGATATTGGACATTGAACTCCTAGGCAGTCTAACACAAAGATACACCCCCATCCCCTTTTTTATATTTTTTTTATTTGAAACAGAATATTACCAAGTTGCTAAAGCTTGCCTCAAACCTGTAATCCTCTTGTCTCAGCCTCCCAAGTAATGAGATTACAGGTGCACATTACTGCACCTGGACTGGATTTTCATTATTATTATTATTTATTATTATTATTATTATTATTATTAGTAGTAGTAGTAGTAGTAGTAGTAATAGTATTTTGTAGGTGCATGGTGTGTTTTATTTAGACCATGTCTAAGAACTAAGCTTCAAAGTTTTCATATACAGTATTCAAGCATCTTGATGAAGACATCTACTCTTTCAGAGATCATATGTCATGAAGGTCTGCAGTTTTCATTGTCATTTGCAACAAGTGTTTCTCAGTTCTCATAAATCCTGAAACTATTCAGATCTATTAGAATGGTAGTGACTGTGTCTTCTTGATTACTGTTGATTAAATCTTGAAGAGAGATTTGCAAGGCATCTTTTGATTTTACCATGTCAAAGATTTCATCCTTGACATCTTGAAAGGAAACAGGATCTTGTTCATGGATTTTCATGAGTTCTTGTATTGCCCTAAAGAAATAATAAGGGAAATGACATTGAGGTACCCTTGTTTTCAATATCAAGCAATTTGAAAATATACTATAGAGCTTCAGGTTCCTTTCTGTTTTCTAATGCAATAACAAATTCCAAGTAGGTTTTATGTTTAATTTCTCCATCATAAGTGAGACACTCTAAACAGTCTAAGAAGACATTGGTCATGGTTGCTGTTCCAATAGTGAGAGAGTTATTCTTTACCGAGCATGTTTTATATGGACTGACATGGACTGAACCCAGAAATCTCCCAAACTGTGAACAAAAATCTTCCTTCTTATAAGATGTATGGTTAGTTTCCATCATTACCAAGATTCAAATATTGCCCATAAACCCTTAGGACAGAAGGAGCAGAAAGCCAACTTGTATCTTGACTCTTTATACAGTTCTTTGTCCCTTATCTTCACCATTTTTTTTTTTTGTCCTGAAGGGGTCCAAAAATAAGGAAGAATTTCCTAACTGCTATGCAAACATAAAAAGAGTAAAAAGATTTTTCCAGCCCATCTAATTGTGACAAGGTAAGGATAAGTTTCAATATTTCAATACATAGTTTTCTAAATCAGTTTCCCAAAGGTACTCTTGTCCAGCAACATCATATAAACTGAGTCCTGTTCTTGTCTTATGAAGCCAAAGTTTTTGCATGATATATTTAAAGAACTGCTTGAAGGAAATTTTTCCATATGAATCTGTATGAAATAGTTTAGCAAAGACTTTTGCAGTGGAAAAATTCTTGCACTTTGATCTAGCCTTTTCACCAACTTTCAAGAAGTTTTCATAATTAATCATTGCTTCCTCTCCAGTAATAGGTTGTATCTGGTGTTTGTTCAACAAAAACCTTAAGTTCTGTAACCCTTCATTATCTAAGAGTTCTCTGCTTAGTCTTTATAGAAAAACATTTCTGGACTCCTCTCTTAATTTCTGTAGTAAGACTTCATCTTCATTTGCGCTTTTCTATCTCCTTTCCATTCTGAGTAGTATCTGGTAAATACATCAATTTCTTCATCTTTTAATTCTTGTTCACGTGTGTGTGTGTGTGTGTGTGTGTGTGTGTGTGTGTGTGTGTTTTGTCGGTGCTGGGTATTGGTAACCACCACAAAGCACTTATTTCCAGTCCATGACTGCCTCCCATGAAACATCTCCAGCATTTGCTGTGGATTAATATTTCCAGCTCCCACCAGCTCAGACCTCAGACACCGCTGAGGTTAGGAAGGCCGCCCTGCCACCAACTCAGACACCGGAGGAAGTTGTGGCTAGAGAAGACAATGCGAAAGGTGGCTGTTATGGGTCACACAGAGATCACGTCACCCATGGGGAAAGCAGACATGAAAGCAGGCGTCCTCATCCTCACCAAACCCAGTTTTAAAGATTAAGAGAGCCTACATTTGTATTTCTTCATCCTGGGTCCTTGGCGTGTGTGCACCATGCGATCCAGGGCTCCATTGGAGTTTCCGACTAGAGAGAAGCGCCTTCTTGATACTTTTTTATTCATTGACATGGAGTGCCTCACGGTCCCCTAAACGGGAGAGCCACTCCAGCGGCTGTCTCTGCCGACCCTCCCCACACCGCCCTGAAAGCCTCAACCTCCTGAAACTTCACCGTATGTGTTAGTGGTCACCGGACACCCTAAATTCTTTTTTTAATCATAATAACATTGCTTAACTACACCATGAGAGTTACAAAATGGTTTACAGTTTTAGCACCTTTAGGAAGTCAGTTAATTAATTTCATCCTTTAACTCTTTAACGATATTTACTAACTCTGCCCTCTAGGATGAAGACTAGGCTAGGAATAAATAGAGGCAACCCAATGGAGAGCAGAGGAAAGCTGGCCCTTCTCCTTGGGGAGGGGGAGAGAATACGGACTTTTGTTAAGTAATCACTTGTTAAGAGTATCATGAAGAGAGATAACTAGGCGTTATAGTATAGAATTATAGTATCCATAATTTTCCTTCTCTCCTTTGACTAGGGACAAGCCTCCTACATGGTTCAAAACACAAACAGATCACATGTAGCCTCCTGTTTCTCGTCTCCTCTGTTTCCAGTATTTACAATCCTCTTATCCAGTTCAACCCTCCTTCATTAATATTGTATTTCTTGCTTCCCCAATTAGACTGTGGTCTAGACTGCACCTCATGTGCTTCGGTGTCCTTCAAGATTCAGCTTGGCTATTACTTCCTCTGGAAACTTGCCTGGCTGCCTTTCTTCCAACCCTGAATATGCATGGATCTTCATCCTTTGTGTCCCTAGAGCATTGAGACCAGCAGCCTCGTGTATCACTTAGCCATTGTAGAGTAATCATCTGGCCCCTTCTTTTCATCTCTGTCACACTGCATTATTTCCATGGGGAGGAGACCTCCTTTTCTGTCTATTCTTACTGCACGGCATGGCACCAGCTCAAAAGAGGAGATGCTCGGCAGCTTCTGAATAGATGAAAAGAAAATAGTTAATTCTACTAGATCTACTTCTGAATTTAAATGTTACGGAATATCTAAGTTATATGACTGCAGAATCCTGATATTACAGAGAGCTATTACTAAATACAATATAATACTAAATATACAAACAAAAGGTAAGGATATTTGCACAATCAAAAATGCCATTTTGGAGCCAGGTGAGGTGGTGCACGCTTGTAATTCCTGCACTTGGGAGGTGGAGACAGGAGAATTGCGTAGGTTTGAAGCCAGCCGCACTGGCTTAAGAGACCCTGTTTCCAAATTAAAAAATATAAAAATAGGTCTGGGAGTGTAACCCAGAGGTAGAAGGGTTTCCAGGAACCCCAGTACCCCCCCACAAATATATATATATATATATATATATATATATATATATATATATATATATATATATATATATATAAATTTTTGCCTAGGTATCTGATGATATTTACCAGACAGGGAATATTTGGGTGACAATATTGTATAATATAGTTTGATACCCTTTTACAATAATAAATAAAATGTAAAAATCGGCAAATATTTATATGGTATGATGTTTTTGTGCATGCATATACTGAGTAATGTTTAAGTCAGAATAAACATGTATTTTCTCCTTGTTTCCTTTTTGGTGAAAATATTTATAATCCTTTCTTATAGCTTTTTGCTTGTTACCCATAATCACCTTACTGTATAATGCATTTTTATCGATTCTTTAACTCCCAGATAATTGCTTTAGAGTACCTCTGCTAAACTCTGAGGAGCCTTTGGTTTAGGCTCACAGCTCCCTACAAATATACAGAAAGTAGAAGAATCCTGCATATGATATTTGAAAGCTTGGTAATTAATTACCTGATGTGGAACTTGGGATGCTTAGGATTCCAATCCCTCCACATCTGCAATGGGGGAGGGGTTATAAACCATGGAATATCAGAGACAGGAGGATTAAGGCCTCCTGTCTTACTAGCATGAGGGTCTTCTCTAGTTCCCCTTTCACCTAAGGATTGCCATGATGAGTGGGGGAGAGCTGACGGAGGCCAAATTGTTGGGACTTACACATGAATTGAGACACTCCTCATTATAATGACTCAGAGGGAGTATTAGCCTGCCACTTATAGATAATAAATGCACCTAGCCATCAAATATAGTACAGGAAAATATAGCAGGTAAAAAGGTCATTGGAGTCCTCACTTTAGATAGATGCACAATAAGTCTCCTTATTTGTTTATCTATAGTATCTCATTCTTTATCTAGAGTTCATCCTATGACCCATTTTCTCCCTTGCTTTCACATATTAGAGAGAGCATCTGATTTCTTAATTTTTTTGACTGACTAATCTCAGCAAAATGTTCTTTAGTTCCATCCATTTTTCTGTAAATGATATAATTGTGTTTTTCTCTTTATGGCTGAGTAAAATTTTATTGTGTACATATTCCATAGTTTTGTAATCCATTCATCTGTTGATAGACATCTTGGCTGGTTCTGTGGTTTGGCAAATGTGAATTGTGCAGATATGAACCAAGATACACATGAATTAGTTTGGTAGCTTGGTGTCCATTCTTTTGGGTAGATACCCAGAAGTGGTATTGCTGGATCATATAGTAAGTTTGTTTCTATTCTTCTGAGGATCCTCCATAATGTTTTCCAAAGTGGTTGCACTAATTGGCAGACCCACCAACAATGTAGTAGAGTTCCCATTTCTCCACATCTTCCACAGCATTGTTGTTGATTGTGCTTTTTTTCTTTTTTTATTTTAACAATTTTTATTGAACATAAATAGTATACATTTAAACTATATTTGGTGCCCTTTCCACCCTGCCCCTGTTTTCCCTTCCCCCCTCCCACCTATGGTTGTCTAGGTTAACCATGTCTTATTCATAATTTTACACATGTTCAGATGTAGACCCTCATTAATCAAGATCAGCCTTCCTCCTCTCCTATCTTTCCATTCAAACTTTACTGGTATTTCCCCTCCATTATCTGTAGCCCCACTGGTATACTTTGTTTCCTAGTTTGGGCATATTAGAGGAAACATATGTACCTTCTCCTTCTGTGCTTGGCTGATCTCACTTAACATAATGTTCTCCAGGGCTTTCCATCTTCTTGCAAATAATATAATTTTGTTCTTCTTTATGGCTGAATAGAATTCCATTGTGTGGATTTCCCACAGTTTTGCTATCCATTCATCTGTTGATGGAGATCTGGGTTGGTTCCATATTTTGGCTATTACAAATTGTGCTGCTATGAACATAGGTATGCATATGTTGCTGTATTTCTCTGAATTCAACCCCTTTGGAAAGATACCCAGGAGTGGTATAGCTGGATCATATGGTGGATCTATTCCCACCTTTCTTAGGAATCTCCACACAGATCTCCATAGTGCTTGAACTAGTTTGCATTCCCACCAAGAGTGTAAAAGAGTTCCTCTTTCCCCACATCCTCGCCAGCATTTGTTGTTGTTTGATTTCTTTATGCTTGCCATTCTGACTGGGGTTAGATGGAATCTCAGTGTAGTTTTGATTTGCATCTCCCTGATGGCCAGTGATGTAGAACATCTTTTCATGTATCTATTGGCCCTTTGTATCTCTTCTATTGTGAAGTGTCTATTTAGTTCATTTGCCCATTTCTTGGTTGGGTTGTTTGTTTTGCTAGTGTAGAGTCTTTTGAGCTCTTTGTATATTCTGGATATTAGCCCCCTATCAGAATGGTGGCTGGTAAAGATCTTTTCCCATTCTGTAGGCTTCCTCTTTAGGTTATTGATAGTTTCCTTTGATGAGAAGAAACTTTTTAGTTTGATGTTATCCCACTTGTTTATTCTTGCTTTAATTTCCTGAGCTTTGGAGGTTTTGTTGAGAAAGTTACTGCCTGTGCCAATATGTTGTAGTGTTGAACCTATGCTCTCCTCCACTAACTTCACAGTCTCAGGTCTAATTTCTCAATCAATACATGTTATTCACCACATAAATAGAACCAAGAACAAAAACCACATCATCATAGCAATAGATGCTGAAAAAGCATTCGACAAAATCCAACACCCATTTATGTTAAAAACACTGCCAAAAATTGGGATAGAAGGAAAATACTTCAACATCATTAAGGCAATATACTGTAAACCCAAAGCCAACATCATATTGAATGGGGAAAAACTCTAAGAATTTCCGCTAAAGTCGGGACAAAGACAAGGATGCCCACTATCACCACTCCTTTTCA
Organism: Muscardinus avellanarius; assembly: GCF_963383645.1. Classification (NCBI taxonomy): domain Eukaryota; kingdom Metazoa; phylum Chordata; class Mammalia; order Rodentia; family Gliridae; genus Muscardinus; species Muscardinus avellanarius. The sequence continues at coordinate 122,789,280 of NC_137791.1, forward strand.
ATATAGTCCTTGAGACTCTTGCTGCAGCAATCAGACAAGAGAAGGAAATCAAAGGAATTCACATAGGAAGAGAGGAATTAAAATTATCCTTATTCACAGATGACATGATCCTTTATCTGGAAGACCCAAAGAACTCAACCAAAAGACTTCTGGAGCTGATTGACAAATTCAGCAAAGTTGCAGGTTACAAAATCAACCTAAAGAAATCAGTGGCTTTTCTTTATGCCAACAACGAACCCACAATGAAAGAAACAAACAAACAAAAAAATTCCATTCACTATAACCTCAAAACCAATAAAATACCTAGGAATAAACCTAACCTAAGATGTAAAAGACCTCTCCAACAAAAACTATAAAACATTAAAGAAAGAAATTGAAGAAGACCTTGGGAGATGGAAAGATCTCCCGTGCTCATGGATAGGCAGAATAAATATCATCAAAATGGCCATTCTGCCAAAACTGATCTATAGGTTTAATGCAATTCCCATTAAAATACCAGTGACATTCTTCAGAGACCTAGAAAAATCAATAATGAACTTCATATGGAGAATGAAAAGACCTAGAATAGCCAAAGCAATTCTCAACAATAAGAAACATGCAGGAGACATTACAATCCCAGACTTCAAACTATACTATAGAGCAATAGTAGTAAAAACAGCACGGTACTGGCACAATAACAGATATACTGACCCGTGGATTAGAATAGAAGATACAGAAACAAATCCACACATCTTTAGTCAATTAATCTTTGACAAAGGGGCCAAACACATACGCTGGAGAAAAGACAGCCTTTTCAACAAGTGGTGCTGGGAGAACTGGCTATCCATTTGCAAAAAGATGAATCTAAACCCCTATATCTCACTATGCACAGGAATCAACTCAAGATTGATTGTGCTTTAAATGATTGCTATTCTGGAAGGCGTGGTGGCACATGCTTGTAATCCCAGAGCTTTGTAGGCTGAAACAAGAGGATTGCAGAGGTTCGAAGCCAGCTTCAGCTGCTTAGTGAGGGTCTCAGCAACTTAGTGAGACTCTGTTTCCAAACAAAGTATAAAATAGGTCTGAGGGTGTAGCCTGGAGGTAGAAAATTCCCTGAGTTCCCACCCCAGTACCACACACACAAAAAATGATTGCCATTCTAGTTGGAGTTAGGTGAAATCTCAGGATACTTTTGATTTGCATCTTTCTGATTGCAAATAAGACGAACTGAGGGGATGGGAGGTAAAAGATGGAAATTCTCTAATATTTATGATGTACATTAACAAACATATCAAAGTCAATCCCTAAGCCACAAATGAGAAGGAGAGAGGGGTAGGGAATGAGTCAGAAATTGGGTAAGGGCTAATTGGGTGATATGTGCATATATGCCTCCACCATCTTGTACTCCATTAAGATATATGAGTACAATGTACAATAGAAAGTTTAGAAGAAGGAAAATAAATAAATAGATGCATAATAAATAAATTTTATTTATTAGCAGTTTGGCAATTATCTACATTAAATTTATCAAATACCCATTTTAGCTTTAAAGAGAAATCATGCTTTTTGTTTTAATGAGGAAATTAAAACAACCTACTTCGGAGGCTAAGACAGGAAGATCACAGGTATGCGGCTAGCCTCAGCTACTTAGTGAGGCCCTTGACAACTTAGTGAGACCCTGTTTCAAAATAAAAACTTAAAAAAAGCAAATAGAACTGGGAATGTAGCTCGGAGGTATAATGCCTCTGGGTTCAATCCCCAGTACTGCAAAACACTTAATCAAGATAATGATACATTTCTTAAAATATGTAAGAATGTTCACATGGAATAGTCATTTGACTTGTATGATTTAACTTCAGAAAAGAAAACTAAAATCAATTGTTAGAAGCAACAAGAAGCTAGATTCCACGACTGTACAAAAAAGAAACTATAATAGTCAAACAGACACAAATGGAATGTACTTGATTCAGTAAGTTCCCCATGCCCATATGTATTCAAATATCATTTATGTACAAGTTTAATTGGATTAAATGAACATTTTGGTAGGGTGTGTGCTCTTTATTACAATTCCCACCCACCCTCACTCTTAGTGAGAACTGAGGACCTTCATCCTTTTTTCTGTGCGCATACCAAACTCAATAATACTCTTAGATTATTGCGGTACTATTTAATCTCATTCAGAGAAACATAGTTTAGTGCAGGTTATCTGTAATGGTGTGGAAAGCTGTCTGGTATAGAGCAAACATTTAATACATGTTGGTCATTATAATGGCTGTGGGGTTTTTATTGCTGTCATTTTCAAGGAATACAAGACTTTGCAAGTTTTCTGCTAACACAACTGAGGCAAGGTAGTGTCTTTCTATCTTCAAAATTGGTACCTGAATGCAGGGAAGAGGTGAAATGATGCAAAGAATGAATGATAGGTCACGCTTCAAAGAAAAAGTCCAGTTTTGTTTCTTTAGTGTTTCTACATCCCTTAACACTTGTGTGTTCTGCATGAAATAACCTAGGAATTATCATGCCATTTTTTTACAAGAATAAATGAGTATTGTGGTGGTTATAAGGTATTTGCAAGCCCATTAATAACACTGCAAGGGTTTTAGACCCATCTGTCCTTAGATGATAAATCCAGTGCTTGCTCTAAAATTTGGCTCTTTGCCTAGCACCTAGATAAACAATCAAGATGTACCATCTTTAGTTGGAGCAGTTGTGTTAATTCCTCAAAGCAGATGCAAAATATGCTGTGATGTGTAATAGCCTCAATCTTCCTGAGAATACGGATACTTTTGTTGATAAGTGAACACAGTTTGACTCCTGGCTAGTGAGACTAAGACTGTAGCTTTTGCTTTTTGTTGTAGATAATGATGCTAAACATACCTTGTGGGAACTACTTCTTAAAGATAACAAGGATGAAATTTGATAGCCTCTTCCAATTAAGAAACAGCCTGAGTTCCGAATAGTACAGACATTTATAAATGATGGTTATATTTTTCTCTCTCATATTAAGGAAGAGTCCAAGAGTTGTTTTAATAGCAGGAGAGCTGTATTTTCAAAAATGGACTAACAACTTAATATACTCTCTTTTCAGTTACTAACAAATTTTGCCAAATGACTAATGTTGTAGGTTCCATCTTATTCATTTTATTGCTTCTTTTCTATATTCCTTGATAAATCGATGAGCCTCATTGGAGCAATCTAGAGTCCTGAATCTTTTTGTTTGGTGTCATTTAATTCAGTTCCCATCAGGCCTTCTTTGGATGTTTCATCTCTCTGTTTCAGTTCTGGGATTTCATTGATTTTGCCAAACTCCTAACACTCATGCTTCTCATGTTCCCCTAAAGTATCCCCAGAGGAGACAACCACATGGAGTGGCTCTGCGGGGGATCTGGAAATCTAGCTCCACCTCTTTTATTTGTTTACTGGGCACATATATTCTGTTCATGGGCAATGAAAGAGATGCTGGATAAATACTCATGCTTCTCATGTTCCCCTAAAGTATCCCCAGAGGAGACAACCACATGGAGTGGCTCTGCGGGGGATCTGGAAATCTAGCTCCACCTCTTTTATTTGTTTACTGGGCACATATATTCTGTTCATGGGCAATGAAAGAGATGCTGGATAAATACATATACATCCATATATATATAAATATATAGATAAATATACATATATATACATCCATATATATATATATATATATACATCCATATATATATATACATCCATATATATACATATATAAATATATATACATCCATATATATATATACATCCATATATACATATATAAATATATATACATCCATATATATACACATCCATATATATACATATATAAATATATATACATCCATATATATATACATCCATATATATATATTCATCGCACATTATATATATATATATATATATTCATTGCACATTGACCATTACTGTTATATATGCCAGAAATGCTTCTGAAATTTTTCATTTTTGAAAATACAGCTCTCCTGCTATTAAAATAACTCTTGGATTCTTCCTTAATATGATAGAGAAAAATATAACCATCATTTAAAAATGTCTGTACTATTCAGAACTCAGGCTGTTTCTTAATTGGAAGAGGCTATCAAATTTCAGTATATCTATCTATATCTATCTATCTATATACATATATATATAGGAAGAGAGAGTATATTTATTATACATATGCACCACACTCAGCTAAATGCTAATTTATCAATGAGTTCATTGATAATTGCCCAACTTTTCAATGTTTATAGTCCATTCATTCTTTCAAACTAACACACTTTACCCACATTTTTGACTGGATAAAATGGATAAAATCCATGATCCCTCTCTTCAGGGAACATAGAGCACGGAAGTGAAGACTTAAATGAATAAGTATGAAAATAAGTATTCATTGTAGTATCAACTGTATTTGCTGTTGATGAAAACTAAGGATGCTATGAGAATAAATCAAGTTCTTACCCCAGCCTTTTGTATTATTTTGAAGAGGGTCTCACTAAATTACTGAGGCTGGCATTGAACCTCTTGTTTTATGCTTCCAAATACTGGGATTACAGATATGTTCCGCCACACTCAAATACATGTTAATTTACCAATGATTTCATTGGTAATTGCCCAACTTTTAAATGTATATATTCTATTAATTCTTTCAAACCGACACACTTTACCCATATTTCTTGACTATAAGTCTCTGTTCCATTATATGGTTTTATTTTGCCTTAAAGTTTTATTATACCTCCTACAAACTCAATTCAAGAAAATGATAATCAATAAATTAAGCTTCTTGGAAGCTCATCTTATACTTTTTGATATAATTGATTGATTTATACACTAATAATTTCATTCCATATTGAAGCCTAATTGTTCTGTGGGAAGGGATTCCTGTAATATATGTGAACTAATACACTTTCAAGCGTATTGCCTACTTTTTCTGAAACCTTTCATTGTAGTTTTTAAAGAACAAAGAAGATGCTTCAGATCAACCAGGATCAATGCTTCTCATTTTTATGATACAGAGAAATAAAGTGTAAATTTTTTCTTTTGTTTCCACTTTATTTAAGTTTCAATAAATGATATTTATTTTATAAAAGGAAGTTATATCTTGGTAATAAAGTTTTAGGGCAAATCACTGTTTTTAAAGTATCCAGAATAGGCTTAGAAATCCCTGATTATACTAGGCACTCAGCTAATCCCATTGAGTAGGGTCAAGGAATCAGGCCAGGTCTCCACCAACTTAGAATGCCAGCAGGCAACTTCAGCTCTGAATGTCCTTTTCCCTATAAAGGGAATGAGGTTGAGAATAGAACCTACCTCATAGCATTTTTAGAAGATATATGTCAATTAATACATGCAAAATATGTAGCCCAGTATCTGGGAGATAGTCAGCATTCATTGCACATTGACCATTACTGTTATGTATGCCAGAAATTCTTCTGAAATTTTTAGTTTTTCAATGCCATGCTAGTGTTCGTTAGTTAGTATCCACTATGTTAAGCCTTTTTCAACAAGTTTTTCCCTTGGGCCACTTGGCTTTTCTCAGTAAGTCACAGAAAACTCAGTCAGTCATAGGAAAGTGTCAGGCTTGCTTGGAGAAGGTAATATATCTTTCTTCTCTACAATGGTTCAAACCTCTTTGATTCATTACTTCATCTTTCTATTGAATTTACCCCATCACTTTCAATATTCTTTTGTATTTTCTTGTGTGCCTTTCAACTTTTTATTCCAATTCTTTATTACTTTTACTTTTAAAGTGTACTGTAAAGAAGTCAAAATTTGAGGTGGATGGACTTAGAATTGAATCTCATATTTGTCCCTTACTGTGTGGGCCTGAAAAAGTCCATCTGATTCTGAGCCTCACTCTAAGTGGTGAATAAATAACACTTGCTAGGAGTTGACTTTGCAGATTAATGATAATGGAGGTGCTCAATAAATTGTTATTTGTCATTCATTTTGCCCAAAAATTATCTAATTATCCAAATTGTCAAATGAGTATATTATGACTGTTATTTTAATAAAATCTTTGCATGTAGGAATTGCTTTGGATTTTTTGTGTGTACATGTGCTAATTTTTTCAATGTGTCATTTATTTAATTATCCATATTGTCAAGCCAGATGTGGTGGCGCATGCTTGTAATCCCAGCATTCGGGAAGCTGAGACCAGAGGATTGCGGTTCGTGGACAGCCTAAGCTACTTAGTAAGGCCCTTCACAATCTAGTGAGACTCTGTTTCAAAATAAAGAATAAAAAATAGGTCAAGGGATATAGCTTGGAGGTCAAATTCCTCTGGGTTCCATCTCCAGACCCGCAAAAAAAAAAAAAAATTGTCAATTGACCATATTCTGACTGTTATATTACTTAAATCTTTTCATATGGGTATTGATTCGGATTTTTTATGTTGTACTGGGGAGTGAATCCACACGCATTTTGTCTCAGACCAATATTTCTAGCCAGTTTTTTAAATTTTGTTTTATTTTGATTTGTTTGTAATCATGGTCTTGCTGGGTTTCTGAGCATCTCTGTAACTTTCTGGGGCTAGTCTTAAACCTGCAAAACTCCTGTCACAATGTACCAAGTACTAGGATTATAGATGTGTGCCACCCACTCACTACTGGCCCTTATTTGCATTTAGATTTAAGGTGTTTTTGAGGAATATTCTGTTATTACATAAAAGTTTTATCACTAAAATAATATGGGCAAATTGGTGGTATAACTCAGATTGATGTAAATAGCACACACACACACACACACACACACACACATACACACACACACACACACATTCAACAGGCATTCTACCTCTGAGCTACACCCTTTGTCTTTTTGTTTTTCTTTAAATGTGCTCTTATTTTTTAATATTTTAATTGGTGCATTGTAGTCATATATCTTAATGGGGTACAAGATGGTGAAGGCATACATGCACACATCACTCATTTAACCCTTCCTCAATCCCCTCTTCATTTCCTCCCCCTTCTTTCCTTCTCATGTTTGGCTTAGTGATTGGCTTTGATATGTTTCAGAATGTATATCATTAGGGAATTTCCCTCTTCCCCCTCCAGTCACTCTTTTTTATTAAGTCACCTTATTTGCTTATCTATATTTTCTCCTTCTTCTAAAGTTTCTCCTATGACCCATTTTTTTCACAAGGGAGATCATCTGATTTCTTAATTTTAGTGATTAATTTCACTTAGAATAATGTTCTCCAGTTCCATCCATTTCTCTGTAAATGACATAATTTTTTTCTTCTTTATGGCTGAGTAAAATTCTATTGTGTAACATATTCCGTAGTTTTATAATTCATGAATCTGTTGATGGACATCATAGCTGCTTCCATAGTTTGGGAATTGGGAATTGTGCAGCTGTGAACATAGATATCCATGCATTAATTTGGTAGTTTGGTTTTCATTTATTGGGGCAGATACCCAGAAGTGGTATTGGTGGATCATATGTTAGGTTCATTCCCATTCTTCTGAGAATCCTCTATACTGTTTTCCAAAGTGGTTGCACTAATTTGCAATCCCACCAACAATGTATTAGAGTTTTGATCCTTGCCAGCATGTGGTGTTGTGTTTTGAATGAATGCCATTCTAGTTGGAATTAGGTGAAATCTCAGGGGATTAGAGACCTTGCAGCTCCTTGAAGAAGGTATAGGTCCAACAGTGCAAGGCATAGATACAGGTAACAACTATCAAGAACCTCAACAGAGAGCTTATGGAATGGGAGAAAATTTTTGCTAACTATTCCTCCAATAGAGGACTAATATGTAGAATATACAGAGAATTCAAGAAACTCTGCACCAAAAAAATAAATAGCCCAATCTAAAAATATGCAAGTGAACTAAATAGATACTTCAAAAAGAAGAAATTCAAATGACCAATAAATGTATGAAAAACAGCTCAACTTTATTAGCAATCAGAGAGATGCAAATCAAAATGTGTTCTTATTAGCGTGCCGTATAGTTACACATCATAATGTAAGTAATATTGACAATGACATACAGGATCTTGCTGAGTTGATGAGTGTTAGTATATTTTTAAAAATGATAAACAATGATTAATCTTTTAAAATTCATATTTTAAAAGGAAAACAAGCTTTTAAGTCTAAGATCTATGCTTAAAATGTAAATACCCTAGAAGAAAAAATAGACATTTAGCTTTATTCTCATTGTACTGCATTATAAGTGGTAATGGGAGAAAGAAAATAAAAATGAGGATAATGCCTGATTAGAGGAGGTTGAGAATTAAAGAACTCCAGCAGTGTTGGGAAAGTGATTCTAACCATCCTACCTGCCCCAGTCTCATAAATCTGTCTGTCCTGGCCCCCTGTTAAGACCACCAATGGGAAAAGCCACAACTGTGTAACTATCCCTCCATCCTAATGCCCCATTAAAAGGCCCTGGTCTGTAAAGCTGAGGCCCTGACTCTCATGGACTCTCTCTCTCCAGTGAGGTGCCTCTTCTCAGATTTACCCTAAAATAAATTCTGTTCCTGCTGTTGAAAAAAATTAGGATAATGATTTCACCCCCACCCAACTGCCCATGTAAACACAGACTACCTCAAAGGTTCACCTACAGGCAAGCAGAGGGGAGGCAGATTGCTGCACAGTTTATCCTGTCTACCTATAACTATCAATCATATGTTTTTATCATTCATTCTAAAGTCAATGAGTGCAAGCTACCCACTAGATAGTGTGTGGACCCATTAGGATGAGTGAGACTTGTTTTGTGTTTGTCAATGATATGTGAAGGAAAAGAAACTTAGGCTCTCCTACAGAAATCTTATAATAAAATATTTATATTGATTCCTCATTTTAATTATTTTAAAATTTTGATTGACACATAATAGTTGTACATTGTATTGGATATCATGTAGTTTTCATTCACTCTATAATACTGAAATTAGAGTAACATACCATAACCTTAAACTTTTGTCACTTTTTATATTGCAGATTTTCAAAATCTTCTCTTAAAGCAATTTGGAAATATGCATGGTGCTACATTGTTAACTTTTGGATATATTATATATAGTATATATATTAAAAGTATATATATTACATATATATTTGAACAATATATATTGAACAAATATGCATTGCTGAAATTTTGGATATATTATATATAATATATATGTGTATACAGTGGTAGTTGGAAAAGAAAATTTTTTGTATTTATATACAAATTATATCATATAATATTATTGTATATATTATAATAATTATTGTATATTACAGTATAATTTGTATATATGCAAAAGAAATATACCAATATTGTATATGTATACATCAAAAGTATATATATATCAAATATATTTATATATATATATTTGAACAATACTATGAAATACAATACCAGAACTTAATCCTCCAAATTTTAAGAAAGTTAAATCCATGTGTCAAATGACATCTATACTCCTGTGGAATATAGATATAGGAATGCAAATAAAATAAATGTTTCCATTGGACAAAAATGTTATATAAATAGAAATACACAAATCTGTATGTAAATATACAAATAAATTTAAATAGATAAAATAGATAATGAAATACTATTCAACCATATAAAGGATGAAATCCTGTTATTTGTAAAAATGTAGATGAAGTTGGAAGACATTGTGTTAAGTGAAATAAGCCAAACACAGAACAACAAATAACACATGCTTTCACTCATATATGGAATATTAAAGATGGATCTCATAGAAGTTAAGAGTAGAAGAACGGTTACCAGAAGCAGGAGACTACAGAGGCCATAGGTATGGGAAAGGTCGATCAATGAGAATACTGCTCCAGTTAGATAAACTGGTCCTGACTCTCACTAGATGTATGCAGAGTCTCTTCTGTGTAGCATGGTTAACAAACTCCTTTTCTCTGGACTTCCCTAAGTTGTATAATCTACTCATTCTGTTTTTTCTTTATTTCCTCCTTGTTTGGAACTCAGGAAAAAAAAATGGATGGAATTTTTTTAATTGGTAATTTTTTTTTTTTTTTTTTTGGTGGTACTGGGGTTCCTGGAAGCCCTTCTACCTCTGGGCTACACTCCCATGGGCTACACTCCCAGACCTATTTTTTAACTTTATGTTGAAACAGGGTCTCTTAAGCCAGCGAGGCTGGCTCCGAATCAGCGCGATCCTCCTGTCTCTGCCTCCCAAGCGCGGGGATTACAGGCGTGTGCCACCACGCCTGGATAATTTGTAATTTTTTATTATGGACTTTGTTCAATACTTCAGCCTGAGAATTTATCCTTTAAAAATAATTTCCTTTTAGAATTGCATTAAAATGATATCTCATAGTTTTAAATACTGGTTTTAAAATGCTTTCTTAATAGCATTTGTTTTGTGAATTGCAAAGCAAAAAATCCCAACGTTATTGTATATTGCTAGTTCCAAAAACTTATTTATGATGGCTGACAGCCTTAACAGCTAAGGTTCATTGAACACTTATTATAAACCCAGGCTCCCAAAATAACCGTTTCACATATAGATTGCCTTATGTAAGTATCACTTCTACCCTATAAAGAAGATGGCTGTTTTTCTAATTTTATCCAGGAAGACAGGGAGGCACGAAAAGCCTAAGTAATTTCCCAAAACCACAAAAGTAGAAAAATATTTGTGTTGACATTTGAACCCAGTTCATTCTATTTACAAAGTCATCAGTTTCTCAACCCCTTGACTCTTAACTCGGCTGTGCCCTTGTATAACTAACGTGCTTACCGATTGTTCACACCGCTTGATTTCAAAGCTGCCTTCTGAAAGATGATGGAGGTGCATTCAAATTCACTTTTGGTTTTCCTGTGGGCAGTTTCTCTTCAAAGGAGAAACTCTTCAAAGGGAAAATAAAACGCCACAAGCACGTATGTGAGCCTGCATCTGCATCTGAATTATCTTAGCAGTTATCATTAGGGCAGTCACAGATTTTGAGGTGTGGGCCTGATGTAGGAGCAAGTTCTAGTAATGTGAGTAATTCTGAAATTTACCCTGATTTGAGGGATGGGATGCACACATTAATTTTAAACTATCTGGTCCCCTTTCTACTCATCCTTCCCCACAGACTACTCTCCTACCATGCTTGAATGACTATCTAAATGTATAACGGAGGCTTCTTGGTTATCTTGGGGGAGTTACATTTTTATAACAGAGCTCTTGTTTGCCTGTTTCATATGGAATCTTCATGATTTATTTACAAGTTGTATGCAGGAATGTGTACTGGAAATGTTCGTTTCCTTGAAAAAGCATTCCTGTAGAGAACTATTTTCATCTAAGAAAAGAAAAAAAAAAAGATTCTTCTAACATTTACACAAAAATCCCAGTCACAGAAATGTTTTGAGCTTTTATTGCTAGTGCTGTTTTTGGCATATTGCCCATGCAGTAATGATTAGATTACAATATTTTTTTTCTAGGAGGATGGAATGGGCTGCATAATGCTAGGGTATCACAGCCATTGGAAGTCGAAATTATATACATTTCGATTAGCAAGCTGGTAAGTTTAGATAATCAACTTGTAAAATTAGAGCCCTCCCATACTACACATCCCAGCATATGAAAGTACTTATCCAACCTCAAAAACAGAAGGATGTTAAAATACACGCACTTATTCTTCACTCCATGAGTCATGAACACAGCTTGATCAGGGCCAGTTTCCAAGTGGGTAGTAGCATTGGAAATAGCACCATAGTTTGGACCTCATGGTGTCTAGTGCTTCTCAAGTGTTTTTGAGTGTTACTTAGGAAGAAAATGTATTTTATACTGCAATCCAATATACACAAATATACTTTCACAGCAACTATAATCAAGGTTTCAAAAATTAACCTTTACCCTTTACTATAGATGATTTGCTATGAAAGTGTCCATCCCATTCCATCCGCGTCCGCTTTCTGTTGCTATAATTGAATACCACATACTGTGTAATTAAAAAGACTAGAGTTTATTTAGTTCATGTTTCTGGGAAGTCCAAGTACAGGGCACCTGTACCTTTTTACTACTTCATAACCTGGCGGAGGTCAAAGCATGGGGAGACAGAACAAGAATGCTGACTCTGGTCTTTCTTCCTCTTCTCATAAAGCTGCTCGCCCCTATCAAGAGGCCCTGCTCTTTGGACCTCATCTAATCCTAATTACTTCACAAAGACCCCATCTCCAACTACCATTCATACATGGATTTAGGAATAAATTACCACCATAACGTTGGAGTGATATCTTCACGCAGTAGCATACTTCATTCTTTATTCTTTATTTTTATATTTGGTCCTGACCCATCAGTGAACTGATTTCATGACCCATTAATGTCTCATGATCTGGAATTATAAAAACACCATATGTAACTAGTGGGGTATTTCTAAGAGAATGAAATGGTTGTGAATTGTTTTTTGAGACACAGACAAAAATTTATTTACAAAATTAGAAAATATACACTTAAGTGAGAATGTGGGCCACCCCCAAATTGAGAAAAGCAACTGTGAAATTTTAACCAAGTGTTTAGAATGGGCAGACTGTAGAAATCAGCTCTCCCACTGAGAAGATGAGGGACCAAACCAAGCTGTAATATATAAATAATTATCAATGTTTATTATTAAATAATTATCAATGTTTATAATAATTATCAATGTTTACTAAACAATTTATTCAAATATGTCCTGTGTAAAACTTAGCTTTGGGTACCTTGTATCATTTAAGCCTTAACCATGTAGGTACTATTTATTATCTTCCTTTTACAATGAAGAAGCTGAAATTTTGAAAATAGTTTTCTGAAGTTCATGCAACTCATTGTTTTAATATTTTAATTGATGCAATGTAATTATGCATCATAGTGAGATTCAAAGTTTCACAAATACACATGTACATATCACTTGAACATACCCAATCTCCTTTTATAAGTTATAACTGCCAAAGCCAGAATTTGAACCCAGACTTATATGACAACAACCCAAACACTCATTACATTGCTACCCTATTTATACTCCTTAAGAAAAGATCCGTGTATATTTTTATGAACCACTAAGTTGAATCCAAAAATAGCTAGTCTCTTCTAGATTTCTCAAGAGAGAGGAGCTATGAAATTTCCATAACAAGAAAGATATTTTTAATGTACAGTTGTGAGGTACTTAAGTTGTCAAATTTCTTAAAAATAACAGACTCCATGCAGGGTCATTTTTATGCTATTTCTCTGCTAACCTGCTTGTTTTCATTTTGTTTGGAAATACAATGGTGTTTTACTTAAACATTTAGAAACTGATACTATTTTCTCTGCAGATCTATATTTAATGTCATCATGCAGGGTGACAGTGCAACTCAGAAGATAAAGTCAATTGAAAATGTACTGCAGTTTACAAATTTAGCTCAAGTTGAGTGGCAGCTCTGGTGGATAAGGTCTATCACACTTATTGAACCAGTTCCTTTGTTCTCTGAATGGCCTGAAAGAGCCGTACAACTGCACAAACTTCCAGCCTGCGTTTTCTTCTCGCCTTCTTTACTATGATGCTCAGGAAAAGGAATCCAATTTCCACATCCCCTATACACTTTGATGGACTTTCTTGACTATGCACAAGGTACTTGTGGTTACAATGGCTTTACTGATTTTCTAAAGAAAAGGGAAAGATATTTGGGAGCAGATCATCTTTTTTTCAATGTATTTTTGTTGGTGCATTGTAATATACATCATAATGATGTTCAACATGATAGAAACATACGTGTATACAGCAAATTGGTGTGTTTCACTCCAGATTGCGCTGCACACCCTTCCTTTCCCTGGACATGTTATTAAGAATGTCTTTGATCATTTTGTATATGTACCTAGCCATCTTTGATGTAACAGTGTGCTACAAATGAGTAACTGACAATTTTAAAATGAGAATTTGGGAGGAGGTGAAGAATGAATACTTTTACTAAAAGACCTCCAAATTTTGTGTACTCTTAAAAAGACCAGTATCAATCTATGTCATCCTAGGTTAAATGTAGTTTTGATGTAAGTCCTAAAAGACTAAAAGAATTCCTGACCCAAAGTCATGGCTCAGTAAAGATTCATTCCCCACTTGAACATTTAAACTCATATATCAAGAATTCCTGTAGTTTAAAATCTACCTATTAAAAAAATCTAGTAGCTTATAGATACTGTAGATAAAGTTCAACAATAAATAGATATTTCCCCTTTAATCTATGTTTTATTGCAATGTAGGTTGGACACTTGTTATTATAGTTAGAAGCAATACATTTGGTTGTAGTTGGATTCTGTTGATCTCTGATAAAATATAGTGGCTTGCAACTTATCTAAGTTTCCCTGTATCAAAAACTGAGCTTTGTTGAATAGCATCCAAGTTAGAAAAACTATATTTTCAGAAGTAATTTTCACTGTATTATATATTCTCGTTCTGCTACATGAGTCAGGATAGATGGAAACATTTAGTTAAATGAAGTTTTATCTCTTTGCTGAAAGGCCATTTATGGAGAATAATAACCAGAACATTATTGTATTCAACAAGTATTAAATTATCCATCAAAACTCTGAAACACAGAATATCAATAGAATTGGTCCTCTATATAACAAAGGGGTTTTCAGAAAGAAAATAAAAGTGCCTGACTATAGTTTATCCTAGTGGGAAATCAATCCAGAATTCTAAAGGTAGAATTATGACTTTTAAAAAATCCACAGGAGAATAACAAACATATGAATGCATATACATAACTCAATTAAAACTGAAATTAATAGATTCCATAACAAGAAGTTCACAAATAATCTATAAACAAATAATATTATGTCAATATTTAATGTTGGATCAAGGAATGTAATTAGGGGCAAGGCATGCAAAGGATGCAAATAATATTCTTAACATATTCTTTGGGGATGGAAGAAATTGATTACATCAAGTTTTTTCCATGGTATTTTTCTTCTTAAGCTCATCTTTGAACAAACTTGTATTTTTACTATATTTGGACAGTACCGTGGTTTTCTGTGTGGGTTTTTTTTTGGCATTATCAAGAAATAAAAATACTGTATCTTAGTTTAGTGCTGATGTGACCTTGCTTTCTGTTTTTTTCTAGGAGTCTATCATGAGTAAAAAAGCTAAGCAGTAGGTTTTTATGCTTCTTGGGTTATCACCCCATAATGGATACTTTATAGGAAAAAGACTTAAACCAAGTGAACATTCAGAATCTAAGAGACAGAACTGTTGAGTGAGTGAAGAAAAACAGAAACACCACTAAAATAATGCAGGCTTCTATAAACAGAAAAAAAAAACACTTTGGTGAGTAGTAAGATTTATACACTGACTCAGTCTTTCTTCTACAGATATTTGTTAAACCTCTGAAACAGTAAAAGAGGGTTGTAAAGTCAGCCTGCAAGGAAAATATACGTTAAGAAGGTACAAAGTTACAGACAGGTTCTGCGAGATAAATCCCCAGATATATCCCCTCCATGCTCAGAGAAGGTCATAGTTTTCTTGAGTACAAGATGAAGTCATTGACTTGCCCTTAGGTGCCAAGAGGTGAAAGACCAAGACACACACAATTAAAGACTTGAATATTTAGGACCAGAAGGTAGAAGACCTTATATGAGGTCACAGATGTTGAGAAGAGTAGAATCTTTACCTCACTGCCATGCTCAGTTTTGGTGGTAATTAATCCATTGAGCAGATGATGAGGCGAAGAATCTGCTACATTTAAATCCTTTCATTTTCTACCTTTCCCTCTGTTTTTCCTTTCTTTTTCTCTCTCATGAACTCCCTTCCTATTTGTTTCCTTATTTGTTTTTCTAGCTTGTAAAGACTCTGGGCTTCACAAGTAGATGGACCTACTAAGCAATGCAAGTCAATAGATTTTGTTGCCTCAACATGTGTATTAATGTTAAAGTTGTGGGATATCTCAAAGAATTATCAATTAGTTTAGTGTCTGGCAGTGACTGGGTGCTAGTAAATGGCACACAATACAGTAAAATATGGCAGAAATAGACACAACAACAACAAAAAAATAATACCAGGAAAGAACAATTAGTTATTCCATGGGAGGTGTCATCTAGAATTTGGAGTTTCCTAAGATGGAAAATAAGTGATTAAGGCAAATCATGAAAGCCCAGTAGAGGATACAGAGTGTGTAAAGGCAAATGCACCAGAAAATTCTGTGAATTTATGATTTTGAAACTTTGAAAGTGAAAGGCAAAAGAGTTGAACAAGCAGGCTTACACAAGATCTTGCAATCTGTAGTCTTTACAAATTGACAGAGAGAGATTGCTATTGGTCTCATGTTAGAGTCAAGGGTTTTCCAGATGTGGGGAACTGCTTGGACTGAAGTCTCAATGTAGCATCAAATATAACACATTCTAGACACAACAGGCAAAGTCCTTTAGCTAAAGGAATTTGTTAGTGTATAATACTTGGAACTGGAAGGATATGTTGATGTTAGTTTACAGAGTATATTTAATTAAATTAAAGAAAAAAATAGGCTAAATCACAGTGGAAAGTAGCTGATTGATTTTTTTTAATGTTGTTAACCATAAAACTAATGTTTGGGAAAGCCTGTATGCTAAGTAAATAATATATTTTATTATATTATGAAAATCATAAATGATAATGAAATAATTTTAAAGTAAAAATAAAATGAATTAGTATTTTAATTAACCTAATTAAATCTATAGCGGATAAAACCTTATGCATTTCAATTGAGTATAATTTTTTAAGAAATTAGCATATTAATGTAAGATAATTATGATCATAGCACTTTAAATGTTATGAGCTTAGGGTTTAGATATAAGTGTACTATTAAATCAAGTAATAATTCTATAAAATGAATAATCAAAATTTAAATAACATTTATGTCCTCTAAATATTTTTAAAAATGATGTTACTTCTCAGAGACTTATAATTCACCTCCGAAATATATTTTCAGGAAAATATTGGAGAAAGCTTTCAAATACTTTTGAGTATCTTAAGAAACACTTGGAGTTTGATTTTTAGTCAGTAGTCAAACCAGGTCTATTGTTACTATTTTGGATGCCCAAATTTTAAAGAATTTTCAACAGTAGGATATCAATTACCTAGCAAAATAAAGTTAACTGCTATAGGCAGAAGCTGAAAATTCTCAGTTGTCTAACCAAACAAAAGTTTATTTTTTTGGTCATCTTTAGGCTAAAAGAAATGTACCCAATTAAATAGCTTTTCTCTTAATGGAGACTCAGAGGCTCCCTTTCTCCTGTGCCTCTGACACCTTCAGCAAGTGGTTTTCATGATGAGTTTAAAAGTTACCAACATTGGAAAGTCATGTTCAGGAAATTTTTATGCGGCTACTGGGAGCTGGTATATAATTATATTTTTTCTTTTAAAATCATATAACTAGTGAAACATTTCATGCTATCCAAAACAATTTATCCATATCTCTGAATTAACTATTAAAATAAATTTGGCTTATTATGAATTATGGTCTAAAATTATTTTATAAATATGCTTTAATGTAGTCTCTCATGGAATATATTCAAATTGTGTACATAGTAGAAAATGTAATTTACACCTGAATAACTAGTGAGAAGTAAACCCCAGAAAGAAAACAGAGGAGGGCATGCAGAAAGAGCCGCAAAATATGGAACACTATTCTCTCCCAATAGGCATATTGTTCCTTGGGTATAAAAACTCATGGTGAGAAGCATTTTTCTTCTTAGATTACATGTATTAAAATATGACACCGTATCTTATAAATATATATAATTATTATGTGTCATTAAAAATAAAAATTGTGTACTGATGCAGAATTGTACACAAAGGATAGGTGAGCTTCTAGAAGATATATAGATAAACTTTCTTTAATGGTTATCCAATGATATACATATATATCATTCTCTTATCATGGCTGTTGTCACTTAAGGAAAAGCCATGTCAAGAGTGAACTGATGATGTAAAACAGATCTGAAGAAAGTCGTTAGGTTAATAATAGTAGAGACAATTTTGAGATTCTAATCAATGGCAAGAATTAAACGCAGAATTACTGAATATGTTAAAAGAATGCAAATGGGGCAAGAAGAATAGATTGGCTGGATATGAGGCTTTATTGTTTCAAAGATGCTTCATTCTAATATCACTCTGAAATCTGCTAGTCTTTTTTTTTATATCCCATTCATCTTCGTTTACTTTATTCAGCTCTTTATGTTCATCTTCTACCTTAAATTCTTATTTCTAGTGTTTACTTTCAACTACCAAACAGTATTTTTCCATATTTTATTTTATTTATAAGTGGAACATATTGAAAATGGTGTACATTTACAGTCTTTTTAAAATCTTGTTTCTTCTTTATATATTTTTTTTCTTCCAGGATTATAGAATTTTATTTATAGTCCCGCTTAGATGAAAGGCTACCAAGTGTCTCCTAAAAGTATATACTCTGTTCCCTCAAATCCATGAAACATTGATAAAACTGGCCATACATCAGGGCCATTAAAAACTCAATTAATTATTTAAATATATAAATATAGGCAACATTTTTTTTTGCTTTTCCACACAACAAATCTAGGGATTAAAAACAAAACTGGAAAGCAAAATGCAAGTATAGCCTAGAGATTTAAAAAAATTATTCCTCAAAGACACGTAGATCAAAATGAAAATAAAAAGAAAATGATAAATTTTTAGACCACAGAAATTTTAGACAGTAAATATTTTTAAGTCAAGCAAAAAAAATCATCCGTTGTAAGTTGGATAGTTGTTTTCTGTTCATTTAGGAGAAAATTTCTGCCAATAAACTTGGCTACACTCTCTTCTATTTCTTATCTTTTACTTCCACTGTCCCACAAAGTGCATTAGTGATGCCCTGTTACTTCAGAGAGGGCATTACTATTATCTTGAGAATTTTCTTCCAAGCCAGTGACACTCACTTTGAAAGTTATAAGGGCAGAAGTATCTTGTTCTTCTTAGAAAGAATCCATGCAAAATGTTGAATCAACAAAACGAAGGTGCTTGAAACAGCAACTTAATTCAGCACTTTAGCAAAATCAGTGCACCTAAATCAACTGAAGTAACCACAGTAAGGACAGCAATGTCCATATCTGTGCAGCCTCCAACAGGAGAAACGATGTCAGAAGAGCAGCCAGGATGACATCCATTGGAAACTGATCAAAATAGAGCTGAACATACTAATCAGTGCATGTGCTCCACCGTTTCATTAAGATACCTCTTAATTTTAAGGTGGGCTGCATGCTGAAATGAGATCAAATGTAATGTCTCAGAACTGATAAAACATTGATTTAGGTAGAATGTCACACTGTTCACAGAGAAAGCCTCACCAAGGCTGAAATAGTTATACTGTCATAATAGAAAAAAAAATAAGGTCTGGGGTTCTAAGTGGGGACAGAGAGATCTGATGAAAGAAACACTTCAAATGACATGATGTACATATACAAAATTACTAATACCAATCTCAACATGGTGGGTGAGGAAGGAGAAGGAAGGAGTGTGGGCAAAGCTCACCAAGTGCTGTGTGCATGTATGATTATGATATACCAATAAAAATGATGAAATAATAAGCAGGCACCTACTATATGATCAATTAAGAAAATTTAAAAACCCGAGAAGGGAAGAATTAATTAAGTGAAAAACCAGAAATCAAGTATTTTAAAAATCTCAAAAACAGTAGAACTAATATAAGCACAAAAGATAATTCCTAATAAAAGTACAAAAAAAAAGTTTACTAGCTTCGATCCAGGTGGTTAAAATGTTCAAATTAAACCCAATCAGAGCCGGGCGTGGTGGCACACGTTTGTAATCCCTGCACTTGGGAGGCAAAGACAGGAGGATTGCACAGGTTCGAAGCCAGCCGCGCTGGCTTAAGAGACCCTGTTTCCAAATAAAAAGTATAAAATAGG
Source organism: Muscardinus avellanarius (assembly GCF_963383645.1). Taxonomy (NCBI): domain Eukaryota; kingdom Metazoa; phylum Chordata; class Mammalia; order Rodentia; family Gliridae; genus Muscardinus; species Muscardinus avellanarius. Next base: position 122,809,079 of record NC_137791.1, read on the forward strand.
TCAGGGAGCATAGCCCCGAGGTAGAAGGGTTTCCAGGAACCCCAATACCACCAAATAAATAAATAAATAAATAAACCCAATCAGCACTCCTACCCACTAATTGAAAAACAAGCAACAAACAATTCTAGACTCATCTACCATGTGGCAAAATGTGTCTTCTAACATCCAGTAACCTTTGAGTAGAAAAATGCTTGTAATCTTTCATGGAAAACATTAGGTTTTTCTCAGCTCTCAATAACTAAGCAACCAAAATGACTTGCATTGTAAGAGGAAATAATAACTTCACAAGCACACACACAAATATATACACACACAAAAATACACAAAGGATTTTCTTTAGTTGATCTGGACTGATTTTTGGAATTTTCCATCTAAGTGTCCATTGCTACATGTCAGATCACAATTGTCACTCTGAGAAAAATACCACCATAGTGAAGTTAAGGTTCTAAGATGAAATGAAGGAAATGGTCGCTCATTTTGCAAGGTATACTGACAAGAGTTTAGTTTACTGGAGCATGGTTTAATTTAATAGACTTTTTAGCTTCGTAGTCATGTGACTGGATTTACATGCAACTATTTTTCAGCAGCTGGAATTGTACATACATTTTGTTTTATTAAAACTAATATCCAAAAAGATAATTCCTTGAAGAAAAATAAGTACACAGCTAATTTTCTTGACAGAGAAAAAAAGCAGGAGGTTGGAAACAGAAAATAAGAAGTTATAAGGGAGAAGTAGACACTGACAAAAGAAATTAAAAAGAAATTCAGTTTCCCTAAGTTACTATTTTTTATTTTTTTGGATGGTACTGGGGTTCCTGGAAGCCCTTCTACCTTAGGGCTACACTCACAGACCTATTTTATATTTTTATTTGGAAATAGGGTCTCTTAAAGCCAGCGTGGCTGGCTTCGAACCTGCAAGATCCTCCTGTCTCCGCCTCCCAAGCATAGGGATTACAAGCGTGCGCCACCACGCCCGGCTCCCTAAGTTATTAAAGTGTGGTTATGTAACTCATGCCAACTCATAATTAGAGTCTAGATTTAAAGTCCCTATTACTGAGCCTGGTGCAAGACACCCTCAGCACATGGCAGTTGCTGTGGATATTGGTAATGCCAGGTGATGTTTTAGTATCATTCCTGACATTGCTGGTCACTAGTGCCACCACTACTTAATGGTATGACTGAATCTGCTCTTACTGCTGCAGCAAAGCAGTGATGATAATAACAACTTGCCGTGATGCTCTTGGAACAGCAGCAGGGATACCTAACCCAGCTGACACCTGGGAGAGTTTGCTGAATAATTAAAGATGAAACCATCTTAGAGACCAAATAAGAAAGGAGTAAAGGTAAAGAACACTAAGGCATAAGGGTATAGAAAGATCTTGGTGGATCCATGCATTTTTTAGTATACCTGTTATATAAAATATGCATAGCACCAAGGTTAAAAGAAAGATGGTGTAAAACTGAGCGAATACATGAGGCAGGGGATATATACAGATGGTTCCTGACATACTCTGGCTTGGCTTGGAGGGATTTTTTTTTTAATTCTATGGTGGTGTAAAAGCAATACTCATTCAGTGGAAACGTTAGTTTTAATTTGGACCTTTCATCTCTTCCTGAGTTAGTGACAGGTGGTAGAACCTCTCTGGTGATGCTCTGCAGCAGCAAAGAGCTCCCGCTGTCAATCAGGTGTTTAATCACCAGGAGAAAGAAATGATCCTTTATGATGTACCGTGTTGCTACACTATGGTGTGTGTGTGTGTGTGGAAAGGTGAGTGTGTGTTTTCAGTAATGGGGATCAAACCCAGAATCTCATGCATACTAGGTAAGCATTTTACCACTGAGCAATATCCCTAGCTCTTTGTATTTTCTATTTATTTTTCTTTTTTATCCTTTTTATGGTGCATTGTAATCACATCAGAGTGAGGTTAAGCATGATATAGACATACGTGCAGTCCGCCCTTGGTGTATTTCCTTCCACAAACCTCTCCTCTTCCTTCCTCATACATAGTAGTAATATTGGTAGTGCTATCTTCACATAGGGACATAACTTTATTTGAACTGTTCCCTTCATCAGTCTTCCTTCTGTCCCTCCTCACTTTCTTTTCCCAGTTTCCTTTTACTATTAAATTGTTTTATCTCCTCGATCATCTAAGGTCCTCTTAGAGACCCTGTCTCCCTAAATTGCGCAGGCTGTCCTCAAACTTAGGATCTTCTTGCCTCAGCCTCCCAGGTAGCACTCTTGTGCCAGACTGGATTAGGTGTATTAAATGCATTTTAAAATTTAAAAGCCAGGCATGGTGGCGCATGCTTGTAATCCCAGCATTCGGGAGGCTGAGACAGGAGAATCGCGGTTCTTGGACAGCCTCAGCTACATAGTGAGGCCCTCTGCAACTCAGTGAGACCCTGTTTCAAAATAAAAAGAGTAAAAATAGGGATGGAGGTGTAGCTCTGAAGTAGAATGTCTCTGGGTTCCATCACCATTTCTGTAAAATAAATAAATAAATAAATAAATAAATCATAAAAAAGGTTTATCAAGGCATAACCCTAGTCATATGACAGGGAGCACCTGTATAAAGATACTAAGATCAATTTTGACCACACTTCTTTTTCTTTGTTTATTTTAGGGTATGTGTTTGTGCACGTGAGTGTGTGTGTGTGTGTGTGTGTGTGTGTGTGTGTGTGTGTGTATGTGTGTGCATATATGTTTTATTGGCTTACTTACTATCCTTTGCAAAACTTAAAATGACCAGCTCTGGATCTGCATTTAAAATTTTTTTCTGCTCTAGTTTGAATGAATTGCAGGATAGGTAAAAGAGACCATGTGTTTAACACCACACAAAAACAACTGGCAAATTCTGTGAATTTAAATGTTTCAAAAATATCATATTACAAAGCCAAAAAAATATTTATCAAAATTTTACAAGTCAAAACCTCTTTTAAAAACTAGATATATATTATGTACTCTAAGTGTACAAAACTGTGCTTGAAAATCTGATTAGTTTATTAATTTATTAATTTATTTATTTTGGTGGCACTGAGGTTCCTGGAAACCCTTCTACCTCCGGGTTATACTCCCAGACCTCTTTTATACTTTTTTAATTTGGAAACAGGGTCTCTTAAGCCAGCCTGGCTGGCTCTGAACCTATGCGATCCTCCTGTCTCTGCCTCCCAAGCGCCGGAATTACAAGCTTGCGCCACCATTCCCGGCTGATATGGTTATTTTAAATGAAGAAATCTAGCAATTAAGATATGAATTATAATGATTTTTTAAATTTTTTATTTGTGCATTGTAGTCATACATCTTAATGGGATACAAGATGGTGGAGGCATACACGCACACATCACCAGATTGGACCTTACCCAATTCCCGCCCCATTTCTCCCCCTCCCTCCTTCTCATGCTTTGCTTAGTGATTGACTTTGATATGTTTATTAAAGTATATCACATGAATTATAGAATTTCCCTCTGCTGTCCTAGCATCCCCTCAGTTAGGTTGCCTTATTTGCTCACCTATTGAATCTCCTTCATCTAGAGTTCCTCCAATGACTTATTTCTTCCTAGCTTTTGTTTATTAGGAAGAACATCTGATTTCTTATTTTTTGTGACTTACTAATCTCACTTAGCATAATGTTCTCTAGTTCCATCCATTTTCCTCTAAATTATAACTATGTTTTCCTTTATGGCTGATTTTTTTTTTAGTGATTACTAATTTAGGCAGTTTTAGATTCCAATTCTATTTTATATCTCATTTTATATATTCACAGTATTTATTTCTAAAATACCTATGTTAAAATATTTTACATCTCCATGACTCAGTTTCTGCTTTTGTACAATACATAGACTATGAGTTTGAGATAATGGAAGGTTTATGTAAGCCAAGCACTTAACATAGTACTTGATAGTTCCTAGCATTTTTTTTAACAATTGCTTACTTTCATTAAATCATTTCGCATTCATGTGGAAACTACCCATTAAATATGAAACATTCCCGCATTCCAGAGCTCTAGATTTTCCTAGATGTGCAGCCACATCTCACATGCCCCTGGAGACATTCCAAATATGGGCAATAAGTGGGCCTTCTCCAAGCCAGATGAGTTTTTATTTAACCTGTACGTTCCCTCCTCTCATATCCTGCAGTGAATCCCATGGATGTTTTGCTGAGCAGCTCAGCCTAACACTCGCATATCTTTACAAGAAAATAGTAATGCACCTGCTATTCTTTTATGTGGAGGTTTCTCTGCTGCATTCATGTGTGTTGAATAAAGAGCCCAACTATTAAGGACTAGGAAATAGAGTAACTACCTATACATTTGCATTTCTGGGTTTAACTAACCTTTCTGCTATACAACTACAGTCAGGTCTGCAGGACATGTGGGCACATGGGTGTTCCACACACATGTCAAAACAGGTGGGACTGCTCCTGCCGGGATGTGTCCTTTTTGTCCATTCCTGGTAGCTTCTCCTGTTTGTGAGTTTCTATTACCACATTCTTGACACCATTATTCAGCCTGTCATCGCAGAGGACTGTGACAAACCTCAAAAAAGGATTATAAATGATCAGAGCTAAGGATTTAGAGAAAGAACTCAAGCCGCCACGTAACACTGGGAGACTTGGAGTGACCTTACTGAATATTTGGAAAAAATTGTGAGTCTGGATGGCTTTTCTGGTTGACAAAAAGGATAATGCTTAGGAGAAAGGAATGAGGAGTCAGACTCTGGGTTGGAATCATAATCAGCCATTTTTAGCCAACATGACCTTGACCAAATAATTTACTATCTCTGATCTTCAGGTCCTTCCCATATGAAATAGGGTTAATTATACCTCTGCCATTGTGTGGTTTGGACAGTTTGATGTTGCATAAGAGTGTTCTCAATTCCTGCCATATATCAAGTGTTGGTTAAATGCTATAATGGTGATGGTGATGATGATGATAATGATTGTGATAATATTAATAAGACAATTATCTTAAATCTTAGGAAGAGTGAGTCTGTTCTCTGAGATTGTCTGGGTTAGTTATTCTAACCCATTGACATATTTTCAGATCCATTTTCAAAAACCATTGAAGATTATCCCTCCTTGATTGAGTTGTGTGTACCATTCCTGTATGGTAGCCTCAAGCCACCTGGAACAGAATTCTAGGCTTCTCTCCTCCATTCTTAGTTTTGCTTCTCACTGTTCCTTAATACACTCTGACACTCAGGATCAAATTAAGTGGTCCACAAATAACTCTTGTCTATTTTGTCTTTACAACCCACATTCATTCCTAACATATATCAGCACAACAGCATCACTGAACTGACATGTACATACTTCCCAGACTCTTACCCTATGCCCAGAACTTTCAAGAGCCTTGGGATTCCCCTTTACTTTCTTTTTCTTTTTTTTTTTTTCGGTACTGGGGATGGAACCCAGGGGCATTCTACCTCCAAGTTACACCTCCAGTCCTATTTTTTTATTCTTTATTTTGAAATAGGGTCTCACTGAGTTGCAGAGGGCCTCACTATATAGCTGAGGCTGTCAGTAAATCATTATCCTCCTGACTCAGTCTCCCAAATGCTGGGATTATAAGTGTGTGCCATCATGCCCATTTTCCTTTACCATTTTTTTATACATCAAAATCTTTAGCCTGGCCTGCACTTGGGAGGCGGAGACAGGAGGATCACGCAGGTTCGAAGCCAGCTGCTCTGGCTTCAGAGACCCGGTTTCCAAATAAAAATGTATAAAAACAAGTCTGGGAGTGTAGCCCGGAGGTAGAAGGGTTTCCAGGAACGCCAGTTCCTGGAAACCAAAACAAACAAACAAACAAAAAAAAACTTTACATATCTTTTTTTCCTTTTTTTTTTTGCAGTACTGTTCTGTGTATAGAACCCAGGGGCATTCTACCCCCGAATTTCACCCCCAGCCCTATATTTTATTCTTAATTTTTAGAAAGTGTCTCACTAAGTAGCTGAGGCTGTCCACGAACCACGCTCCTCCTGTCTCAGTTTACATATCTTACTTGCATCTTTTTATCATTGGCTCCCTTCCCTTGAGAACACCAGCCTATTAGTACATATAGTTTAAAAAATGTGTCTGGACAAACCTCTAGATTTCATCAGAGTTTGTTTTAAGTTGCTAAGGGGGAGATAACAAAGTACCCAAAATCGAATGTAAACAACAGAATTGTATTGTTTCACAGTTCTGGAGGCCCCAGTGGCTGAGAAGGTCTGTTCTTTCTGAGAGCTGTGAGGGTCTACTCTATGCCCCTCTCTTCACTTACAGTGGTTTTCTAACAAGTTTGGCCTTCTTTGGTGTACAGAGCCATCACCCCGATTTCCATCTGTCTTCATCTTTCCATGGCATTTCCCCTTTATATCTATGTCAAAATATCCCTTTCGGCATGAGGACAGGAAGCCAATCCTATGCTGTTGTGACCTTGTTTTGATTAATTTCAATATATTCATATTTAAAATATAGTGACATTCTGAGATTCGGGGGGGGGGTTAGGACCTCAAAATATACATTTTTGGAGAACACAATTAAACCCATAACAAATTTAATTCTAAAGTTCGAAACTGTGCTTATTAAGTTTATACAAGTCTACCATATCATAATGTCATGTGAATTATCTCTCTCCTTCCACAAGGAAACTTCTTTTTAAAATATTATAATTTTGTTCCGTACTCATGTCTCTCTGTTTAGTAAAACTTATCCTGGGGAGATACTTATTGGATTAAAAGCTGCAATGCAGCACTTTCACTGGCTAGTTAGACAAGTCATTTTTTCCCAGGCAATAGCCGTCTTCCGTTCTAGTTTTTAAACGTTTCGGGATTAGAGAATTTGTTTCTTCCCCACTGGTACCAAAAAAAAAAAAAAATATGGCTCTTTAAGATGCCCCATGGATGACTAGTCAAGTTTATGTGATAGAATGTGCTCATTCTTCATGATAATTGAAGTGCAAAAGTAACTTTGTTCCTCACTGATTTTTTTTCAGTTTATATTAGACTATTTTGTAGGAAATAAAAAGATGCTATTTTTTCGCCGGGCGTGGGGTTGCACGGTTGTAATCCTCGCACTTGGGAGGTGGAAACAGGAGGATCACACAGGTTCAAAGCCAGCCTCACTGGCTTAAGAGACCCTGTTTCCAAATAAAAATATATATTAAGAAAAATAGGTCTGGGAGTGTAGCCCAGAGGTAGAAGGGTTTCCAGGAACCCCAGTACCACCACCAAAAAAAAAAAAAAAAAAAAAGCTATTTTTGTGATATATTTCTGTCTTGTGGTTTCCCATGCCATTTATCTATTTTATTTATCTTTCTTTGGCTATAAACATACAGCTGGATCACATACAAATTAGTTTTTGTTGCCCAGATCAGGAAATCCAAATATCAGCTTATTCATATTATTTTTATAAACACATTCTAAGAAGCAGGAAAGAGAAATGAAAGAAAGGAAAAAGAACTCCACTGAAGTCTAAAAGAGGCTAGACATCTCAGAGGCATCACCCAGTGACTTCCATTTACTATATCTTAGGGGCCATTTATAGTAACATGAAAGAATGTTATTATATATGTATGTATATATATATATATATATATTAATTTGATTTATATATATATATATATATATATAAATTTGATTTTTATAAATTATAATAGGAAACATCTCCTGTACCAACAGACATCATGGTATTAATGAGGTAGTTGGTAAACCTGGTAGTTCTTTACTGATTTGAATAAAATATAACATTACATAATCTGGAGATATCTTGATATATTATCAAATTTATCTGCATGTCCTATATATCAATGAGGCTGCATTTTTGAGCTTCTTAAAATTATAGTCACAAATCCAGCACTATTTCTGCAACCTCTGGGTCTTCTTATTCATTTTTACTGTATTCCTTGGAGAATCAGTGAAGAAATGATGCAAAATTGGGGAGGCATGTAATATGATATTAATCTTCCAAAACATAAAACCAGTGTTCTTAGATAGCTATTTAAACCTAAGGGTTTAATAATAAAGGTCGCTATAGATTAGATAGTGGATTATTAATCTTCACCTAATTTAGAACTCTACTAGCTTAAGGTAGTCAGGCATCCTTTACATTCAAGAAATGTTTCACAAAAAGGCTCACTTCCTTTTCATTAACATATATTAAGGTAGGGAGCAGGAGAGGTGGGGCAGTGGTTAAATTAATTATAAACAATTATTCTTCCTCCTGATTTCTCTGATTCTGTCCTTTATTTCATCCAATGCTTAGTTCCTTTTTTCTTTTTCTTTTTTTCTTTTTGTGGTACTGGGGATGGAACCCAGGGGCATTCTACCTCCGGGCTACACTCCCAGACCTATTTTATATTTTTTATTTGGAAACAGGGTCTCTTAAGCCAGCGGAGGCTGGCTTCTAACCTGTGCGATCCTCCTGTCTCAGCCTCCCAAGCACGGGGATTACAAGCGTGCACTACCACGCCCGGCTCCCATGCTTAGTTTCTAAGAATAAAATCTTAACTTTTTTTTCATGTCTCATATCTATTCATCAACCAGTATTGATTCTACCCCCACAGTGTTTGCCAGCTTTGGGTCTTCCTTTCTACTGCTGCTGTCTTCAATCTGTCTATCATCATTGTCTCGGGATTGTGACACTGGAGTCTTAACCAGCCACTTTGCTACTCGTCTTTCCCACCACTGCCAAGAGTAACTTAATGACACTTATGACACTTTTTGACGCTTTTCAGTCTCTATTATGTCGTGAGAGGCTCCTCAAAACTCAGATCTCAAGTACATTTACTTTTTCACTTCCTTACCCTTCCCTTGTACATGACCACTCTTCCAACAGTTTTTAATCTGTATATTTTTGCCCAGAAGTTTTTGCTTGCTTGGCCATACTTACATGATCATATGATGCTATTCTGTATACTTGGAGCTTCCTTCTCTCTTTTATTCTAAATGGTAGGGAAATTCCACCTGGAGACTCAGGGTCACCGGAAATGCCGCTCTTCCTTGAAGCTTTTTCTGATTTTCTCAGGCAGAATCAATCACCAGTTATCCCCATGTTCTCATTCTACATTATATCTCATTATTCTTTTGGAGATCTGTTGAGTCAGATTTCTGTGAGCTTTTCATTTATAAGGACTTTATTTTGCACCTGATTTTAAAACCTTTCTCCTCTCTAGCATCCAATATAGTGTCTGGAACATAGATTGGTATTTAAATAATTATTAAACATAATTAAAATAATTATGAAACTATAATGGCTATTATTATAAATCAGTTCCTTGAGGTGGATGTTATAGGAGATAATACTAAATAGATGTAAATCATAAATCTCCGTATAACACAAATAGTTGCCATTTTAGTGTACTTAAATGTCAGGTTCTAGTCTAAGCAGTTCACATGTTCATATAAATAAAAACTTTGAGCTCCTCTATAATATTTACTGTGGTCTGAACTGTGCCCCTAAATTTCCCTATGGAATTCCTTACCCCCAGTGTACTAGTATTCAAAGTTGAGACATTCGGTAAATACTTAGGTTTAGACGAGCTGTGAGGCTAGTGCCCTAAAGAGATTAGTGTCCCAGTAAGAGAAGAAAGAGGAAACAGAATTCATTCTTTCTCCCCATGCAAGGATAGAGAGGTGAAGCAGCCATCTGTAAGCCAGAAAGTGATTCCTCAGCAGGACCTACTTGAACCTTGAATCTGCAAGCATATTGATTTTAGGCTTCCCTGTCTCTCAAACTGTGAATATTATGTCTGTTGTTAAAGTCCTGTGTCTATATTTTCTAGGGTGCCCTACTGACTGAGGCAGGATCTTTGTCTCCATTTTATGCATCTTGTCCCAGATCACACAGTTAGAAGGGAGATTATGATTCTCCTCTGCCTTGGTCTGAATCAAGTTGTATGCTTTTAATAAGTATGCAGGTGTCTCGCTTGTAAAATCATAGGGGTTATGGGGATAGCAGAAGACTCAGTGTCAAAGGCAAATGGAGGACCCCAAAATGTTTATGAACCTGGGTGCATGTGAAAGAAGTCATATGTTGGTCTTTGATGATTTTTGAACTCTCTTTCCAAAGCACATTTACTTATCCTACTTGTGAAGAAATGCTTTCAAACATACAGAATACCATGAATTAAACTGAAGAGCCATTTTATGTTTGTATCACTTTTTAATATATCAATTTCTTCTACTCATACATATAAATGGGCTTGTGAGAAAATTTATCTTTCTCTTAAAAAATCTAATAGTTATTAGCAATGCAAAATCATGGCCCACTAGAAACTGATCCTTTCAGGTGCAAACTAGTTATTATAACATTTCTATTCATTGAACCAAATGTATTTAAAACATCAGGGCAACCAACAAAGAAGTAGTGTTTTTAAAATTCAGTAAAATTTAGCTGACATTAATGAGAAATTACAATTTCAAATGCATTACCCTTGTAAGATAAATCAAAGGTAACAGTAATTAAGATAATTGCAAAAGATATTTTTGGGTTGTGTGTATTTGCGCAAGTGTTGAGAGGTGGAATATAAATGTGAAAGTATTTTTGTTCACTTTAGTATCTTGAGCTTGAAATAATTTTTAGACCATAACATTTTTTCATACTTGAGTTAAAATCTGAAATTTGTTGATGCAATCTTAAATTCCTGGATGTGTATATATTTCTCTGTTTTGAAGCATAATATGCTTATTAAAGAGGCAGTTGTGGTTGCTGTTGGTGTTGTGGCCTTATATGAAGTATATATAGTTCACTACATGATCATTTTACCTTTTTCATGTACATTAAGAAAAGCTGTCTTTGCTGATGCACGAAGAATTGTTGGTTTTTATTCAGTTCTAAAATGGTGCTGATATTAATGTCATCATAAAGTTCTTTAGGATTACATTTCCTTTCATTGGAGGAGTTAATGGTTTTTGGGGGGGTTAGCAATTAACACTGTTTTAGTTAACAATGAATAAGATTTTCAAAGGGCAGTGGCAGGGCCATTTATATGCAGTATGCACATATGTGCTTTCTTGGTAATATGTGCTCTTGGTCAGTGGCTTCTCCACCTCTGTAAATTAAATGTTAATAATAGCCACTTAAGCAGTAATAATTTATTCTGGCTCCTTTATAATAGCTTATATGCTTCAATAGTACTTTACCAGGCTTTTGTATCCTAGAGCTCAGCAACTTTAGTAAAAAAAAAAAAAGTATATTAGAGTTTCGGTTTAATACTTTTGTGTACAATAATGACTCTTCTATGGTTGTTTTCATGGCAAATGATTGGGTTTATTAGAATGACTAAAATGCTAAGAGCATATATGGGAAAGGTAAAGGAAAACATTTACTACCCACAGATCTATAGTAGAGAGCCAGGAGATTTTTCTCCAAATTAGATGGTTTCAGGAAAAGTCCCAGAATTCTGTTACACTGGCCATTCTCCATAACAGAATAATTCCTGAACTAATCATTATCATGGTATTCTCATTAACTAGCTATGGGTACTAATCATTATCATGGTATTCTCATTAACTAGCTATGGGTTCTGAGTTTACCCTACAAGCCATAGAATGGGGTCATGCTTATAAATCAGTGATGTAGAAGTCAATTTGATATTATAAAAAGTAGGAATGGGTTCTATTATTTTTGAAAAAGGGATTTGAAGACGGCCCACATAAAATAATAAGCCATGTAATGCATGTGAAACATTGCCATTTTTAGGAAAACAGTAAATGCTCAATTATGGCACCTATCATTCCTAAGCAATATTGTAAATAATATAGTTACTTTAACATTTGCAGATTTATGTTTTAAGTTTGCTTTTCATTGTGGGAGAAATGGTATGCATTAAACTGACCACTCCCTAAAACATGAACAGCCAATAAAACTGATGCTCATCATAGCCCAAATGACAAAATCCAAAAGACAAGTCCTTGGAGTTATTTCTGAAACAATTTTAAGGGAGACAGAGGAACAATTAAAAAAAAATTCTGACGTTCCATTTAGTCTTTGGTCCTTAAAATTGAGCAAACAGTCCTGCCTCAGTAGTGTCAAAGAAAATGGTGGCTCTGTCTTCTCCATTTTTAGTCTTCAGTGGATACTCCCTTTAATTCTTTTTCTTTTATAAATAAGAGAAGGTTGTTGAAATCAAAACTATCTTTTTTAGAGCTGTTGTTCTTGTTGAATGGGAGGTGGCAAACAGATATTTAATCTTTTTTTTATATATAGCCTCAAATACCCTACAAAAAAGCCTGAGGACATTGAAGCTCCCCCAATTGGAAAGGTTATTTTCTTACTAATCATCTGTATTTTCTCAACTTGCTCCAGCAATGTAACTAATAAGCATGTGCAACCCAGACTCCAGCTGCAGCAAAGTAAAACTCTTTATGTAATGAGTTCTATGTTTTTCCTGGTGCAATTTAATAGCCCAGTAACTTTAATACCCCTAAAACTTTTCCTTGTTTCCAAGGCAAATCGAAATGTGATTCTAATTTTATTACTTCAGTGTTTTCTCGGTATTGACTTTTCCTCTTAATTCTGTAGTATAATCTATTTAGTATCGATAAAAACAAGACCTCATTGTTCATTTATGGGGGTACATATCTAATCAGTCCATATAATGTGCTTGTTGACTGAACCTTCCTAAAGGGTTAAAGAAATTATAGCTTGCTGATGTCCACAAATAATCATTAAATATGATAAAATTTATTAACTTCTTCAAAGAATGAGAAGTTAATCAAGAAAGTGAATAAGACCAAAATAGTATTCTTGCTATTTCATTCAGTAATTTGCTTGGTGGGTCTTTAACATTTTATAAATATTAACATTACAATAATATCTCCTGTATAAGAGTTACGTTTGCTGAATATTCTAGATAACATAAAATCTTTTCTGAAGCTACAAAAAGAATAATTTAACATGAACACAATTCATTTACTGCACAAATAATTAAGGTTATTCAGTAATAAGTACTTAGGTTATTTGGCTTCAGTGATTCTGATTATATGGTTTTGTAAAATGAGCTAGATTTGTGAATATTTAATTTTCAGAACTTTGATCTATAACAGGCACTTCTGTATTTATGGATATGCTTTAAATTTTAATAAGGCTCAGTTGCATAAACAGCTATGGTCCATTGCTTCAAGGTATCTTTAATCAGAGTTGTAGTACACATTTAGATCCAATAATCTGAAAATTGGTTGCAGAGTTCATTTTACAAATATAGCATCCCAAAATAACATGACCTTAAGGTCCAGAAAAATGCATCAAGGTTCACCTAGTAAAACAAAGTTCACTTTTAGTACCTATAAAGTGTTTTGGGAAGCAAAGTAGAGCTCTCCATGTTCATATTTTCATTTATATTGTTTGTTTATTTGGGGAATATACATAAATAAATTAATTCCCAAAAGCAAAACAAATTGCTGTATACCAAAAAGAGAACGCCATATTCTCAAAGGAGCATTGTTTGTTAATAAAGAAGATAAAACAAATTAAGTATGAATATAACTAAAGAGGAAATAATTCTATGAGAAATAACGATTAACCTATTTGGATATTACTTGTATAGGGGAATAGGAGATAGGGATGTAGGGTAAATAGGGTCATAGGACTTGACTTTTATTTTTAGTTTTGCCCCTCATATGTCATTGAACAGTATACTAATAATATATACCTTTCCAAGTTCTTGGTATTCTCATCTGTAAACTGGGGTTGATAGTCTACTTAATAACAGTATGATCAATATCACCTGTTTTTGTGGAACTGAGGATGGAAAACAGGGACATTCTACCTCCAAGATATCACCATAGCCCTGTTTTTTATGTATCATTTTGAAACAAGGTCTCACTAAGTAGGTGAGACTGACTGAGAACCTATGATTCTCTTGTCTCAGTTTCCCAAGTACTGGAATTATAAGCCTGTACCACCACGCCCAGCATATTACTCCTTTTCTTCCTTCCAATAAGTTCCCCCATTTTTTGCAAATTGACTTTCCTGGGCAGAGTCACCATTTCCTCTATTCTTGGTCAATGCTCTGTTGAGCTTTTCATGATAGCAAGGAGTTCATCTTATGTCCTTCTGTATTCTCTAAATTCTTCAAGGAACAGATGCCTTCAATTCTTCTTAAATAACCCTAGATATGAATACATATTCATGAATGTTTCCATATTCATGAATGGATATACTTTCAGTTGAGTGGTTACAACAGAGGATCTATGATATATTGTAAAGCGAATAAGAGCAATTTGTAGATGTGTTTAGACTCAGCAACTCGGTCTTCTCATTCAACTTGTGGAAGATTTGTTCTAAAATTAGATGATTATTGTTATCATTTCTCTAATTATATGGTGATAATTATGTACCGCATGATGTTCTAGACTCTTGTATTCATTCCATTTAACCATTAATTGACCTATTTAGGTAGTTTTAATTCTCCAGTTTTGCCATTAAAAAAAAAAAGAGGCTTAGAAATCTTGGTTTTTTCATTCAAAGTAGATGGGCAAGCTTATTTAAAAATTAAAATCCACCTGCTTACAAAGACTATGGTTTGTATCCACTATGAAAAAATGTACAGAAAAAAATGCTTATACATTGTAGGTTCAATCCTATTTTATTGGCTCAATGAAAAACAAGCAAAAAATAACAAAGGTTTAGGAAGTCACGTCAGCTGAGACTAACTTACCAAAGTAGGAACTTTTAATATCACTCAAAATATAAAGGTTGCTTGGTGATTATCATAGCCTTAATATAACAGTGTCCAGCAAATAAAAATGTACAGACTCTTTACATCATGCTCCAATTGATTTCTTATAATGACGTGGCTCTATGCAGGCAAAAAAAAATATTTTCCCTTGATCATCACTTTTAATTGTGATATCTGAACTCACATATTTCTTCTTGTTGATGTTACCTAAAAAGAAAAGACTCACTAATGAAATTAGTAATTAAGTTTGTATTACACTGGGAAAATTAAAATCCTGAAAAAATGTACACTGAACCTCATATGAGGTGACAAAACAAAGTTCATGACCAACCCTTTGGTACAGGGTGATCACTGGTTTAGGGAATTCTCTGACCAGATACTGCTAGCTATAACACACTTCTCTAGCTACCTTTAAAAATCAGAATGCAATCTGGGCATGGTGGCGCACACTTGTAATCCCAGCATTCGGGAGGCTGAGACAGGAGGATCATGGTTCGCGGACAGCCTCAGCTACTTAGTGAGGCCCTCTGCAACTTAATGAGGCCCTGTTTCAAAATAAAAAATAAAAAACTGGGTAGGGGGAATAACTTGGAGGTCAAATGCCTCTGGGTTCCATCCCCAGACCTGCAAAAAAAAAAAAAAAAAAAAATTGGAAAGCATGATAACCATCATGCTTTACTTCACAGTAGCTTCTAATCAGACTCTCTGAGCATCACCTCTCATTTTCCATCATCCATACAACCCATGTGCATGTGACCAGGCTAGTGCATGACTACCTGCCTTTTTTTTTTTCCTGCATTACAAAACTGAGAAAAGCCACTGAAATCCCAATGTCCTATGAGTGTACATTTAAGCCATTTGAGAAACTATGTTGAACTTGGAAAGTAGAAGAAAAATGCCTATGTTGCTTTGTTACCTCAAAAGAGTGCCTCATGGAACCAATGAGTAGTGCTGGGAGAAAGATTGATGATAACAAGATTCAAGTGATGGATTTGAGTCCTCATGGAACCTATTTTCTATTTGACTATTCATGATCCAAGATACACTACTTCATCTAATGTTCAGATTTTAAAATGTAAAACATTGATTATCAGTAGCTTAGAATTTTACATCAAATTGGGGCAGGGATGTATGTATCACAGGAGTCATAAAGTTCATTTTTATATAGGACAACTATTTTTCCATAGCCTTATTAAAGACTAAGCTGAAAAGTTTATTTTTCTTTCTATATTTTTCTAAAAATGCATCTAAATTTTCTGATCTTTCTATTTATATTAATAAAGAGTATAAAATAATGTGCTTTTGGTAATACTCATGCTGGAAAACATGAGTTAAACTATATCAGTGTCATCACTGTCTTAACTACTAGAGTTTCATAATAACTCTAGAAAAGTTTATCCCCATATTGTGTTAAAATTGTATTGATAAAAATGACTGTGGATGTAGCTTAATGGTAGAGTACTTGCCTAGCATGTTCAAGGCTCTGAATTCCATCCTTGTTATTTTTTTAACTTAGTTTTATCATTAGCAAAGCATTCCAAAGTGCTTATCTACAAAATAATTATAAAAACAATCACATTCTCAACACATTCAGTAGGTTTAGTCTATCTATTCCTGGAAAATAGAATGTGCTATTTATATTTAACATGGGGTAAATTTTTCAATAGAGAAATATGTTTAACTTAGCTTAACCTATCATTTACCTATAAATCTTTTAGTCTTAGTTTTAATAATATCTACGTATTTTCGAGTTAGTGTCCTATAGAAAACCCTTTGAAACAAACTATCTTGTAGAATTATTTTGAAGTAACTGGAATTTAAGAAAGCAGTAATAATAATCATTTTTTAAATCACCTGAGAAAGGGAAATGAGCCATCCTATCCTTGAGAAGTGTAACCATTTTGTTCCTTTGTAAACCAAAGAGGCAGAGCTTTGAGTTTGTGTTTTATCTTTTATACATACTAACTGGGAACTGAGGCAGGTCATTTAACTCCATTATACTAGGTTGTCCTAATTTCTAAATTGGACATAGTGGTAACTGAGCAGTGTGCCTAACATTTGTTGACAAAACATATCAGGTAATGAAAGAACTATGTAAAAAGGATTGCAGTATTAACATCATAATGATCATCATTATTGTAATTATACCCTGGAGGCTATTCCAACTTGAAAGCCAATAATCTAAAACATTCCCTTGTTGCTATGATTTGACTGTGATTTATTTCTACTATTTCAGTCAGAATTCTCACTGTTGCATCAAAAAATACCTGATGACCTCAACTAAAGGAAGGAATATCTAATTACTTACAGTTCTGGAAGTTTCAAAAATTTTAGTTAGTGTTAGGCTAGGTCATGTCTGCATAGCTTAGGATATGTTGACAGGAAGTAGAAAGAGTGAAGAGGGCCCTCAGATATATATAGTCTCCAATCTATATCCCCAGAGACCCGCCTTCTTCAGCTATACCCTACCTGCCTGCCTACCTTATTTCTTAATAAATTCATTAAACCACCAAGGGGGCTGTCCACTGATGAATTCTGACCTCTCTTATTTCAATCATTCCACTCCTGAACAGTTTTTCATAAGCACATTAACTCTTTCAAAGGATATTCTATATCCAAACCAGAACTTTCACCAAAACTTGTGTTAAATTTGATTCCCAACCTAGTAGTGCTCAGATGTTATAGGAATTTTAAGAGGTAATTAGGTCATGGGACTTCATTCTCATGAAAGGACTAATGTGATTCCTTCAAGACTAACTTATCATGAAAAAGGGTTGTTGTAAAGCAAGCCTGATATTGCTCCTTGGCCTCCCATACACAAATACTCTTCTATGCATGCCCACCTCCATTCTCTTTTCCACTGTGCATCAAGGCAGCAAGGCCCTGACCTGACCAGAAACTGCAGAAGCTAGTACTATGCTCTTGGACCTTCCAAAATGATCCTAAATAAACTTCATTTTTTTATTATTTTCCAGCCTGGGGTATTCTGTGATAGAAACAAAGACTAGTACATTAGTGTTCTCAAAATCTGCTTTTACTCTTATTAAAAAGTATACATAAGTTTCTCATCTTTTTTTAAAAAAACAAAATTCATTTTTGACAGTAGTATATTGAGACACAACAAACCAAAAGATATGGTTTTCTTTGCAATATCTGGGAGCTAAAATAAAAGCTAGGTTAACCAAATACCTACACACACATACACGCGTGCGCACACACACACACACACACACACACACACACACGTATGTATATATTTAACAGCACACAGCTGTTTCTATAGACACACCTGGCACACATTGCTTCCAGTCTCTGGTGGACCGGCAAACTAGACCTAGATATAGAACTGAGGCATGAACTCTGGCAACCATGGGGAATAACTGGGGATGTTGGCCACATTGAATCAATATTTGTTTAGATGTATATAACAAAGCCTCTCTGTTTAGACATTCTGGATAATGATATATGTGACATATATATATATTTGTGTGTGTGGTACTGGGGTTTCTGGAAGCCCTTCTAACTCTGGGGTATACTCCCAGACCTATTATATAATTTTTTATTTTTGGAAACAGGGTCTCTTACGCCAGCGTGGCTGGCTTTGAACCTCCAAGATCCTCCTGTCTCCACCTCCCAAGAGCGGGGATTACAAGCATGCACCACCACGCCTGGTTATGTGATATTTAAAAGAAAGTATATTTTAATCATGAAAAACAAATTTATCTCAAATAATCCTTATCTTTATCAATATTTGAGAATAGCTTTGTTTAGGTATCTTGCTATTTTACATCTAATAATATGCTGCTTAGGTATCTTTTTTAATTCCTAGGATGCACGCATTTTTATTCTATGTTCTTACTGCAGACTTTATAAGTCACATTACTCAATTTTGGGTTTCCTATTAAAGTCCAAGCAGAAGAATTTGATGCATCAAGAAAAATAAATGTTTCCAGAGACCCCATCCCCCTGAAAGTATCACTGAGCACTGCAGCTGTTGGTTTGATTCATACTGGAGTGATGGAAGTGATAAGAACAGACTCTTCACTGCTTTTTGTTGGTTTGTTTGTTTTCTTTTTTTCTCATGGTATGTTTCACGGATTTTACTTATTTTTTTAGAACTCATGTGCATGGCAAATATGACACGGTTCAGTGAACTCATTGTTCCACAGGGTGGAGAAATCAGCTTCCTGCATTGCAGATTTGCCGCTCTAGTGCCTTGATTTAGTAGGCAGGCTCAGGCAAGTTAATACAGCTCACTCTGCCTCTGATATCCCAGAATTAACAAGAGGAAACCGTGTTTCTCATTTGCTTCTTAAAATGTTAGCAACCCAGGATCAATAACTGAGTATGATTCTAGTGAGCCTTTAGATAAGCATTCAAATTGTCTCTGTGCCCTGATGCTAACTTTCTTTTGGACTTTCATTAAATAGTAGAAGTCAGTCCATGTCTAAACAACAGTGGGATAGAGAATATACATAAATCAAGGCAAAATCACATTGATTGAAACCAAGATTTACTCACTCATGTGCCAAACTCATTCAGTACCAAGTGTGCGGTATGCTGGTTTCCAGGACTACAGAAATGAATGTGACTGAGCTATAATCATAAAAACACTATACTTCCAGTGAGAAAGGCAGGCTTGTAAACAGATGAGACAGTGATATTAGCAATCAGGAGAACAAGTGCCCCAAAGGATGGAGGAAGAGTAAAGGACCTTATCTGGCCAGTGTCACAAACAAGGGACAAAACACAGCGAAGGGAGATGCACAAAGGGGAAGGGTGTGAGGGCAGGAAGAGTCCTTTATGCCAACCTGTGACATGTCCAGTGAAGCAAAGGATGCTTAAAAGAAATTGTAGGAGAAAATAGACTTAGTTCTAATATTGGTAAAAAATGTGCCCAGAATTTTATCTCCTTACTAGAGCCAATTACCTGAGGATATTATAATAACATTTAAATTTCTGGGTCTGTGTCTAGTGTTTTGTTTAAAATAAAATATCTGCCTTAATGTTGAAGATGACTCTGCTGCTCTCCCTGTGTTTTGGCGTTCCCAGAAAAAAAATGCACTATCCCCTCATTTCTTGGACAGCCCTTGCTTTCTTTCTCTACTGCTGGCCTGCTCACTCACTGCGTCTCCAGCCATCCTGATTTTCTTGACTCTCGGCATTTGCTGTTCCCTCTACCTGGAACACATGTCCTCTGTATTTGTATATTTGCATGTCTTGCTTGACTCCAGTCCTAGGTATTATCTCCCAGAGGGATTTATTGAATGTTCTTTTCAAAAAGCATTAGCCACTCATCTCAATCTTCTTAAAAGTTTGTAGTTGTTCTTTAAAGCACTTATCATACTGGAATTGAAAGAGTGTCATTATATGTGCTTAATTTTCAACTTCCTATAATGAGTTGAGTTTTTCTCCTCCTCCCCCAAAATAAAAGGTGTGTCAAACCTAAAAAATAAAAAAATATTTTAATAAAAATATTCCCCTAAAAAATAAGAGATATGGCTGACCTAAAAGAGTCTTTGTAGATATGATTAAGATAAGGACATTAGGTTGAAATCATTTTGGATTTAGGGTGGGTCCTAAATCCAATGACAAGTGTCCTTGTAAGAGAAGAGAAAGGTAGAAGTTAGATTTTCTCACTCTCTTACCCTATCCTCATGATGATGATGATGTAGGATAGAAGAAATAAAATAAATAGGTAGAAATGAAACATAAAGGAGAAAAATTTTAGAGTATAACATTTAAGAGTGTACCTTATTATGGAGGCCTATGACAAGGCCTGTTAGACCCAAAAGTTTCTGGGGAATTTACAAATGATCTGAGCACTGAGGACTATTCTTAGTAAGGTGTCTGTTTAATAGATGACAGAGGTCATGCAAAAGAGGAATATTCTTTTGTGTGTGTGTGTGGTACTGGGGTTCCTGGAAGCCCTTCTACCTCTGGGCTATACTCCCAGACATATTTTATTTTGGGAAACAGGGTCTCTTAAGGCTACAGGAGGAACCTATGCGATCCTCCTGTCTCCACCTCCCAAGCATTGGGATTACAAGCGTGTGCCAACATGCCTGCCTAAGAGGAATATTCTTAAATAGTACTTAAGAAAATAATCTCCACAAACATTTGTTGCTATTCTTGAAACAGTTTTAAAAAAGACTGAAGACCAGGACCTAAAAAAGGACCCACACATCCCAAATTCCTTTGTGATGGCCTGAATGGGGTCATCATCCCGACATACTTCTTCCTGCTCACCCCTCGTAAAAGTCTCTGATAAATAAGAATCCTATACTCTAAAAAGGGCTTCTCTTATCTAAGGCTATCTTTCTTCCTTGAATATGTATCCCCTACTTTCCTAAGTAAATTTC
Organism: Muscardinus avellanarius; assembly: GCF_963383645.1. Lineage (NCBI taxonomy): Eukaryota > Metazoa > Chordata > Mammalia > Rodentia > Gliridae > Muscardinus > Muscardinus avellanarius. The sequence goes on from NC_137791.1 coordinate 122,830,101, forward strand.
TGTGTTTCAGAATGGCCTGTGCTAAAATTCCTTTCCATCATGTAAGCCAAGGACCCTGTTGATCCCAAGCTAAGGAAATCAACCCTTCCCAGATGACAAGTATAGTAATGCTAGCTAGCATTAATGCACAAAGAAATTTGTTTTATGTTTCTACTTCAGTATGCCCAGTGACTACATAAAATGGTTAATCATTATGATTCCATTTTGCAATTGATTGAATCAAACACAAAAATTTCAGTGATATCGCCTGAGATCACAAAGTCATTAAGATGCCTCATCAAGAGGCATATAGAGGGTCTTGGGTGGGATAATGTACCTCTGAAGGTCTCCAGAATGGTGTGGTCCATCACCGCCTGTATGATGCTTGTTTTCCTGTGCTTTCTAGCACTGCCTCTACCACTAGAGAAAAGAAACAGCCCTCCATTTGAAGTCCTAGGTATGCAAGTATTTAGTAGATATTATATACATTTAAAACATAAAAATCTCACACTACCTTATTTAGTCCTCTCAACATCTCTTTGAAGCTGCTTATGTTTGGCTATGATTTACACAAGAAAAATTAGCACATAACTGAAGATGAACACATGGTGAGTTAAAGTTTGCCATGGTTGACTTGAGTGGTCCTGACCACAGTTCACAACATTCAGACTACAAATACTGGTACTCATGATAAACTATTCCAACCCTCTCATGCCCCACTTTGTTATTTTCTAGACTTCTACAGCTATACTCCATTGACTGGTACAGCCAAAACTGTGTTTTAAACACAGCTTTCTCTACCCTAGTAAAATATTTTATTTCACCCCCATCTGTCACAACTAGCACTGGTTTCCCAAGAATCTGAGCCTCTTACTGCTTTATTTTCTCAAGATAGCTGAGTAAAAGTGAAAAAAATAAAAAGTTCTTAAACACCCTTGGGAGTTTCTGTTGTCTTTCTACATCTGACTTTTAGCAGAAACTTTATTTTGCTTGTATGTTTTACTCCCTTGTCCCCATCCCCTTTATTTCCTGACTGTCCTTCATAGCTTTGTCACCCCCAGGAGGTCTGGGAATAGTGGTCCACAGCAAGATAAGCAACTCTGAGGAAAGGTCAGCTCGCCAGAAGGAGCCTAAAAAACTAGATATTAAAGAAATGTGCTTTACTGTGGCAGGTACAGATAACACTCCACTCTCCATGTCCATCACAACCTCTACCCTGCTTTTAAAAATAAAAGTACTCTCAGTCCTAGAAACTTTCAAACTCCATGGTCGTATCTGATGAAGGTACAGACAAAAATATTCCTTAACTAGGGATTTATTATGCTTTGTTATAATGGAAGAAATAGCAAAGTACTCTCTGCACTCTATTTATTCTATCCTGGGATGATTAATTCTTAGATGCTTAAAATAGTCCTCTAATGTAAGATGGGTAAACTACCTCGATCCATTAAGGTAATTTAAAGGAAAAAACACAAATGTCTCCCATCATCATTAACTGTTTTTTGCAAAATAGTCTATTAACTACATTTCTTTTTTTTTTCTGGTGGTACTGGGGTTCCTGGGAGCCCTTCTACCTCCAGACTACACTCCCAGACCTATTTTATACTTTTTTATTTTTGGAAACAGGGTCTCTTAAGCCAGCAAGGCTGGCTTTGAACCTGTGTGATCCTCCTGTCTCTGCCTCTCTAAGAACAGGGATTACAAGCGTGCGCCACCACACACGGCTATTGCCTACATTTCTATTGTCCTCAATGGTATATTTACTAGGTTAATCAATGAGAAGTTTCACTTCAAGATCCTGTGTTTATGGGTGGAGGTAAAGAACTTACCATAACATGATATGATTTGTAGCTTTTTATTTCTTCAAATTAATGGAATTCATAGGCTCAAACTTTGAATTAACTTTTTTCTAAGCATAGCAATAACTGATAGAATTTCAACATATCGATTTTAAACCTATTAGCTGAAAAACATATAAGCATTAAAATGATTTCCCCTATATTTTTAAGTCTTCCTAATAACCTAAATGACTAGAAGCAAGTGGAAAGTCTTGAGCCAGTTTTATATTTGATAAAACAGAAGTTCATTTTGGAGAAAGAACTTGCTTGGAATAGCTGAGTTTTTAACTGTATTTGAAGTAAACATCTTTTAACTGGCATTGTTTGTCAGAATCCATCACTTTCCCAACCTTCCACTTTGTAATACTACCTCTGTTCTTTAAAGATGCACTGTCATTGGGGAAAGGGGGTAAATGTTAAAAGTTAAGGGAATTAAAGTATAAGTATAAAGACCCAGTGTGTAGCAGGTAAGGCTAGATATTTTAAATATGCTATTTAATCCTAATGAAAATTCTAGTATGCCCTCTCCAAGAGAGAAGACATTGAGAACTCCAAAAACTCCACATTTAACAGGTTTTGGCAAAGTTGCATTCTTTCCATTGGAAGGAGAATAATTAATTTTTTATCAGGCTGTCAAGGATGTTTAGTCTTTCAGTAACAGTTCACAGCACTAAGGCGTGTTGGAATGTCACAATTCTATGAACTGTGGCCAACTTCAAAGATTATTTAATAATTCAGTAGAAAAAGTTCCTAGTGTCATAATGCCAAGAAGATATGGGACTTGCTGTGGATTTAGTACAGGTCAAAATTGCAATTATTTAAAATGAATCATGCCATTGAAAACTGGAAGGACTAAAGAGTTCCCATTAGATCTCTTCTGTTATCTTTATTACTTAGAATATTATATTCTTCTACAATAATCTAAGCATGGTTGTATGTTTTCCAAATATATTCGTGCCTTTGTAAGAAAATTTGTGGAGTATGAAATAAAAGAAAAAATTTAGACTCACATATTATTTTTTTTATTTTTTGGGGGTGCATTGTAGTCATGCATCTTAATGGAATAAAAGACTTGTGTAGACGTACATGCACACATTACCCAATTAGCCCTTACCCAATCCCTGCCCCATTCTCTACCTATCTCTCCTTCCCATGCTTGGCTTAGTGATTGATATGTTTCAGTATATCATGTGCTTTTGAGAGTTTCCCTCTTCCTTCCCTCCCATTCCCTCAGTTAGGTTGCTTTATTTGCTCCTCTACAAGATCTCTTTGTTCATCTAGAGTTTCTCCTAATTCCTTTTTCTCCTTAGCTTTCATATAGTTAGGAAAACATCCAATTTTTTCTTTTTTGTTACTGACTAATCTCCGGTTTCATTCATTTCCCTGTAAATGATATAATTGTGTTTTTCTTTATGGCTGAGTAAAATTCCATTGTGTACAGATACCAGTTTTGTAATCCATTCATCTGTTGATGGACATCCTGGCTGGTTCCATAGTTTGGCAATGGTCAATTGTGCAGCTATGAACATAGATACGCATGCATTAGTTTGCTAGTTTGGTTTTCTTTCTTTTGGGTAGATACCCAGAAGTGGTATTGCTGGATCATATGGTAAATTCATTTTCATTCTTCTGAGGATCCTCCATACTGTTTTCCAAAGTGGCTGCACTAATTTGCAATCCCACCAACAATGTTTTAGAGTTCCCACTTTTCCACATCTTTGCCAGCATTTGTTGTTGTTTGTGTTTTGAATGATTGCCATTCTAGTTGGTGTTAGGTGAAATCTCAGGGTAGTTTTGATTTCCATCTCTGATTGCTAATGATGTTGAGCATTTTTTCATGCATTTATTGGCCATTTGAATTTCTGCTTTCATGAAGTGTCTTTGCCTAGTGTTTTGTTTTTATTTTTTAATCTTCATGAATTTAATTGGATTGTAAAACTCTCTGAATATGCTGTGAATAATCATAGTTACTCTCTAAATGCATTTTTAAATGTGTTGATGCATCTCAATATAGAAGGGAGAAAAGGAGTCTTTGAGACTAGAGATGGTAGTGTATGGCTTCTGACTTTGACAGGCTCAAAAATATTGAGAACTGTATTTTCTTTGTAGAAAATTTTTAAATTTATGTATATGATTTACCATTATAAAATTTCTTCTTCCAAAATATATAAATGCAAGAACTAGTTATCCAAGAATTTCTTTATATGCAAAAGGTAATCTACCATATAGATAAAAATATGCACCTTTATTATTCTATTTGAATTTATAATAGCACATGCCTTGGATCATGACTCTGAGTTGGGAGGTCAAGCTCTCAGTTTTAATTCATCAAGTGATATTGAACAAGTTTTTAAAAATTATGTGGAAAAAGTAGTATCATATGAGAGAGGTGGTTTGGACAGCAGCTGAGATGTTTCCTTGAAGCAGGAGAGAAAGTACATATGAACTTGTGAAATTTTCAATGAGGTCATGGAATGGGATTTGACATACTCTCATATACAATAATCTCATTATTACGAGTGTGGGAATTATAAGAGTCATTTCAGGTGAAGACCTGCCTACTTTAAGATTTCATTATTAAATTAATTAATAGTCTGATCAAGTTTTTTTCAGGATTTAGCTTCCAATGTAAGCATTCAGAAATATCTGCCAAGCCATTAACTTCTCTCTCCCATTGGATGGTAGAGAAGAAGAAAATTATGGATCTTTTATGACTTTTAAAATTTTTTGTGATGAAAGCTATAGATAAAGCGGTAAAAGATGTTGCCTTTCTCTCTCCTGACAAATTTTCTCACAGTAGACAGGTCTAAGGAGATATGAGGACTAAACCCGCACAAATTTAAATCAATGAAGATGGATAGATGGCACTGGAACTGGGCTGCTGAAGTTGACTATTATATGTGTTGAGCTTTTCTTTATGGAAATAAATCTGGCCAAATACATTTGCCTATAATTTAAGGACCCATGGATCACTAAGAGTGGAACAGGCCTTTGATGTTTCCTAGTTCAGCTCCCAGATTTCACAAATGAGCAGAGAGCTCTGTAAGAGACACTGCCCACGTGTCAAAGTTCCCTCTGGAATTTCTGATGGGCTGATGCTCATTTCAGGGAAACCATTCTCTCAGTGAGCTTTGATTCACTTTTCTCAAACTCCGTCTATACTTACCTCCGTCTATGCTTGCCTTCTCTAAGGTTTAATTTTCCAAATAATAATATTGAGTTCATCACAATACCCAGGCTATGTAACTTTTGTGAGGATTAAAATGAGTGACTATGTGCCTAGCAAGGAGTACATATGATATAATCATGGTTATAGCTATGATTGCGATTGGCATTGGTGATGGAATGAGTGCACCACATGGTCTTTCTATTTCTCTTGCTCATTAGTTCCTAGTGGAGGTTTTTCTGCTCCTAGGGGACAACCGGTTATTTGGAGGGGGAATTTTTATGGTCACCATCTCTAGTCTCAAAGACTCCTTTTCTTCTCCCTTCTACATTGAGAATCATCAACACACTTAAAAATGCATTTACATGATACTTTTCATTGGCTACTGTGCTCTCAGCAATTTTAAACCAACCATCCAATTTATATACCGTAGTAGTTTATAAAGGTATACATTAGCATTTCTTGTATTTAGGATTCAATATATATATATATATATATATAGATAGATAGATAGATAGATAGATATAGATAGATATATATTCAAATATTCAATTGGGTATTATATATATATACACCCAATAATATATATGTATATGCATATATGTTGCTTATTTTTTAATTTATAGTGAAGAGAACAGATATCTTATGGTTAAAAGTCTTCATATTGATGTGTTTCCAGGGCCATTTAAATATAAAAATTCTTGTTTCCAGCTTTCCCAAGCATTTAAATTTATTTCAGTACTGCATTTGAAGTGATCTTCATACCTGTACATTTCTTTTACTTTTGATATTATATTGATACAAGGGAATAGTTGTGATTTAATATAACCCTCAAGTATTTACCTCTTATTTGTGAAAATAAAACAAAATTGCAAAATTAGAAGTTTTATGTATCTAAGATCATTTTGAAGACTATACCCTTTCCACAAAATAGTTTTCTATATATGTCACAGTTTATCGGGTTGTATGATGCCTATAAAATTCTGGATAATCAGAAGATCTCAGTAGCTGATAGCCCAACAAGAGAAGCAGTGCTTCCAGCTTCATTGTTATAGTTCTCTGAGAGAAATATTACAAGAGCCTCTTCAAATACAATTTTTGTATGAAATTAGGTGCCAAAGTAAACAACTTTAAAAGTATACTATACTGTTGAGAAAACAGTACTATATATGATCTAATCTTCATATAATACACTAATGCTATTTTGGCCAATAGAAGACTGCATATAGATGGTGGGTACAGGAGGTCCTAATGGAGCTGAAGAGTTCCTATCACCTAGTGACACCACAGCCTCCATAATGTCAGGGCACAACTCATTACATGTCTTCATGTTTCTGGTGATGCTGGTATAAACAAACCTACTATACTGCCAAAGGTATAGCCTACACAATTAAATGTGATCTGTAAGACTTGATAGTGATAACAACCTACTGTGTTATGGGTTTATATCTACTACACTATACTTTTATCATTATTTTAGATTATACTCCTAATAAAAAACAGCTTACTATAAAACAGTATGTAATATTATGCCATCAACAGCCTTGCATATCTAGAGAGTGCAGTTTCTTGATTGCATGAAGAGATGCGATTCAAACATTGACCCATACCATACAGGTTTGTGTAAAATACATTCAATGATATTTGCAAAATGACACAATAGCCTAATAATAATTTCTCAGAACATATTCTCACTACATTATATATGTATCATAGATAGCTATAGATAGATAGATTGATTGACTGATTTACATGGATCAAATTTTCACCCAACTCTAGCTGGATGTTGTGATGTATGCTTATAATCCCAGTTCTTGAGCTGGGTGTGGTGGTGCACGCTTGTAATCCTCGTGCTTGAGAGGCAGAGACAGGAGGATCATGCAGTTTCGAAGCTAGCCGTGCACGCTGGCTTAGGATACCCTATTTCCAAATAAAAATATAAAATAGGTCTGGGAGTGTAGCCTGGAGGTTGAAGGGCTTCCAGGAACCCCAGTACCACCAAAAATAAATAAATAAAATAATCCCAGTACTTGGAAGGCTGAGACAAAAAGATCCAGATTTGTGGCCAGCCTCAGTTACTTAATGAGACCCTCTGCAACTTAGTGAAACCCTGTTTCAAAATAAAGAATAAAAATTCGGGCTGGGGATATAGCTTGGAGGTAGAATGACTCTGGGTTCAATTCCCAGCACCACGAAAATTTTTAACCTAATTCTGTATTTCAAGATTCTTCTTCTTTCATCTTTTGTATTAGTCAGCTATATGTGCAATAATACTAACTACCCCAAAACTCAGTAGACTTGGAATGTCAAATATTTAACCTCAGCTTCACAGGTCTAAAGGTTTCTCGTTCAGACATCTAGACTTGCCTGAATAGCAGACTTTTCAATTTTAGATCTACGTGTGTTTGTCTTGGTACCCACCCAGTCTGAAGGAGCATGGTTTTATCATAGTATATCACCAAGTATACTAAAGCCAAACCAAATGTAGTAAGAGCAGTTATGGTTTCTTTCCACATATTCATTCACTGACATCCTTTTGGCCAAACTAGTCACTTGACTAGCTCAATATCAACAGAGGGAGGATATATATTTTTTCCTGTGGTAGAAAGAAAGAATATTTGGAGTAATTATTTGATGAATCCCTTTACTTCAGTAAGGATATATATTTTCTTTAACCTAAAATGATCATTTCAGTCATTTTTGCATCTTCAGAATTTAGGCTAGTTACCAGAAAAGCTAACCCAAATCTATGCAACCTCATTGTTATGCTTGGCATTCTATGGCACAGCTCTATATTTTTCTACACTTATAATGATATGTTAATGTATGCATGGGTATGGTTGATTTGTTTGAGACAATAATTTAATTATAGACTCAGGCATTCCACAGCATAAACAAATTAACAGGGAAGGAAGTTATAAGAATGGCTCAAACCTTCAGATTTGGTACCAGAGTATAATTATGAAATAACACACCAATTAAGAGATGCAAATAACTTTCAAGAAAAACAAACATTTTATAACATTTCATGCCTTTTCCTAGTGAACATACACAAGCGAATCAGAGAGGAGAAATAATATGCTCAGTTTCTGGGGACATGGCAATGTGATTTCCATTTATCTTTTTATCTGCTCTGTGGAATCATGCCTGTCTCTTTTTTTTTCTGATGTATTTCCTCACCTTTTGTATTTGAACACTGAATACATGTGTTCAAACCCTCTGTGTTCAAACCCTCTGTGGAATTTGCTGTCCCTTGATGTAGCTTTCACATTCAAAATGAAATCATGTAACCCCAATCATGTAATCCAATAGGATGCCCCTATTGGGCAGAATTCTACGCATGGCTCCCAATACCTCATCATCTTTCTTACTAAGTGTGAGTAGAACGTGGGGAATGATAAAATATTGCTATGATTGTACTATGCTCCATGTTATAGCAGACCTTAATATAAAGAGATTATCTGGGGTGTGTGTGATCTAATCATATAATTCCTTGCAAGTGTATTGCTGTCTCCAGTGATGATGGAGAAGGCCAAAGAGATGTGAAGCAGAGAAAAGAATTTGGTGCACTTGATGGTTAAATTGAGGGGTCCAGTGAGAAGGAATGCAAGTTAGTCTTTAACTGCTTAGAGCAGAAACAAGCTGGGCATCCATCACTTGACGGTATATAAAAGTAATTATGAACCATATAAGTAAATTTTAAGCTTTTTGCTGCATTCTAAAATGTTCACCTTTTTCCCAAACCTGAGAGTGATGAGTAATCCAAAAAAGTAGGAGTGGAAATAAAGCAGTATTAATTAATTGTAGTTAAACAAGCTTAATTTCTAAAATTGAGAAAATTACCTATAAGCATGTTGCTTGAACTTGGAAGAGGGGAGTTGGTGTGGACTGAAAGAGGGAGGGCTGAAGCCTGCTTTATTACCTTCATTGCAAATCTGACTTTGCAGGTGTGTACAGCTTTTGTTAAATGTTACATGTTTTTTAATAGCAAACTTTTTCCCAGGCTCCTGCCCTCCATTTGGTCAAGTCACAGGTAGAACTTGAGTACTGGGTTTAGAATAGTCCCTCAGAGAAAGGAAAGGGGTAAGAGGAAAGTTATAAGCCCACAATCCTTATTAAATTAGAATAAAGATAAAGCACAATTAACTAGAGCATAGGGAGGAAATCCTATCATACTGCAGCACAAAGTTAGATTGATATTGATGGCCATCAGAGTCTAGGCTAGAATCTTTCTTATCATGAATTATATTCTAAAATAGACTAAATATTTACTCATGTTGTATCCACAGAAGCAGTAAAAGTTACCTTAACTCTTACAACAGGGCCACCTAGCAGTAGTGCTCACTAAATGCTAGAGTCTTGTGAATCAATAATATGTACATTTAAAAGTTAGATAAGTCCTCAGAAATATTTGGAAAATAGTATATTAACCAGGCTAAACAAGTTTATATCTATAGATGTTAACTTAAAACTTTAGTAAAATACTATAACTTGTAAATGTTTAAAAGTAAGTCAATATACAATTAATTCTCACTTACAGTAGTTATATTCTTTTTAAAAATTTTATTGGTGCATTTTAGTCAAACATCTTAGTGAGGTTCAAGGTGGTAGAGGCACACGTGCACCCAACACTCATTTAGCCCTTCCCCAAGTCCCACCCATTCCCTCCTTGTCTCTCACATGTTTGGCTTAGTGATTGATTTTAATTTGTTTATGAATGTATATCATGTACATTAGAGAATTTCCCACTTCCTCCACCCATCCCCCTTAGTTGGGTCACCTTATTAGCTCATCTGTGGTTTCTCCTTCTTCTTGATATCCTCCTATGACCCACTTTCTCTCTAGCTTTCACATATTAGGGAAAGCATTTGATATTTTACTCTTTGTGACTGACTAATCTCACTTAGCATAATGTTCTCCAATTCCATCTATTTCCCTGCAAATGATGTAATTTTGTTCTTCTTTATGGCTGAGCAAAGTTCTATTGTGTACATATCCCATATTTTTCTAATTAATTCATCTGTTGATGGACATGTTGGCTGGTTCCATAGTTTGGCAATGGTCAATTGTGCAGCTATGAACATAGATATGCATGCATTAGTTTTGTAGTTTGGTTTCCTTTCTTTTGGGTAGATACTCAGGAATGGTATTTCTGGATCATATGGTAAGTTATTTCCCATTCTTCTGAGGATCCTCTATCTATACTGTTTTCCAAATTGATTACACTGATTATCAATCTCACCAACAGTGTATTAGAGTTCCCACTTTTCCACATCTTTGTTAGAATTTGTTGTTGTTTGTGTTCTGAATGACTGCCACTCTAGTTAAAGTTAGGTGAAATCTCAGGTTAGTTTTGATTTGCATTTCTCTGTTAATTATGCTGAAGTATTTTTCATACATTCATTGACCATTTAAATTTCTTCTTCTGTGAAGTGTCTATTTAGTTAACTTGCCCATTTTTTATTGGGTTATTTGTTTTCTTGGTGCTGAGTTCCTTACTTATTTGTATATTCTACATTTTAGTCCTCTATCAGAGGAATAGTTTGCAAATTTTTTCCCCCATTCTGTTGGCTCCATGTTGAGGTTGTTGATGGTTTTTTTTACTGTACAGAAGCTCTTCAGTTTAATGCAAACCCACATATTGATCTGCCTTTTAGTTTCTTGTGTCTATGGGGTTTTGTTCAGAAAGTTTTGCCTGTGCCTATATGTTGCAGTGTTGGACCTATGCCCTCTTCAAGAAGACGCTAAGTCTTATTTCCAAGTATTTGATAAATCTTGAATTGACTCTTGTGCAGGATGCCAAAGTGGCGATTGTTTTCATTTTTCTACATATGTTTAACCAGTTTTGCAAACACTATTTGTTGAAGAGGCTATCTTTTCTCTTGTGTATGTTTTGGCCTCTTTGCCAAAAATCAATTGGCTGTAAGTGTGCAAATTTTTTTCTGAATCTTCTATTCTGCTCAATTGGTCTATGTACCTTTTTTGTGCTAGTACCATGATATTTTTATTCCTAAGGCTTTGCAGATGACATTATACTATACTTAGAAGATGAAAAAACTCTTCTAAAAAGCTTAAAGAACTTATCAACAAATTCAGCAAAGTGTCTAGATATAAAATAAATCTCAAAATATCAGAAGCTTTCTTGTATGTCAATCACACATCCACTGAAAAAAAAATCCAGAAAACACTTTGACTCAGGATTCCACAATAAATTAAAATACTTAGGGATAAACCTAACCAAGGAAGTAAAAGACATCTACAAATAAAATTACTAAATATTTTTAAAAAGAAATCAAAGAAGTCCTTAGGAAATGAAAAGATCTTTCATGTTTTTGGATAGGCAGAATAAATATCATCAGACTTGCCATATTTTAGCGAGGCATGGTGGCATATGCTTGTAATCTCAGCATTTGGGAGGCTGATTTCAAAGGATCACAGTTTACAGCCAGCATCAGCTACTTAGTTTCAAAATAAAGAATAAAAAATAGGACTTAGGTGTAGCTCAGAGGTATAATGCCCCTGGGTTCCATCCCCAGTACCTCAAAAAATATATTTGCCATTTTTCCAAAAGTGATCTACAAATTCAATACCCATTAAATTATCAAAGTCATTCTTCATAGACATAGAAAACTTAGTCCTTAAATTCATTTGGAAGAGCAAAACTCCCAGAATAACCAAAGCAGTTCTCAGAAACAAGAACCATGCAGGAGGCATCACAATACCTGACTTCAAACTATATTACAAAGCCATAGTAATAGATACAGTACCTATGTTCTATAAAGTGATCACAGAGTTAATTAGTGGGTCTTGGCTCCTGCAAGAAGCGCAAACATAGGTTATATTTGGGTATATCTAGTCACACTTTTTTTGGTGGTGGTACTGGGGTTCCTGGAAACTCTTCTACCTCTGGGCTAAACTCCCAGACCTATTTTTATATTTTTTATTTGGAAACAGGGTCTCTTAAGCCAGTGAGGCTGTCTTTGAACCTGCACGATCCTCCTCTCTTGGCTCCCAAGCATGGGGATTACAAGCGTGCACCACCATGCACGGCTAGTCACACTTTTTATAATCAATCCAGTAATGTGTAAGCATATTTTCATGTGTTTCAAGACATCTTTACAAGCCGGGCATGGTATCACGATCCTGTAAGGCTGATAAAAGAAGATCACAGGTTTGAGACCAGTGCACATAACTTAGCAAAACCATATTTCAAAGTAAAAAAAAAAAAATAGAAAAAAAGAGTTGGATGTTAGTTAGTGATACAGTACCCTTGGATTTAATCACTAATATCACACACACACACACACACACACACACATACACACACACACAAACACACCCTCACTACCACCACCACCACAAAGGTATCTTGACACCCTATCCAGTATGTGCTGTGGATTCACTAACATTGAACTCATAGCTGACAACACATTGCATATGAGCATTATAACTTTTGCCTGGATAGAGTTTATCTAATACACATATTTTTTCTATTAGAAATATCAGAGTCCTCTTGTGCTTTGGAATACTATGCATAATTTCAACATATTTTTCATTGCCATTTTATAAGAAAAATATTTAGGAAGCACAGAAAATGCAAAAACATGATTCTCCATACATTGTGGAAAGAATACTTTTTTACATAATAACAACTGACACAAGAAGACAGTGTCACTCAGCCAGAACTTCACTGGGAATGTGTGTACTGCACACAGGCCCAGGCACAAACACACACACAAACATACACACACACACACACACACACAAAAAATTTACCACCTGTGTAGGTATATATCCTCCAAACACCATAACAGCATGATGAATATTGATTTCAGAGTTAAAATACATTTTAATCACGTTGGCATTTCTCAAATACAGAAGTTTCAAGGAGTAAGAATCCACTGCATAACTTAACTGCAAACTTTTATGTATTCACCAATTCATTCCTTCAGCCACTTGAATATTTATTGGCAGCTTTCCATATGTTGGGAAGTATCCATGTTTTGAGATTAAGGGTTTAAGAAGAAAACATCATTCGTACCTTTATGAAGTAGTTCATTTAATACAGATTAGGAACAACTAGACTTGAAATTCTCCTGTTATTTTGACAAAATATATTTTGAACCCATATGGAAGTACTTTTATAATCCCAAGTTTGCTGGTTCTAGAATATAATGATATTTGCTTTATAATATAAGGGGAATTGTTTTAAGCACTGCTTTCCCCTATGAACAGAACTACCTAGTGTTGTTCAGTATTTTATGGTTTTATATCACTGGTACCCCAATATGTCTATTTTCCACCAGAGATGCTAATGATTATTAATTAAAAAAATTTTCATGGCTAAATTATTTTTGGAAAGTCTGAGTTTAACTGTATGTTTTAATGTAGAGTTTTTACAGCTTTCTAATATGATAAAGCATACTATGCATTTCATATAAGGTGCTAGTAAATGCAATTTCTAAAGTTTATTGGATTTTAGTAACTCACGTGTGCAAGACCAACTCCTTATGACTGGATTTTCTTTGAGTATTTTCTGTTGTAGGCACGTCTATTACTTATTGTCTAGGTACCTCTTATACAACCCATCCTGGGGCACTGCCTCCAGAGTCTACAAGTTTCCCTTTTACTGTGTTCAAAGTTTCTCTTTTGATGTTAACTGTTTTAGTTTACATCAAATTTACATCAGAAAGGCCTTGATTTCTAGAGAGCTTCTCTGATACTAGAGCTTTTTCTCTTCATTTTTACTTCTGATTATTCTTAATGAGAGAGCAGAGTTCCCTGTACATTTTTACCTGATGTGAGTTTTGATTTCTGAAGTATCTGGGCTCACAATTTTAGCTATGACTCCTTGTTGGAAAACTGCTGCTTAAATGTGGTGTACTTGTAAGGTTGTCTATTTTTGTTATTAAATGTTGTCATGTGGCAGCGTGACTTTATACAATAAAACCCAAGACTTCTTTTCTTAATTATTTGGCCATGTGCCTAGTTTGCATAAACAAGAATAAAATAAAGTTCTCCTGTGATATCATGTGCCTTAGGATGTGTACAAAAATATATTTTGGGAGGTCACATGGTTAGTGGAAAGCCTATTTAGATTTTCAAATTTGAATACCTAGTTAAAGTTCAAGGCCCGGCATCTCTACTTGTTATAATGATGTTTGGCAGTATATAAGTTTTTAAAACTTTCTGCGCCTTGATTGTGTCATGTGTAAAATCTCAGAATCACTGACAAGAATTTTACAAAGCATATAAAAAGGTATCTGGAATAAGTTGTAGAGATATTTGAGTAGAATAGAATGAAGTGGAAAATAATGGAAAGGGATAGAATAGAATAGGATAGAATGGATAGAGTATATTGGTCTAGCACAGAATTATCAGATTAGAGTGGAAGGATGGCAGGACATTGAAGGTAAAAGAGTTTTGACTCTTATTAGCTCCAGATAAATTGGTATCGTGTTTTAGAGTAAAAAACATATATAAGGACCTGATTCTTATTAGGTGCTTCACCAAAGTCCTACCTTCATTTGGGGTCTTACTTGTATCTGAGGCATCATATCCTACTGTCCCTGACCTATCTCTGGAGTTCAGACAGGGAGCTACTAAGCTGGCCCATACTCTCCTGGGCTGTGCTCTGTCAGTGATTTTAACTCTAGAAAGATGTGCCTCAGAGGCAGTGATTAGCTGCCCTAATTTAACACACAGGGTACTTTATAAACTATTGTGGAATACAAATAGCAAGGATAGCTGCAGTTACAATTGCCACCATTCTATACCTGTCTCACACTATTCACTAAGAAGATACTATAATATAGTCACCATGCCATAAATTTCTTGTCTGAGAATTTATTTTTTTCAAAATGGGATCTATTATGCTTACATTATCCCCTCAAAGCTCATGAATTACTATCTAGGGATGATATAATTGAATTATGAGTGTTGTAAAAAAAAATGAGGACAGAAGGTGGAGAAATGGAGCAAGAATTGGAGAAGGGCTAAATGAGTGATATGTGCACGTATGCCTCTACTATCTTGTACCTCATTAAGATGTATGACTAAAATGCAGCACCAATAAAATTAGAAAAAAAATAAGAGGAAAAAGAACAATAGTAATGTATGTGTTCCGGATGGCCATTGAGTTTAGGAAGTCATAGAAGCAAACCCATTAGACACAGAATGGTTAAATTCCTAAAGAAAGTTTATGGAGACAGAAGAAAGCCTTTAAATTCTGGCAATAATAATGAAAAAAGATAGTTAAGAGTATAAATTTTAAATGATGGCAATAGTAGTGTAGGATCATAGGGAGGAATATGATGTTTATGTCTAGACTGCTCAGTTTGCATTCTTGTTCTATATACATTAACTATATGACTCCAAGTTACCTACCATCACTCTGCCTTAGTTTCCTCTTCTCTAAAATGGGAACAGGACCTGCTGCATAGAACCTGTGATAATGTGATGACTAAATGTATATAAAAGCATTTAACACAGTACTTTGTATATAGTAGTGATGTGTAAGATAGTTATTTTTCTGAAGGCAAATGGATTGCTTATGATTTAGTAATACCGACATTTGAGAAGTTCTGTCTCATCTCTTAAAGCATCAGAGTGCATTAGATTTGTAACACTGCCTTTAAATAATTAACAGCATTAATAAAGCATTCATCATCTGCTAAAGAATTTATGTGACTTTTATATTCATTCAATTTTTATAAGATTTTGATGTAAGAATGGTTAACCCCATTTTACAGCTGAAGAAATAAAGGTACAGCGAACTTAAATAACTTTCCTGAATTCAAAGCTATAGTGACAAAGTCTATCTCCATCAATGTTCTTATTAACATAATAAATCCAACTGACCACACAACTTAGAAGAAGGGATATTTTTTTGCTCCCAGGGTTTGTAGATTTTTGGGATCAGTCCATGTGAGGCTGGAGTCTGCAGACTTCAAGGCATGGTGACAGAAAGCTGAGAAAGGGAGAGAGCAAGGATCTTCTTTCACATCTTAGAGGCTGGAAGCAAGAGAGTACTAACAAGTGTGGGAGATTCAAAGACAAAAGCCCAGTCCCTAAGGCCACACCCCTTGGGACCCATATTCTTCAGCCACAATTTATCTGCCTAGGTTACCATCTAATAAATCAATTACATAGATTTATCCATTACAATAGATTTTTTTAATTGGTGCATTGTAGTCATACATCTATAGGGGGGTACAAGACAGGAGAGGCATACATGCACACATCACTCATTTAGCCCTTCCCCAATTCCCACCTTGTTCTCTCCCCCTCCCTTCTTCTCATGTTTGGCTTAGTGATTGGCTTGATGTTTGTGAACGTGCATCATGTGTATTAGGGTATGTCCCTCTTTCTCTCTCTCATCCTCCTCTGTTAGGTCTCTTCATTTGTTCATGTATGCTTTGTCCTTCTTTGACTAGAGTTCTTTCTAGGACCCTTTGTCTCCCTAATGTCTACATATTAGGGAGAACATCTGATTTCTTACTCTTTGAGACTGGCTAATCTCATTTAGCATACTGTTCTTATAATTTCTTCAAATCATTCCAGATTTCACGTCTTTTACATCACCTTTATCAGTTTAGCATCAATTTCTTAGTAAGTGGATTTTGTAGTACACACTGAGAAGGAGTGAAGAAAATACTGAGCTTACACAGGACCCATAATAAATGAGGTAATTATTAGGATGTTTCTCTGTTTTCTCCTCATTATTCATGCTTCCTAAATTCCTAGATCAATTTCAATAAGCCTGAAATCAACATGGCGGTTCTCCAGAAAGCCATTATTGATCTTGATTTCTTCCCTTGAGAAATTAAATTTGTACTTGGATATAACTTATGAAGTGGTCTAAAATGGGGTTGGCCAATTAATTCAGTGAGCTAGCTGGATAAGCTCTTGGTCCTCAACCACATTTTGATGTAAACCTGTATTTGACTCTTTTATTCCTTAAAACTCAGTCAGTCCATCAAACCAAGCAATTTGCTTTCAGTTCAATAATTAAAGACTCTGAATAGGAAGCAGGACAAGAATGAACTGTACAAGCATTAGGGACTCCTTAATGCTGTGACACAAGCAACAACTTTGGGGTCAGGCACATTTGAGTTTAGATGCTGCTTTGAGACTTCATACAAATTGTTTGTCCCTGCCTTGTTGGCATGGTAGTACGAGTTTCTAATATTAGTACCTGGGAGGCTGAGACAAAAGGATCACAGGTTTGAGGATAGACTCAGCAATTTAGTGAGGTTCTCAGCAACCTAATGAGACCCCGTTTTCAAATTGAACTCAGAGATGAAATTCCTCTGGGTTCAATTCCCAGTACAACAACAACAACAACAACAACAACAACAACAACAACAACAACAACACCACACTTGTTTGCCCTTGCAGACTTCTGTTCATCAGTATGGTGGTTCTGGAGGTGGCTAGTTTGTCCTGATTTCCTCGGGTTGCTCGTAGTTTTAGCACTGGATGTCCTATATCCCAGAAACCCTTCAATCACTGGCTGGTACTCACCCTGAGAAAATAATTGATACTGTAAAATTGTCATAAGAATCTGATAAGAGGACAGTATGAAGTGCCTTTCAACTAAGCTTTGAAGCAGTTGTAAATAACACACTCATGATTTTTATTTACATTTAAATATGTGCATGGGAACTTTCTATCCTAGGTTAGGTTCCACAGCATCAGAATCTGAGAAGTAGATTCTTTTGCAAACGGTTTATTGTAAGCATGGGCAGGTGGTCACACAAGGTTTCTAGAGAAGAAAAGTAGAAGAGGACTAAGAAAATAAAGTTTAACCTCAGCTAGATTTTGTGGAAAATCCTGGTGTGTGAATGGTGCCACAGAGTCACTCCACTTTGAAAAGAAGGCGCTCTTCATCCATACCCCACACCATTTGGTATTATTTCTAGGTCAATTGGAAGTTCTTTTCTAACCAAGTGAAATTCTCAAAAAAGGGCACAGCTACAGTTATGCTGTGAAGCCTACACTGTACACTGAAGTATTGGAGCCCCATCCTGTGAAAGAGGTCTGGGTAGGACACTACCATCCTCTGCTATGATGCTCAGGAGATTTTGAAAAGAAAATTCTAGCTGACAGTTTAAATGAGAGAACTCAAATTCATTGTGTGCCACCATTTCATACTTTTCACTTTGTTACTTAAAAGTCTTCTACTTCAGACATTCACAGACACTTTATACATTAATGGTTGTTTGTCTAAAAGGGATTTTTAAGGTCCTTTGGAAGAAAGCACTATTTAGCTAGATACAAGATCATTGTTGCTTCTGGATGGCATGTGTACAGAATACTTTTTCTTTAATCCATTAGCTTTCGATGGGAAATCAAACAACCTTGAGATGCAATTTAGAAAAGAAGTGAAAGCTGATTTTTAAATCACGCATAATATAATATGGTAGATTCCTGTGATTTAAAACAAGTGCCAAGGTTAAGTAGAATGCACATTCTCTGGAGATCCATATAATTTAGAAAATGTTTCAATTAGTCAGCAAGATTAACATCACTGATTGCCCATCAGCAACTAGGAAAAAATAAAAGCTTAAAGCAAATGGCTAAATTAGCTTGTCACTGAGTTCATACATGTAGACTGATTTTAACCTCCTCAGATAAAAATTTTCCCTGAACAAAATTTATATTAAGTAATGAATTAAACATTTAGTAGGTAAGGCATCTTCTGACGGGAAAAAGCCGAGTGTTCCTTACACATGTGGTACCTCAGTTTATAGTTTGAAGAATTCCCTGTAATCTGTTTTCCACTCTCAGCATTCTTGAGCATATACAACAGTACAATGAAAATCTCCTCGTGTATTTTTCAATAATTCAGTGTTTTTATTAAGGTAGTATTTTCTTATCATAGAAATATGTAAATTCTTAACCCGGTGTGTTGGCACACACTTGTAATCCCAGAATTATAGGAGAATCGCGGTTCATGGACAGCCTCAGCTACTTAGTGAGGCCCTCTACAACTCAGTGAGACCCTGTTTCAAAATAAAGAATAAAAAGTAGAGTATGGGAGTATAGCTCAGAAGTAGAATTCCCTTGGGTTCAATCCTCAGTACTGCAAAAAAAAAAAAAAGAAATATCAGTATTCTTAAATATGGAAAAAGTACATCATTATAAATGTGAACTTCATCACCAAAGTCATATACTTGGACTTGTTTTTATAAGGCAATTGCTTCAAACCTCATCTAGTGTACATAACAAAGAAATATAATTTTATCATTAATCTTATTTGGCTATTGTTAGTCTCAAAATAAAAAGATCTTTTACTGTAGAAAAACTTGCAATATGCTTTACTATGTATAATATTCATCTACACACATACACACACAGATATATATATATTTATACACATACATCTTCCTCTTTCTTTCTCACAGTGATTTTATGTTGCAGTTGAGCCTGCCAAAAATCAATGCACACCAACACATTAGAAATAATTTTCGGAAAATATCCAGAAAATATGTATCACATACCAAACAGTGTAATGTTCCTGAAAATAGCAATGCGGCCTCAATTTCCAAATGACATCATTCCTTATTTATCTCATATGACAATTTTCTACATCAAAGCTAGAAAGAATAAGGATTTCTTGTTCTATGACCTCACATTATATTTACACTGGCCACTAACTACTTCATCCATATAACCTAAAACAGAATAAAATAATATGTTTAAAGTAATGAGAAGAGGTAGGCAATAATCTCATGCTACACAATAACTGTTTTTGAAAAAAATTCTATTGCTATCATTTATTACAGTCAAAATTTCTGCCCTCTCCTGACATTATAGCAAATAAGATAATGAAACTGCAGTTTAAAAACCACTTTCCAATTTCCACTCTCTGACTGCCCAGTAAAAATCATCTTTACTCTCTAATTCTAGTTGAGGAAAGATAAACAGGTTGTGATGCACTAGGGAACCTAGAATAACAAGAAGAAAGAGAAAGTTAAGGCTTTAGACTCTGTCATATATAAATGACAAGCCTTTTTCTTCTGCCATTAGTCATGGCTTTTATTGTAACTCAGAAGGACATTTTTTGGCCAGTTCTCAAGAATTTCAGTTCCAACCTGTGAACTGTGAACCTGTGAAAACATCTGCCTTGCAATGTCTAGGAAGCTGCACCTGTGTCTTTGCTTATATGCAGTCCTAATAGCCTACTGCCTTACCTGTGAGTGAACCTTCGGCTTCACTTGCCTCCAGTGACCTGTACTGCCATATATAATTTACTGAACATGGACAAAAATATCTGATTTCTCTACCAAGTTATCCAGGACTTGGTATCTGTCTTTAGTATCATCCCTAAAAATTATCAACAGGGATGATGTGTAGCTCTATAATAGCATATGTGAAGTCCTGGGTTTCATCCTGAGCACCAGAAATTAATAATTAAATAAATGAATAAATAAATACTGAACGAATTAATGAATAAATATACTCATTTAAATTTATACTTTCATTATCTTAGAAACTTTGATATCCCTTTATTCAGTAACCTAGAATTATCCTACAATATGAGTCCTATGTAGTTTTAAGATGACATATAGATACAGAGAGAGAGAGAGAGAGAGAGAGAGAGAGAGAGGGAAGAGGGATTTCTTGGTTCATGTATTTTCTCCCTTATTTAATTTATTCTAATGTCAACAAATATTTGTCTTTAGTTCTACTTATGTGACAACTTACATGGACTGATTTTTGTATGCTGAACTAGTGTTTCGTTCCTAGAATGAACCCTATGGTCATGGTGTATGATTTTCTTGATGTGGTTTTGAATGCATGTTACTAATATTTTGTTTAACAGTTTTATGTCTCAGTTCATCAACCATATAGGACTGTAGCAATTCCACTTTTGGGTATCTGTCCAAAAAAATGAGAACCAAACCACCAAACTAAAGCATGCATATCTTTGTTCATAGCCTCACAATTCACAATTGCCAAACTACGGAACCAGCCAAGATGTTTATCAATAGATGAATGGATTACAAAACAATGGAATATATATACACTGTAATTTTACTCAGCCATACAGAACAAAATTATGTCATTTATAGGGAAATTGATGGAACTGGAGAACATTTTTCTAAGTGAGATCAGTCAGTCACAAAAAGTAAGAAATCGAATGCTTTCTCTAATATGGGGAAGCTATGGAGAAAGTGGGTCATAGGAGGAACTCTAGACAAAAAAGAAACTATAGATGAGCAAATAAAGTGACCTAACTGAGGTTATAGGAGTGGGAAAGAGGGAAATTCCCTAATGTACATGATGTACATTCACAAACGTATCAAAGTCAATCACTAAGCCAAACAGGAGAAGGAGGGATGGTGAGGGAATAGGGTGAAAAGTGGGTGTCTAATGAATGTTGTGTGCATGTATTTTTCTACCATCTTCAACTCCATTAAGATGTATGACTACAGTGCACCAATAAAAAATTAAAAAGTGGTAAAGAAAAGATAAATACCTATGACCAAAATTATTGCTGGTGTTTTAAGTTTTTAAGTTATTTTTATTTAGACTCTGCTTACCTAATCCTAAGTATTGAGATATCACAATATTCAAAGAAAAGCAAATATTTTGAAACAATAAAAATTTTGAAGATAATCTCTAACCAAATTGAATTGAAACTGATATGTTTAAAAATTATGTGATTATGTTAGAGGCATTTAATTTCAATTTCAGGGTTGTTTAGGGCTCACAGTTTTACCTATAGCCATATTATGCAAAACTCAGGAAACATTTATTTGCTGGTAATTTTTTTACACCAAATATTATAGTAAGAAAATTAGTGGCTCCAGAATACTTGTTGGAACATCTTAGTGCTTTGTCCAAACAAAATTTCAGAATGATTAAGAAGCTTGTATTTTGTCATATAGCCTCTGTCTATTAAAAAAAAGGACATGGTCATGAATTCTTATATATTGGAGTTGGGAAGATTAAATGAGCTCAAATGGAGAATGTAGACAGCACACTTCACAGTACCTGGTAAGTAAATGATAGATATGTGCTAGTGATTAATTGTCATAGTGTAGTATGACAATTAAATGAAAAGGCTTCAGAGTTTACTGTCAACAGTGCATTTCAACTGATTACACTGATCCAATGTTTAGTGAGCTGATCAAAGCTTATATTTCTGGGATGTTCCACAATGCATTTAATGCTAAGCAAGACTAGTCATCCTCAGATTCACAAAGCCATGATATTGCAGAATTTTATCTCATAAGACATGGGACCATGAATGAGAGATGATAATGTTGATGATAATGCCTTCCTTGGCTATGGTTCCCAACTTTTTTCCTTAGCACCCTGCAAAGGAATTTAAAACTTTACTGCTCCCCAGGGTGACACTCAAAAGTATAACAAGACAACAAAAAGGTCTGAGACTATTTCATTATAATAAACAGGAAAAACAGATTAATAAAAGACCAGGAAGATTGAGTCCTGTGCAGTTACATAAGCACATTCCATTAGTCACAGCTTTGACTCATCCCTTATATCTCAAAACTGAATTATCAACTATGGTTTGGAGTTTTCCAGATTCTAATCTAATCTTAATCTGAGAAAGTGTGTTTTAACCACTGCGTTGTACTTACACATGCTCCTGCTACTGGATATCCCATCACTAGATGAACACTGAGCAATGGACACTGGAAATACTTAGTATATTTTGAACCCTTCGCTCTTCTTTGCATTTGTATAGACAAAAGTCAGGGTCCCATGAATGCTAAGCATGTACTCCACCACTGAACTACACTTCCATCTCTGCACAATTTTTATGATAATTTCCCCTCCAACTCCAAAACTGACACTGATCTAAACTTAACCCATTTGTCTATAGTAGTGGTAATCAATAACTGTGTGCTAAATTCAGCATGCTGCCTATTTTAACAGAATCATTCTTTGTTCTGTCATAGCCTTCTTTGCATTTATCCTCATTAATCTCCAAACAGCTACTCTATTATATACCTCCCTCCTTGTCTGGGCAGAAGGAAACAACAGAAGCAATGTGGAGGAAGCATTGTAAAGTCAGTGAAAGAAAAGCACAACTTCGGCAGAAATCTTCAGCAGGCTTCCAGGACAGTGTTGCATGCCCTTGTAAGGAAGTAGGAACCTGTACTACAGGTGCATCTTTGCCACACCCCCCAAATTGACATCTCATTTCTATGGTGGAAAGTATGAATGCAACTCTTAGGTACTGAAGAACTATATAATCACCTCCTCCCTCAATAAAGAAATTTTAGAGTATTATTTTATTTGAACTGCAAATGAGTGTCTAAATGGAGATCTGGATTATAGCAATGCAAAGATGACTGTCTTATCTAAAGAACCAATGATTTGGAATCAGTGAGAGCCATGCCCTGTAATAGCTGGTGACAGCAGAGTGCAATTCAATTAAGTACTTTGATTAGTCATTTGTAAAATTAGTCCTTAGAACTTGATGATAATGCATTAAAATGAAGTGCTGATTAGCGCTGACCTATGGCAGTTTCTTCAGAAAGTAAAAGCCTATAAAATAATTTACTTGGACTGTGTTTTGGCTCCTATGGATGGGATCTGTGCCTAGTGGGATAACCTGAGGGAGCAGCAAACAAAAACAGAAGCAGGGAGCCACTGGATCCTGGCGGACACTGGCTGAGAGAGGCAACCTCATCTCACTGATTTTGATAATTAAAGAGAAATGCAGGGTGGACTGGAAGAGTCTGATTATACAATATATAATGTGATTGTCCTATTTTTATACTTTGTGATTATACAGATTTGGCCTCAGAATATGACATAGCTGAGTTTCTCAAAGTATTGAGAATAATTCTGTTTTTTATCTTCATTTTCCTTCTAAAATTGATATCACACAAAATAACATAGCATTTTTGAGCACCTGCTATCTGTTCAATACTATGTTAGGTAGGCCCTTTCCATCCATCTCATATTTCACTTCATAGTAGTTTGAAAAGTTATGATTTATTCCAATTTTACCAATTCAAATACTATATATCATCACCTAAAATCTCACAAGAGATTTTAACCAATATTATTTTATTTTATTTTTTAATATATTTTATTAGTGCATTGTATTTACACATCATAATGGGGTAAAAACCTTGTGTAGACATAAATGCACACATCACCCAGGCAGCCCCCACCCAGTCCCCACCTCACTCCCTCCCCATCCCTCCCTCCCATGCTTGGTTTAGTGGTTGACTTCAATATGAATAAGTATACCATGTGTTTCCTTCTCCTTCCCTCCCATCCCCACAGTTAGGTTGCCTTATTTACTCTGATCCAGCAATACCACTTCTGGTATCTACCCCAAAAAAGGGAAACCAATATTATTTGAGCTACAAATGGGTCTCTAAATGAAGATTCTTTCAATGCAAAGATGGATGTCTAATCTAAAGAACTAATGATTTAGAATTAGTGAGAGCCATACCCTATCCATCCTGTCCATCGCCCTCATGTGAGGGCCAGGGTTTAAACCAAGTTCTTCTGCTGCTCAACACCATTCTCTTAAACCACTGTGAAAACAGATAATAATTTGTGGACTCCATGACTCACTATAGGAATTTTGGATCTTTGGTCTTTCTGTTGTATAAGTAGATGTGTGGAAAATTTTCAGGATAACTGAGAAACTGTTTTAAGATGTTTTATTCAGTTGTATTTATTTTTAGTTTACCTGATATATCAACTATTCATCATTACCTTTGGAAGTGTATATTAATTTACTCTCATAGATGGGGACTTTACATTGATGGAAAGTCCAGTTGGGGCATTATTTGAATACCATAACCCTAGAAAGAGTGGTTCCTAATTAACAAAACCCAAAACATCATAGACCAAATTCTGTTCTTTACTGTGTATAAATGCATGAGAAAGGCTTAAAGCAACATCATCAGCATAAAGGTTAGAGTTTGACCCTGAATCCTGAAAATAGTATTTTTAAAAATCACTATAATGATCTGTTGTAAGCTGTATCCAATAAGGAAAAGTGTTTTCCTTAACTCTTTCATAACTCCTCAGTCATCTCCTTCATATTTGTTTATTTGGTTTTGGTACTGAGCCCAGGGACACTCTACCTCCAAGCTACACCCTCAGTCCTATTTCATTTTAAAATTTTGAAACAAGTTCTCACTACATCGCTGAAGTAAGTCTACCTAAGTTGCTGAGGATAGGCTTAAACCTGTGATTCTCCTGTCACAGCCTCCCAAGTACTGAGATTAGAGGCATGCACCACCAGGAGAGGCCCATTGAAACACCTAATAGTGAAAGAATTGATTGTTTTTATGTGTAGAAAAGTAAGCAGCTTAGATGTCTCTGCATCCTTCAGTAATACTTATTTGAAAATTGTTAATATTTGTGGTTAATGTATAGAGTTGAAAAACAAGCTGTAAACCGAGACTCTGTAAATATTCCCTCTGTTATCCTAAAATATGAGCCCCTGTGTCTCATAGAGTCTTATTTATATTAGTGCCTCATATGGCATAATTCTAAGATAAGTGATACATGATTGTTAAAATGAATTAAAAATACTTGTTCAAATCAAAAGACAGAATGTAACTTCAATTATGTAACATGTGCATGAGAACATTATTGGATATTTATAAGAATATTATTAGATATTAGATTCTTGTATTTATCTATAGATCTGTCTTTTCATGCATTCATAAGTTTATCACCCATTCATCCAAGAAACATGTCAATAAAATATATCTAATTTCTTGATTTTATAATATTAATTTGCTTCATTTTTCTTTATAATATGATTTATAAGTTTAATAAAATTTAGTCTTAAAATAAGAGCTACCATATCTAGATACTAATGAGTGTAGCAATTAGGTAGAAAATAATTATTGATAATTTATTAAAATATATCATAAATTTTGGGATTGAGTTGCTATTAATTCAATTATATAAAGCTTCCATTACTTAAGAAGCAAAGAATCATGGTGTATAAAGCCTTTATCTACTTCCAAATTTTTTACTTAGAGCAATTCAAGAAATATAACTATGCTTTTTACAACAATAATTATTAGCCCAGAAATTCAAAAGTTCTTTTATAGTTGAGTAAAATTTATATATTTTGGAAAAAAGAGATGGCTGTATATATGAGTATACTAGGTAGGATATGAATAATTTGTGTAGAATCATCTTTTTTTATTTTTAGGGATACTGGGTAAATGATTGTTTATCTCCTGAAGCTAAATATATAAGCCTCTCTTCTTTCACCTATAAGCCCATTAGTAGTAGATCATACTTATTTACTTCTCAGTACTCAGTAATCAATCCATTATAAATTTAGGGAATATCTACAACTTTTTCAACTTAAGTATTAGAAGGAATACAGAGATAAAATTTGGACGTTTATAGAAAGAATCTTTTAATATTGTTAGAAAGAAAAAATACATGAGACAAATTGTCACACTTTTAGTGTTTTTCTACATACTATACGAATGTTATGTATTTTTAGAACATCTAACATAGATGTCTTCTTTGAAAATACTTTGAGTCAAATTGCTTCTTCTTGTAAGAAGTGACACTTTATTAATGTTTTCTTTGCATGTTGTTATTTGCCAACTAGAGCATAGAAATTCCCAAAGCCACATAAAGGAGAAGGCTGTCTGATTGTTTTAAGCTGGACTGTTACTGGCGCCATTGCAAAACAGTCTTCCAGAGGGCAAGTACTCATAAGTATCTTATATGTTGAGTCCGTGATCATTTGATTCACTGAAGATAAAAGATTTTCATGGATTCAACAAATAGTGTATTGGCTTCCTCTTATTTGCTTGTCATTGTACACAACACCTAAAAGAGACAGTGATCAAGACAGTTAAGAGCATTCTTTGCTTTTACACCACATACAAACTTGTGACTGAGATAGGTAGCAAACAGTTTAAAAAATATCTAATATAAAAAATTAAATGTTATGAGAGAAAATATGGGCTTTAGATTTTATCTGATGAATTAATATTTGGAATTAAGTATAAATAATACAGAAGCATTAGATATATGAAGAGTAGGAAATTAA
The DNA here is from genome assembly GCF_963383645.1 of Muscardinus avellanarius. Lineage (NCBI taxonomy): Eukaryota > Metazoa > Chordata > Mammalia > Rodentia > Gliridae > Muscardinus > Muscardinus avellanarius. The sequence continues at coordinate 122,857,126 of NC_137791.1, forward strand.
AGAAAAACAAAAACGATCCAGATACAAAGAACTTGATATGTTTGAGGAATTGTCAGGTGAACAAGTGAAAAATGAGACAAAAAATCTTGTATCTCAGTCTTATTAACAACTTTGTGTTTCCAGCAGGCCAGACAATAAATAGCACCTCATTCCTGTCAACTGGACAACATGATAAAATAACAGGGTAAACATGGAAGGAAAATATCTTATTGTAAGAGCCAAATGGGTCCACACACCTAAACCCAAGAATGGTAGATGTTACTGACTGATCCATTCAAGTAATGGGCCAAAGCAGGTCTGCCCCAGAGGGGAGGTGAAATAAGGACCAGGTGGAGAAGAGCATGCCAATTTATTCTTCTACTCTGATATGTCACTGTCTATCCAACTTCTCAGGAGTAGAAATATAAAGGAGCAAGGAAGGCCCCAACATGCACCAAAAGTAGTCCATTCACAGGAAGAAAGCGTAACATTAGCAAAGAAATACAGCAGAAATAGTATACAGTTTGTATGCTCATCCATCTAAATCCATGTCAAGGTTATTTTTTTTTTTACGGGTCTGGGGATGGAACCCAGGGAAATTCGACCTCTGAGCTACACCCCTGCCCTGTGCTTTTTATTCTTCATTTTGAAACAGGGTTTCACTAAGTTACGGAGGGCCTCACTAAGTAGCTGAGGCTGTCTACGATCCGCCATCCTCTGGTCTCAGCCTCCTAAATGCTGAAATTACAAGCATGCGCCACCATGCCTGGTCCATGTTAAGGTTTTAAGGAAGGAATAAATGATCCAATATAGGTCATTAAAAGAGTACTTCAAGGGTTCAACAAATTGGTGTTAAAAAGAAAAATAGTGAATGTTATCGAGAGCTAAATCATTTCAAATCACCAATGTCAATGTATGTATTTATTTAAAGCTGGTATTGTTGAATACTACTTAGGACTGAATCATTTCAAATCACCATTAGAAGTAAATATCCATATTCAATATATTATATGATAAGAATTTAAGAAAAAGAAACAAGTCTCGGTTTGAGAAAGCATACTTGTAATCCCAATACTTGGGAAGCTGAGATAATAGGATTGTAGGTTTAAAACAAGGCTCAGAACCTTAATAAGGCCCTCAGAAACTTAGTGAGATCCTGTTTTCAAATTAAAAAATAGAGTGGTTTTATATCTCAGAGGTAGAATGTTCCTGGGTTCAATCTCTAGTACCACAAACAAGACAAAACAAAAACACAAAACCTACAAAATTAAAAACCCATCGCACAGAGGTACTGATACATGAAAAGAAAAAAAAAATGACCACTGGTATTTTAGTTCACTGTGCATTCTGTAACAAAATTTTATGATTTGTATAGATTTAAAACAATAGAAAGACATTCCTCATGCGTGTGGAGGTTGGGAATTCAAGGCTAAAATACATTTAATATCCAGTGAGGGCCAGTGTTTTCCCTGTAACTTAACATATGTGAAGAGGTTGTCTTTTATGGGGCACTAATCCCAATTATGAGGGTTCTGTCCTCATGATCTAATCACCCCCCAAAACTTCTATCTCCTTATATAACATGTTGGGGGTTAGGATTTAATATATGAATTTTCAAGGGACATAAACACTTAGACCATAGTCACAGGAATATAAATAAAAATCACATACTGATATATTTTACTTATTGCTAGGCAATATTCTAAGTGCTTTGAAAATATTAGCACACCCAATCCATTTAATAATCCAATAAAATAGGCATTTTCATCCCAACTTTACCGAGCAAATCCTCCAACATTAGAGGATTTGAGAGCTTAGCCTAATCGCAAACAAGTGGTAACTGGTATAGTTAAGATTTGACCCCAGAACACAAAGTTTTAGACATTCTGCTTTAGATCGAAGAGAAGTGGGAGCAATTAGGGACTAGTTTTGCTTTTTCTTATATATTATTAATACTATATTTTTGTTTTATTGCTTTGGGTAAAAATAATTAGTCATAACAAAGAATATATTGTGACAGGTGGAAATGTGTTGTACTTTGTGTTTAAAACATATTGAATAATGATTTACTCATTTAAAACTCTGTCAGAAAGAGGTCTAAAAATACAATGCCCACTGCTATTCTTTTTTCTGAATTCTCTGAATATTTAAATGCCCCTCCTTTGCCAATTGGCTTGAAACATAATAATGTATAGACAGACATAAAATATCATTGAAAATTGTTTATCTTGTAATTGCCTATCAAGTAATTTACATTTATTAATAGAGCACAACTATACTAAACATAGAATGAAGTAATTTGTGCTTATAATGCCTCTCTACAATTTTCTACATTTTTCCATCACCCTCTTGAGGTAGGTAGATATAGAAGACTTCTAATAATCATTTAAATGTGCTCCAATTTTTTTTTTTTTTTTTTTTTTTTAGTGAAATGCTCTCAATAGGTGAGGTGGTCTCTTGCAATTCATATACACCTTCAAAGTTCATCTTGGGCTTCTGTAAAAAGCACATCATTGAACAACTTCCCTACTTCATTCATAGAAATTATTCTGGATGCTATAGAGAGAAAGGTAAAAGATAGTGATGAATAAAAGTGGAAAACGCTCTTAGGAAGCTATTTAAGTAGTGTGGAGTAGAGATGATGGGACTTAGACAGCAGAGAGACATTAAATCCTTTGGAGATAGGCACTTTATGACTTGTTGATAGTTGGGGAATGCAAAGCAGAAATGATTTGATGACACCCCTCTATGTATATTTTTATGAGTTAGACATGATGGTAGTGCCATTCTTAAGCTAGGGAAGATGGGAGCAGGGGGCATAACAAGTCCTCTTAGGTAAGAGAATGAATTCAGTTTTAAGTATGTTAATTGCATATCCTTGTGAGACCCACAGGTAAAGAATTCAAAGAAAAAAAGTAAAAATGACACGGCATAGGCTTGCTATGTTCTGAGTCTTTTCATACATTTTTGTAAATGAATTCTATAATGAATTTACAACAATTTATTAGTCAGCTTTTCATTACTATGACCGAAATACCTCATAAGTATGACTTAGAGTAGAAAAAGTTGTTTGGCTCAGAGTTTCCAAAGCTCATTTCATGGTAAGCTACATCCAAATCAGAAACATCATGGCAGCAGGGCTTAACTCATGACAGCTACAAAGCAGAAAGAGAGAGCAAGGGGCCAGGGAAAGATAAAGTCCTTGGGCCCCATCCTCTGTGACCCACTTCCTGTAGCCATGTCCTACCGCTGAACCTTGCCACACTGAAGACTAGGCAGGTGTCAGCACGTGAGCTTATTTTGGAGAGACATTCTGATCCAAAGTATGATAATCATGTGGGGTAACTATAGGGAATATCGTGATTCTCATTTTATACATGGAGGCAGCTATATATATACAATAGAATAAGATAATATAGGTTGATGTATACAGAACACTGCTTAGGGCATGACAGATAAAACTCAGCAAAGTGTATCTGTTAAGTTTCTGACTTAGAATCCATACTAGTAATATTTTAGATGCCATTGGACGCTCTTGTTGAACATCGAATGGTTGAAAATGTACTGTGCTTCAAAGCCAAGTACAGTTGTTGGTTGTGTTCAGAGGCATAAAATAGATAAAACTCTGAAGGACAAATGAATTGAAGAAGATGCAGTGATTACAACAAAAGTCCTGGATGCCAAATTCTATGCTCCAACAAGTTCACAATCCCTCTTCACAAAATGATAATAGAGGGCAATTTAATTAAAAGATAATGGAATAAATTAAGAATGCTCCAGTATCTTTGTATGCCTCAAGAGCATACATTTTCAGCTCATAAAAGTCAACCCAGGGATCTTTTTTACACAGATTGAAACAATCTATAAATATCACATGTTTAGGATAAAGTATAGTAATTGGGATACTTGTCTAATTATTTTCCAAACAATAGGATTTGTTTTCATTTTAAAACAAAGTATACAAGTTATAATAGGTAAAAGCAGGAATAAACTGCAAAATTCGCTCTGCTAACTTCTTCGTGATAATTTACTAAATGCCAAGCTTTTTGCAAGGACATTAAGCCAATGGCTGAGTTTACTTATTAATAGATATCCCCACAGAAAATAAGAATCCCCTGAATTTTAACTTGAACCTATAAAAGCAGAGAAATTTTCACTTTACTATAAGGTAGAATTGAAGGGTTAGGGCTCAAAGAGCATGGGCTCAGGTTCCACCAGCTCTAATTTCTTGCTGTGTGGCTAACTCAGTAAATTCAGGCTGCTATGACAAAAGGTTATAGACCTGGTGGCTTACGTGACAATTATTTGTCACAGTTTCAGAAGCTTAATATCTGTGATCAGAGAGCCAGTAGGGTCAGGTTCTGGCGAGAAGTCTCATCTGGGTTACACATTCCCATCTTCTTGAGAAATCTTCACACATGGCAGAAAGAGCAATAGAACTCTCTGGGTTTCTTTTGTAGGGGCATGAATCCCATTTATGAAGATATCACCATTATAATTCTATTACCTTTCAAACACTCCACCCCCTAATATCAGTACATTGAAGATTAGGATTTCAACACAGGTTTTTAGAAGGCATTTACATTTATTCCATAATGGTAGCCTTAGCAAAGTTGCTGAATAGCCTTTTCTGCTTACTCAGTGAGTTAACTGGATATAATAATAATAATTCCTCATAGGCCTGTTGTGAGGAGTAAATGAACTAATTAAAGTTCTTGAATATAAGAGGTCCTCAATAATTCTTAGCTTCTATTATCTAAACATGGTTTTGGGCAAGATTCAAAAAGATTCAAATTCTCTCTTCTTGGGCTCTAAGCAAACCCTGGAACTTATTGAGTATTTGTTTGCTGTCCTCAAGTATATTCTCACAGTTAGACTACATTTTATGTGGTTCATGTTTAGAACTGGATGGTCCCTCAAACCACATGGATAATTTAGAGGCAATCCTACTGTATAATATAGGAATGGTAGAGCCCCATTTTTGAGTCAGACAAAAGATCACTCTTCTTTGCACGACAACATGATGATATTGCTATGGTTTGAATGTGTCCTCCCCAAATTTAAGCTTTGGACTCAATCCCCAATGTAATATTTTTTTAAAGAGGTGATTTGGTCATGGGAACATGCTACTCAGATGAGAAATAAGGCTGATTGTCATCATAGGAGTAGGTTCATTATTATAGGAGTGAGTTAGTTCTAAAAGCTGAGAGTCCAATCCCCGTTTTTTCTCTTGACCATGTGATGCCTTCTGCTATATTGTAATTCAATAAGAAACCCCTCAGAAAATGCAACCCTCCTGAAGAGTGAGAAAAATAAACTTTATTGCTTGTAAACTTCCCAGACTGTGGTATTCTGTTATAGCAGCAGAAAACAAACTAAAACAAATATTTTCCACTCTCAGTAAGAACTTACCTTTTCAGGCCCTTTCTGTATTCTCAGGCCTCACTGAATGAAGTCAAGAGCTGAACAAGAATTGGAGAACTTTGGGGATTCATTGAATGACCCCTTTCCTCTGCACTTCTGTTTTTACCCTCACATACTATTCCAGTTCTTTCTAGTGGATCTCCCAGAAAAGGGTTGCAATTCAGCCTGTGTTTATTCCATGACTAGGGATGGCTCAAGGATTCATCCACTGAAGAGGAAATGCAAATGACTTATTTTAGCTGGCTTATAATTGACTTCTGATAAAAAGAAAGAATAAAGAGCAGATAGCATTTTCCTTTGACTTGCTCCCCAGGACGATGTTGGGATTGAGTCCTAAGTGCTCACACTGTCTGTCACAGGCCTGCCCAAGCCACTTTTTTGGGCCCATGGATAGTTATTGAATGTTTAATGGAGAGAGTGGGTGTGCTGTATTTTATCTTTTTAGAATTTGGAGATTATAACATTGTGTGAAACATGAGGGATGGTGGAATAAGTGCAGAATTTAGAATCGAAAAGGCCTAGGGTGAAACTCACACATTCATGTCTCACTAGCTGTATGACCTTGAGGCAGGCTTCTAACTTCTCAAAATTTTAGTTCTCATATGTATGAGAAGGGAATAATAATAAAAATGCCCAGCCATAAGATGGTTTGTAGGATAAAACAGAGTAACATTGAGCATGGCAGACCCCATAAATAGATGGTGGGCATTATTAGAAGTCTCTGTGTTTGAGTCTTCTGCTATGAGTCACAAAAGACGGAGCATGCAGAGAGGGTAATTGTAAAGTGGGGGTACCCTGGAGATAGCATTGTATTAGCATGATTGCATATTTACTCAACCTTTTGTGGAAGGAGGTTTGAATTGATGTACACAGTGTTCTTCAACAAGTACTTGCTGAACTCAATCAATACATCAGCAACAGGGTTAATGTCACAAAATTAGTAAGACAGAATCCTGGGTCCTTCGAGGAGGGCCGGCAAGTAATAATTCACATTGGGCAAGATAAAATCAGTGACAAATAGAAAGAACCAGTTTATTGAAAATCCTCAATTGATTGTAACAAAAACACAAAGTGGTTTTGTACGTTATAACCCCTGCTTTCATTTTTATTATGCCCCCTTTCTTTCTTTGACCATCTTGGGCATCTTCTAGAATAAGTTTAAAACTTTAATAACTGGAATTTTTAATCTCCCAGTTACATTCTGAGATGAAAATTCTTGAGTTTCTCTCCCCTTTCATTTCTGACTTAGGACCTGTAATATGTGAGACAAAGAGAGGGTTACAGAAAAATATTTCATATTTGTGTTTATGGTCATTTTCAGGTAAGGTCCCTGAACTTACTCTGACCTGGTTTTTTATGGGTACGTCATGCTCATAGGTTCTCTGGGGGTGAATTGTTAGCTTCATAGGGAGCCTGCCTTCATTTAGGACCTTCAACTCTTTTATCTATGTTAGCATTTTTAGAGGTTCAGGAAGCACATGAATCTTCCTTGCCCTCACAAAGTACCATGATGCTTCTTCCCGACATCCTCTGGTGTCTCATAGATTTGGGCTGAGTCACACCTTTTCCAGGTATGCTACACCACACTCCTTGCGTACATGGGCCTCTCTTAAGCAAATCTGTAGTGTCCCTTACTTTCTGGTCTACAACCAGAAATCATTTAGGCTGAAAAACTCCAGGATTTCCCTGACACAACTTCACAGGGCCCTGCTCTGATTTTCTGGCTCTACAAAGGGGAACTTGGTGTTCTCCTACTAAGCAGCCTGTAGCAGAAGCAATAAGTCCAAACCTTTTCTTCTCCTAAGCATGCCAGATATTTGCAACTAACTCTAGTGGATGTTACCAAGTAATATAGTTTGGGGAATGTGTGAGAAAAGAGGAAATTCCACCACTTTTGTCTCTTCTGTCTTTGCCCCAAGTTTTCTCATTAGTGTTTAGTGGGTAATGAGGAAAGGGAGTTACTATTGGTAGGATATATTCTACACTTTCCATATGAACATGTGATGGTATTTGACCTCAATTATAAGTAACTCCCTAGAATTAGGTTACTTAGTACTTTGACTTAACTTTGAGAATTAAGAGGAAACCCTCTCAACATCACATAGGAGTTAAAAGTATCATTCTTTAGGGCAACTCATAGTGAAAATGACCAATTTTTCTGAAGGTACTTAGCAAGAGTTCTCCATCCCTGTTTTGCATACTTCCTTGCTTTACATAGGACCTTGCCCATCATTAGAGTTTATTGCAGGGTGTTTTTTTTTTTGTTTTCAGTTGTTTTTCATTCATCAACCAATTTGTAGATTTATTTATTCTCACATGTGATAATTATGACTTGAACTACTATTCTCTGAGCCTGGTTTGTAAGAAGATGAAAACATGCTGATAAACAAGACAAACACAGTCCATTGTCTGAGTCTGTTTTGGGCTGCTAGAGCAGGATAACGTAGATAAGATCATTTATAATAAACACATAGTTGGCTGATGATTCTGGAGGCTTGGAAGTCCAAGATCCAGAGACCAGCATTTGGCAGGACTTTCTTGTCTCATTGTCCCATACCAGAAGGTAAAAGGGCAAGAAAGAGAGAAAACAAGAGAGGCTGAACTCATCTTGTGTAAGAAACCTGCTTCGTAATATAAAAAACTCACTCCAAGATGATGACATCAGTCAGTCTACTTAAGCCCTCATGGCTTCATCACCTCTTAAGATCCTACATTTGATTTTTTTTTTTTTTTTTTTTTTTTGGTGGTACTGGGGTTCCTGGAAACCCTTCTACTTCCGGACTATCCTCCCAGACCTTTTTTTAAAAATATTTTTATTTGGAAACAGGGTCTCTTAAGCCAGCCCAGCTGCCTTCGAACCTGCGTTATCCTCCTGTCTCCGCCTCCCGTGTGCAGGGATTACAAGCATGCACCACCATGCCTGGCCCACATCTTGATTTTCTTGCATGAAGAATTAAGTTTCCAAAACATATTTTTGAGGAGTCACACTCAGACCCCAGCACACATTGAAGGGAAAACTTGGGAGTACAATAGATAAGTTGAGAGTTCCTCCAAAGAAGCAACACCATCCAGCCTGGTATAGAGGTTCATAAAAATTTCTTTAAGTGATTCTTAAGCAGAAACCCAAAAGATAGGTGAGAACTAGGGAGGCATAGTTTCAATAAAAATAGAGTGAATGTTCAAATCACCAAAAGAGACTTAAGATGGCTGGAATGAAAAGAATGAGTTGTTCTAGGTAATATTGGAACTTGCTCATGGCTAAATCACAGATAACATTGGTTGTGTTTAGAGGTAAAATGAGTGAATGAATAGATTAAAAAGTGAGTTAAAAATAACAAAAAGATCTTCCTTTATGCATAGTTTCTTCCAAGTATGGATAGTGGTGCTGGGTGTATTAGATTGCCAGGTTCTCTTTTAGAAGGGAAGGTCAGCTAGGTATCCCACTATTCTCCATGTGGGAAGTGAGGATCGATATATTTGTGAGCAAATCAATGAGAAGCCTTTAAAGAAAGACATCTTTTTTTCACTTACTTGTTTCTAGATATAATTCCATGAATTCATCCCAGCTCCAGCCTCCTGTTTACTTGGATATTTCTTTCTCTCTGTGTGCCTTTTTCCTTCTGTAACACTCTGATGACCCTCTGATGATTAGGTTTGCTTATCCATAACTGTAATTCTAATTCTTTGGAGGAAAGAAGGGCCATAATTACTTTGTTACTATTTTTCCCATTAGGGCTGTCTTTGCAGGCTTTGTGTTCTCTGTGGGAATATACACTCTGCTCAAAGTGGTTATATTTCATTGTGTTGATATCAATAATCCAATGATGTCTTTTCTAAAATATCTAACCTTTTCCTCTGTGTGCTATGTAGAAAAACATTAGGCTCACAGTGATCTGATTGCTTTGATATAGTGACAACATGTTTTTCTCTGTTGAGTTGAAAATGTTTTTAGCTTGGGAAATACAACTGAAGATGTCATGTTCCGTCAATTTTTGAAGTCATAAACACCACTTAGAAATAATCTCAGCACATGCAAAGTGAATTCTAAGGTTATGTCAGGGAAACCACATGGTCTTCAAAGGGTCAGGGTGCATCTTACAGCTGAGAGTCTTCTGGTTTCTTAGAATGTGTGACAGTCCCATAATAGAAGCAGTGGATGACACAAGGCTAATAGCTTCACCTTTCTCTAGGTCTTTGTCATCTGCTGTCATTATGTCCTTTGTTAAAAGAACCAACATCTATTGCACAAAATAAAATAAGGCAACCTGAGTAGAATAGGAGAGGGAAAGAGGGAAATTCTCTAATGTACATTATGCACATTCACAAACATATCAAAGTCAATCACTAAGCCAAAAATGAGAAGGAGGGAAGAGGGAGGGAATGAGGTAGGACTTGGGGAAGGGCTAAATGAGTGATGTGTGCATGTTTGTCTCCACCATCTTGCACCCCATTTAGATGTATGACTACAATGCACCAATAAAAAATAAATAAAATCAAACTCGGATCTGGTCTTGACTTTAGTCTTTTTTCTTGTGTGATATCCACTCTTGCACCTCTGTTAAACTTACCAGTAAACTAGACTCTCCAAAATTTTTCTCTTACCTCTGGATCTTACACAGAGAGTTGGACTCAAAGAGTGGCTGAAACTTTTTTTTTTCTGTATTATTGTTACAGTCAAAAAATTGGCTTACTTTCTTTCCTTCTGTAGCTATCTAAATGAAATCTAACTAAACCCAAGAAGGTGGTAATATTGAAAGAGTGATTAAAAAGGCATGATTATGATGAAGGTTGTGGAGATTCCTCTCCGGGACTTGGGAGGGAGAGACCTGAAATGAAGAATTTGGAAAATTGCCTCTTGTGCAAGGGACAATTTTATTTTCTGAAACTAGGTATTTTTTTATACCCTTTTCCAGTTAGGTTAAGTATCACATTCTCATGGGAAAAAAACAAACACCGCAATAGCATGAGAAATATTAGGGATAGGAAAGGTCCCATAAATCGCTAAAATACAGTCATCAAAGAAAACTAACAAACTAATAAACTAACAAATGCAGGAGGTGGCAGAGTAGCTCAGTAAAGGATTAAGATAAGCTCCCTCTTTCACTGGGGGGCCTCGGGGTGTGAATTCCAGAGGGGACTGGAGTTAGGCCTGGAGTCTTGGGGGAGTCTGACCTTTTGCCAGCCCCTCTTTTAACTCCTTCTGAATCTTTCATTCCTCAGGCTTTGTCCATGTCCTCAGTCAAAGGTGATGATAAAAAAATGCAATGAGGATTTACCAAGCTCCGTGGAAAGGCTAAATAATGATCAGCCTGGGTTATACTACTCAAGTCTTACAACAAATTGTTGGGGGAAAGACCATTGGAAAATGAGGAAATATGCTCAAAATTATTTAATAACCAAAATATTGTGCAGATATTAAGAGACAGATCTAGAAATCAAAGTCTTGATTTTACTGATTCCATTATGCCTGTGATACTTAGTGTTGTATCATATAGACTTCTTTTTTTTTTTTTTTTACTTGAAAGAAATTTGAGCATTACTTGGTTTTTAGGGAAAAAAGGCATAGTGCTATATTATTCTTTACAAAACAGATTATTGACTACCATCTTTCCCTAACTGGCTATGGGGCATTCCATCTAGCCCATAAACTCCTGAAATCTCACTTCTTTGTCTAAGCTTTAAGGGCTTCAATGTCTACTTTTAAAACAAACAGCTATCTAAAAAGTAACTTTACAGCCAGGCGTGATGGCTCACGCTTATAATCCTAGCATTCAGGAGGCTGAGACCTGAGGATCGCGGTTCGCGGACAGCCTCAGCTACTTAGTGAGGCCCTCTGCAACTCAGTGAGACCCAATTTCTAAATAAAAAGAATTAAAAAATAGGGCTGGGGGTGTAGCTCGGAGGTCGAATGCCCCTGGGTTCCATCAGTAGACCCGCAATAAATAAATAAATAAATAAGTAAATAATAGTTACGTACTGGCAAATATATGTGTACAATGATTTATTAGTATAAGGTTGTTTACTTTTTTGTAATTATAAATGAATTATGTAACTACATAAAAGATCTGAGAAAGGAGACAAAACTTGTGGAGGGGGTGTCCAATGCAAAGGAGCTCATTTTGCTTACAGACTAGAAGCTTATGTAGACAGTGTAAGGAGTGATTCTCCAGGTTGGGGAGTAGTGGTTAGCCATTGTTGGGAGGCTTGTTAAGGGGTCATAGATGGATTGATACAGTTGGGTTAAGCGGGGCAGTAGGAATTTTTCATAAGCAGAGCAGGTGCTACAAGCAAGGGACTTGTTAAACAAGTCTTAGAAAGGACAATGGGGTCCTTTCAGTAAGAGGGGGAAGGTTGTAGTAAATATGACTTGGGAATTTCTGGTAAGCAAAGAGCTTTGCAAAATGCTACCTCCTCACAAGATGAAGTCACTTTTGTTTGAGACTCTTAACACTGTGCTCATATTTATTTCTTCAGTGTGATCTTATTTACCTTATCAAGAGTTTTGAGTATAAAATGCCTATTTTAATGAGAAAGACACACAATATAAGAAGATCTGTATCTGAAAATAGAAATATTTTAAGAAAATTTAATTTTACCCATTTTGTATATGCTCTTTTGCAGTACTTGTTTGTTTAATGGAAGCTCCCCAAGTATCACAACACAAGCTGTTGATAAAGCCAACATGAGTTTTATGACTGTGGCTTCTCCATAGTGAGGAGTTGATGGACTTTTTTTAGTAAAAGAAGTCAACAGAGAAGTAAAGTCCTATGAACTCATTTCGTCCCATCATCCCAGATGTGAAACACTGATAAAAACTAACGTCAAGTAGAAATTATACCACTTATGGTCACTTTGAAGTAGTATTTGAGTATTTGTTATGTTCACAGAATTGAAAACTTGGACATTAATGGAACTAATATAGATAGTGTGTTAGGGGTGGCAAGTAAGTAACTTGGCTACTCAGCATCCAAGTGTGTGGGGTAGCACCTAATATAATGCTGTAATATTGTTCTTTAATTCTATGTTTACTACATTAGAAACTACTAGAGAAAGACCTTCCATAGCAATGCTGTCATTTTAGCCATTTGTGTTTCTCCACCTGGAACAGAGTATCATTTAGTGGAGGCAAGGTGGCCATGGTTGCAGTGGAAGAAAGCTCCTCTGCTATTAAATTTAATCTACTTCTCACTTCACATATTATACCTGGGGCATTTTTCATCTATCCTTTGGAACAACCGTATGATATTGCTTCTATTTTTATTTCATAGATCTGACATAAAGAGGGATTCTTTTCATTGTTTAATAAAGGTTTGTTGCATTTAATATGACATTCTTTCAGTCGATCTATATAATGCAAATCAATTTACTATGTCAACCTTTATTCATTTCAGCAGATTTCACCTTTCCAAAAAATATTTTCTATTAAAAGCTAAGAAGGGAAAACTTTGTCCTTAGTAGTAGAATGGGAATCTTACAGCAAACATAAGAAGCTTATTAACCAATATTTTTTATTTTGTCAGACAGTTTTAAATCTATTGCCACTTGATTCTCCTGAACCTTGCTGTTGAGAGCACTTGTGTGGGGCCTGGATCTTCTGCATCTGATTCTGAATGAATTTTTCTCCCATTGGTGGCTTTTTATTTTTTTAAGTCTCTACTGCCACACTGTGGGGAAATAAAATATGAAACAATAGTTTTTTTTATCTGTTTACCAAGGAAAATTATCATTTCCAATGCTCCAATTTCAATTAAAAGTAGCTAATATAAAAGTACCCTCTGCAATTCACTGAGACTTGGTTTCAAAATAAAGAACAACAAAAAAGAAATAGGGCAGGGGGTGTAGCTCAGAGGTCAAATGCCCCTGGATTCTACCTCCAGACCCCCCACCGCCCAAAAAAGCAAGCTTTTGGGAAAAAAACATGATGTTAAGCAAAGTCATTTGTATTTATTACTTTGATAATGAGTTCAATTCAAAACATGGTAATGTTTGTGAGAGGCAGCCGGGTATAGTGACATATAAGAGATTTCAATGCTGATTATATAAATACTTCCTTCCCTTTTTCCTTCCTTCCTTCCTTCCCTCTTTCCCTTTGTCTTCCCTTCCTTCCATCCATCTTCCTTCTCTTTGGTTTTACTTTCCTTCAATTAAAAATTGAGTATCTACTGCCTCATGCCAGACATTATGCTTAATGTTATTACTATAAAATCAAATTAAACATTGTCTGTGAATTTCAGTAGAGATGCTTTGTAGTGATACGCTAAGGTGTGTGGAATGAAAATTAAACTATAAAGCAGGTTCAACAGTATTGTGCCCAAGATATCACGGGATCATAAGAGGCAGCTTCCAAAGCTTCAGTTTCAATTACTTACAGTAACATCTAGCATATTCTTATCTGAAGGTCAGAAACTCCATCCTCTAGTGACTGGTGGCCCTTTGTACAGATGCCACGAGCTCCATTGGCCTCGGATACGTCATTGTTTGCATATTTATTTAAATGCAAATTAAATTTATAGGGATTAAGGAAAATTATTATGAGCATTTCTATAATATCGCTGTATCCATCATTTTCATTTTAAAACACTGAAAGGGCCGGGCGTGGTGGCGCACGCTTGTAATCCCCGCACTTGGGAGGCGGAGACAGGAGGATCGCGCTGGTTCAGAGCCAGCCTCGCTGGCTTAAGAGACTCTGTTTCCACATAAAAATGTTAAAAAAAAAAAATAGGTCTGGGAGTGTAGCCCGTGGGAGTGTATACCGGTGGTAGAAGGGCTTCCAGGAACCCCAGTACCACCAAAAATAAATAAATAAATAAATAAAAATAAATAAATAAACAAATAAATAAATAAACACTGAAAGAGATTTAGATAGGAGGCGATGATGTTCCCAACTCCCTCTGACAGTATAGCTCTTTTTATACACTAATAATTTACCTACATAATGCAATATTTTCACGACTTTTTAGGAGGTAACATTCAAGAATGAGGACTTCCACAGGGTTTGAAAATAGAATGCAAATAAATAAAATCTTACTTCAAAGAGCACACAAGCAGGCATTATGACAGTTAGCTTCTATTAGATTTTTAAGTCATAAACGTGACAACTATATCCTAAAAGTGATTTTATGTATTGCTTTTTTAATATACTGTTTCCTGGTACCAAGTGCCTAGAAATACCTTTATCTGTTTTAAATTAATAAACCGAAAAGCAAGATTAAAACATCCAAGTTACTGTGGGAGATTTCAGGAAGGAAGAGAGCGTATTATGTTTGTTGAATGCATATTATGCATAGGCAAGCACCAGAAAATGTATATCCATTAGGATATTTAAAACTGAATTAAATGGAAGTTCAAGATATCAGCTCCATTTTTGAAATGAGCAAAGTAAGATGTAAACAGCTGGTTCAAGATCTCTTAACTAGTAAACAATAGTATTTACATAGTAATATAAAGAAGACTAGTGACTTTAAGAGAATGGAAGAATATATAGTCTATTATTATCTATTAAATATCCATATCCAAGTGAAATTCCCATTCTCTAAATATGCCCGAGTTTATTTTTCTAAGGTAATATGGGATCGCTGGGCATGGTGGAACATACATGCCTACAATTCCAGCACTTGGGAGGCTGTTGAGCTAGGAGGATCACAGGTTTGAGGATAGCCTCAGCAATATAGTGAGATTCTCAGCAACTTATCTAGACCCTGTTTTTACACAAAATAAATAAAAAGGGCTGAGAATATAGCCGAGAGGTAGAATACCCCTGATTTCAACCCCCAGTATTCCCCCCTCATGTACACATAAAGAATAAAATGGGATCAATAGTGTCAGTAGGAGAAACACAAAGACCTTGTTTTAAATCATATAAAAATGCATTTGCTTATCTTTGAAGTGCACACGTTTTTATTAAGTGCACTTTAAGCCTTGAAGGTGAAAGAAAACAGTAAGTTAATTTAAAAATCAGTAATCCAGGGAGTTCTTTTTGAAGTACAGGTCTCTGGAACCAAAATTCATTAACAGCAATTCAATAGGAAAATACAGTGGAATCATTTAATACTTAATCTTTTTGTGGTGGGGAGCATATGGCTGTTATTCTTAAATACATGTGAGATTTTATAGTCCAGTGGCAATGAAAATAAAGAAATAAAAAGCAGAAGGCAGAGAAAGTCTAATGCAGAAATTTGGGTTTGGTTTAAAGACAAAAGTCCTGCATCCTAAAAGCAAAGGGTAGGGATATTCTCTGCAGGTGTTAAGGTAGGAACCACCTGTGGAGAAGGAGAGAGGGGTGGATCTTCTCTGGGCCATGGCTCACTTTTTTCATCTGTAATTGGGATAATAAAATAATGCATGCACATCTTCTGATCCTGGGAATGCTTTTAACACAAAGTACTTGATTGATAGGTATCAATCTCTATTACCATCCCAACAGGTTATAGAATTAAGTAGCAATGGTACAAACTAGAGTTTTGTCATTGTAAGTGTCTAAGATGAGGTTTCTATCACAATAGCTGTGTGGCCTTGGGGAATAAGTGAACCTTTCTCAGATTCAATTCCCATATTGGTAAACAGAGAATATTAACCATACCAACTGTGCAAAGCCATGGTGCAGTCAAATGAAAGCTTTTGCAAAAGGCCTTTGTAAAATGTAAAGAGAACTCAGATGCTTTTTTTTTTTTTTTTTTTTTTGGTGGTACTGGGGTTCCTGGAAGCCCTTCTACCTCTGGGCTACACTCCCAGGCCTATTTTTTTTATACTTTTTCATTTGGAAACAGGGTCTCTTAAGCCAGCGCAGCTGGCTTTGAACCTGCGCGATCCTCCTGTCTCCACCTCCCAAGCGCGGGGATTACAAGCGTGCGCCATCACGCCCGGCGACTCAGATGCTCTTTAACATCACCTTCTGTCTCTATTCATTCCTAGAAGTGCTATATAAGAAAAACATGAAATATACTTATTAGCGGAGGTGAACTTTCCTAGCTCTCTTCTACGCATATGAGGAGGAACAACTCTGACATTAACTCTGAGGGAGGCCACACAGACACACTACACGGAGAGAAGATATATGAGGCTTAAGCATCAGAGGGCAGCCATGCATATTAGGGGTACATTTAACTCAAGGTTCCATATCACTCAACCAACAATGGCCTACATGAATAAGTCAATGTGTCTTTATATAATGACTTAAAAAAAGGTGGCTTCTTAGCGTTGAATCTGCTCCCAGGAACCTTGACAGAGATTAGATTGCTCTGCTCTCCTGGGCTGCTCATCACTTTCCTGTTACACATGTGGCCTCATAGCAACAAGCAGGCACAGTTTCAGGCAGGAGGTAGTGAAGAAGAATGAGACCCACCTTATCTGTGCTTTACAAAGAGAGTGAATGCCTTCCCAGTTTCCCCCCAGCCAATTTCCTTTTGTATCTCAAAGGTTGGAGTATGTCATATGGCTACTTCTAGCTTCAACTAATAATGGAAAGATGAGTATTTAATTTGGCATCTGGCTACTCTGAGCAAAATCTGAGTTATATTAACAAGAAATATGGGGAGAACGGATAGGAAGCCAGCAGTACCTGCCACAGGATAATCCTTCAAACAGGTGGGTGAGGGTCTGAGAACACAGAGCAGAGTAGATGAAGACAAATAATTTTTAAATTTATTTGTAAAAATGGTGTTATAAATTAGCTTTATACAAAATGTTTTTTTCTAGAACTGTTTCTGTTGTAATTGATGAGAAGTTACTTTTCAAGTTCAAGTGCTATATGCTTAAATAAAATTTTCATATTTTTCTAGTACAAGGTTTTTTTTTTTTTTTTTTTTTTTT
Source organism: Muscardinus avellanarius (assembly GCF_963383645.1). Taxonomy (NCBI): domain Eukaryota; kingdom Metazoa; phylum Chordata; class Mammalia; order Rodentia; family Gliridae; genus Muscardinus; species Muscardinus avellanarius. The sequence continues at coordinate 122,874,337 of NC_137791.1, forward strand.
TGTAGGAGGCAAAAGGAACACTATATTAATCTCCAGGAGAGAAGCAGCCATGTTCAATGCTGTATCATGTGCTGTTTAGGAGTATAACTGAAAATTAAATTAACTATAGTTCTAAACAATGATTTAAGCATTCATCATTGTTCCTAGGGATAAAAAGAGATGTTAAATAAACTTATCTTGTGAAATTAACTACATTATGAAAAGCAATTACTCACATATTGTAACCTTTTTGGCTTTGGTCAAAAAATGGTTCTGGCAAACTTCAGAATACCTGATAGAGAAAAAATAAGATTTCCTCTGATTTTTTTTTTTTTTTTTTTTTTTTTTTTGTGTGTGTGTGTGTGGTACTGGGGGTGGGACCCAGGGGCTTTTCTACCTCCGGGCTATACTCTCAGACCTATTTTATACTTTATTTGGAAACAGGGTCTCACTAAGTTGCTGAGAGCCTCAATAAGTAGCTGAGGCTGGCTTTGAACCCGTGCAATCCTCTTGTCTCAGCCTCCCAGGCGCTGGGATTAAAGTGTGCACCACCATGCCCAGCTTCCTCTCATGTTTTTGTATTGGTGAACATCTGAATTTATTTATTTATTTCTTTCTTTCTTTCTTTCTTTCTTTCTTTCTTTCTTTTTTTGCGGTACTGGAGATAAAACCTAGGGGCATTGTATCTCTGAGCTACACCCCCAGCTCTATTTTTTAATCTTCTTATTTTTGAAAGAGGGTCTCACTGAGTTGCGAAGGGCCTTAGTATTTAAGGCTGTCCATGAACCGTGATCCTTCAGTCTCTACCTCCCAAATGCTGGGATTACAAGTGTGTGCCACCATGCCTGGCTGATTTTTTTCTTTTTAATGAACATGTTGAATCATAGAGGCAACCGGAATAAAATATATCTAGGTTTCCTGGAATGTATACATCTGATCACAGGGAATTAAGGTGGTATTTTTATCTTTCTAGTTCATCTCAGCTATCTTTGAAGAATTTGGAATCAGTAAAATCAAAGGCATATTGCTCTGCAAGATTAAACTGCATCTTTTTAGGAACTTTTACTCTAGTGAAGGAACAGTATTTGGTGCCAGCACCACCCAGTGACAAATCTTAAAATTGCATGTTATAAAGTTGAGATGGCCTCTTAGACTTCCAGGCATGTCCAATGCCCAAGCTACTAGGTGCAGACAATAAATGTTTGGTAAGTGGCTGGTCCTAATTGAAACTTCCTGTTAGTAGTATATATGTTATTAATGATTTTGGCATTGATTTAGGGTAAAATGAAAATATTTGTATGTATTTGGGTAAAGAAAACCCATCATTAAAATTTATTTCGCCTGTATATTCTTTTTATTTTTTTTACTGTGGCTCTTAGAATACGTAAAATTCTACCTGTAACTTACATTATATTCCTATAGGACAGTACTCACTTAGAGATTTCATTGTGTAGTTTTTCCCAGATAGCTTATGAAAAACCATGGGAGAAAGCAAGTTGATGTAAACAATCTGTGTTTTTGCAAAAGAAGATGTTGAATCATAAGCAGAAATGACAGGAAAAAATATATATAATGCATATATATATTTCTGTTCACAGGGGATTAAAAGTGTTAGTAGATTTAATACGTATTAAATGTGAACATTGAGAATTCACTAGGTGCCAGGCTTTGTTTTAAGAAATTTCCATTTTAGCCGCTCACTTAATCTTCACACAAATTCTGTGAGATGAGAACTGTTATTTTTATAATTTTGCAAAAAATCAAGTGAGGCTTAGAGAACTAAAAGTCTTGTCCAAGGTCACGTGGCTGTAGGGAGGTGGACCCGGACCATCTGGCTGTGTTGTCTGTACTTCTAACTATCCTGTTGTTCTCCTACAAAAACAAAGTATTGGTGAAAAATGAAAATTTCAGATTTTACAAGAAACTACATTAAGCACATATCCATAAAAATGTTAGAAAGTAACCACAGATTACTGATGAACTTTTATTCCTTGAATTCTTATTAATATAACTCAAAAAGATTTAGTGAGAAAAATAGTCATTTTAAAATACTGTGTTTCAGGGTCGCCATTTATTATTTAGCATCTCAATTAACAAACACTTAAAAATTCAAAAATAAAATATATTATTTGTCTCTCAGATGCTCAGAATTGGAAGAATTGAGTCCATAAACAAATACTATACATGAAATAGAGAAGAAAGCACCTAGGTGAGATAATATTTAAGGAAAGTTTTTTTTATTTTTTATTGGTGCATTATATTCATACATCATATTGGGATAAAAAATTTGTGTGGACATACATGCACACATCACTGATTTAACCCCTACCCAATTCCCACCCCATTCCCTCCCCATCCCTCTTTCCCTTGCTTGGCTTAGTGGTTGACTTCTATATGGTTAAGTACATTGTGTGTTTTAGAGAATTTCCTTCTCCCCTCCCATCTGCTCATTTAGGTTGTCTTGTTTGCTCCCCTGTAGGATTTCCTTTTTCATCTAGAGTTCCTCCTATGACCCATTTCTCGTTAGCTCTCACATATTAGGAAAAGCATCTGATTTCTTTTTTTTTTTTGTGACTGACTAATCGCACTTAGCATGATGTCCTCCAGTTCCATCCATTTCCCTGAAAATGATGTAATTGAGGTTTTTTTAATGGCTGAGTAAAATTCCATTGTGTACATATCCCACAGTTTGTAATCCATTCATCTGTTGATGGACATCTTGGCTGGTTTCATAGTTTGGCTATGGAGATTTTTAGGAAAAATAGGATGTAATAGGTAGAGAATCAGGCAATCTGGATGTACAGGGAGAAGGAATTATTTAAGAAATGTTATGTGATTATGAAAGAGTATAACACAGGCAGAAAACTAGAAACAGTTCAATATTACCTGAGCTTAAAGTTGTGAGGGGATAGAAGGGTGTTAGTCTAATGGAAAAATACTGAGGGTCTTACTGAAATTAAAAATTTGCCAACCTGCAACTTTGATGATAGGATAAATGAGTTCAGTCTAATTTACTGTTCTTTTTTGACTTTAATATTGCAAATTTATGTGGTGATAAAAATACTGTGGGAAAATATCTTTAAAACTATAGTTCACATTACTAGTTTTTTTTCTTAATGTCCTTCTAAACTTTAGAATACTATGTGGTCCCTGGGAAGATCAAATGAATTTGTGTAGGTGGCCCTCCTTTGAAAACAGCCCAAGGCCAGGTAGATTTAGGTAGAAGTTGACTTTCCAAAGGTTATCATCACTTTGGACTGGAATCAGGTCATTTGGAGGTCTACAACATAATTATATGCAAAGTAAATATTTTGAATGCCTTTTATATTTATTTTACTATACTTATTGGCTGCATCACTACCAAAGTGACAGATTAGTCGAAGGACACCTGAGATCACAACAAACCAGTCTAATGAGTTTGACTAAAATGGACATAAAATTTGGCAACAGAGGCCAAAATATATGTAGGCACACTGAAATTGTGCACCAATTGAAATATTGTTACAATTTAGTCTTGTACAAAAATTTTAAAAGGACCTTGATATATATGTAAAATATCATCTGAAAAAATCCTACAAGACTCATATAACCATTTATTCTCAACTTGAGAAAGTATAAAATCTTAGCACCGATGTTTCTTCAAATTGGGCAATTGATAAATTAACCTCTTTAAAGAAGACTCCTAACCTACATTAGCAACACAGAGGCAGGTCTTCACCTCTGCCTGTCTTCCCAGGCCGGATACAAACATGTACAGTATATGCTGATGGATGGATAAAATCGTCTGTGGTATTAAAATGTGCATCTTTAGCTGGGTGTGGTGGCACATACTTGTGATCTCAGCATTGGGGAGGCTGAGACAGGAGGATCTGGGTTCACAGACAGCCTCAGCTACTTACTGAGGCCCTTTGCAACTCAGTGAGACCCTGTTTCAAAATAAAGAATATAAAAATAGGGTTGGGGTTTCTCTCAGAGGTAGAATGCCCCTGGGTTCCACCTCCAGTTCTGAAAAAAATATATGCATCTTTAAGTCCTAGAGACTCAGAGAATGAGAGTCTGTTGAGTCTGGGTCTGGGAATTGGCATTTTATACAAAATTCTTAGTGGCCCTAATTCATTCTCACGCTTGGGAATCTCAGGATCAGGTTGTGAGGCTTGTTTTTTGTTGTTGTTGCTGTTTGTTGTGGTACTAGGGATTGTACGCAGAAGCATTCTGCCTCCGAGTACATCCATTTTTATTTTTTATTTTGAAACAGGGTCTCAGGAAGTTTCTGAGGCTGGTCTTTGAACCTGCAATCCTCATGTCTTAATTTCCATGCTGTGGTTTTAAAGTAGATCATAGATTTGGCTATCAGTAACTCTTCTATAGTGATAGTCAGTAACTAAGTTTTCAGAAACCAAACCTGGAAGCTGTCTCTGATAGTATCTCCCTGTTAATAAACATCAGCACTGAGATACTGCTATAAAGTGAAATTTTTGGTGAAATTAGAAGATCCAAGTAAAAAAAAATACAAATTTTAGAAAATAAAATCTCTGCCTGTTTTCTGACATCAGGAGAAAAAGATAAGCAGTGGTGAAGGGACTTTTGACAGTTTATCTACTTTCAACTGACCTGGATAATCTCTAACCTATTTTATGTCTGATTATTAATTATTTCATAAAATAAAAGGGTTCTCCTACTCCAATTTTCTCATTCTAGCCCAGAATGTTAATTAGGAAAACATCCTAATTTCCACTTTTCTGTTTTTTATTTTGAACATGTATCCATTCTTGAAATAAAGCTGAACGTGCCCTATTTTTAGCTTTGTTTTGGTAGTAGAGATTTGAGCTACCAGAGAGTTGTAATTTTTATAAAGTAACTTTCTCCTTTTTGTTGCTTTTATAATTTTAAAACTGTATTTGAGGACTCCAAGGAGAAGTGGGAAGATGGCATTCTTAGAGCTGTATCATTTGTTGCTAATCTGCCCTATGCAATAGTAGGTGCGTGATGCACAGGGTCGTTTATATGTCTATTTGTGGGTGGTATGTCTGTTTATTGAGAGAGACAGAGAGGGAGAGAGTGGCAGAGAAAAGTGAAAAAGGGAGAGAGGGAGAAAAAGAAAAATTTATTGATTTAAAATTTCAACAAGGTTATTTGTTAGCTTAGTGGTGAATTTCTTGAGTTCTCTGTATATTCTAGATATTAGTCCTCTACTAGACGAGCTGTTTAACATGTATGTAAGAAGGGAAATGTACTTAAAATTTGCAGTTGCTAAAGCAGGACTGATCATTGTATTTAAGCTTAAGTAATCTCAATATTCAGAGACAATAGTTCTATAAGGTCTGGTATGTAGACTGGATCTTTCACAATTCCATATTTCTGTATTTTCAAATGAGAAATTTAAGTGGAAGGAAGACCATTGAGACCCAAGAATGGAAGGCATGCAGAAGACCTTGGAAGGGGATCAAAGGTCTCCCCCGCTTCTTTCTCTCTCAATAGAAAGTTTGGAAAGAAGTAAGCCATCAAGTTGATAGGGAATCTTGAAACATCTTGGGCATAAATGAGAAGATAGTAGATGTGATGTTAACTGTTTGCTTTAATATAACCAAGGAGATAGATTGAAGGTAGGGGTACAGAACTGTGTCTTCCTCCAAATGTGATTTCTGTAACTTTATTCTTATGTGTGCAAAGTCATGAAAAGTTGGTTTTTAGCTGATTCTTTAAACTGATTGCTCGTGTGTGTGTGTGTGTGTGTGTGTGTGTGTGTGTGTAAAGGAATCCTCTCCAAGGATAATGATAAAAGGCATAGAGCATTTGGCACACTAAATATTTTTCATACTTAAATATCCCTGATCCAGGCAGGAATTTCATGATTAACCGTACAACTTTTGGCATCCTGGGACTGCAAGAGTATATGAGGCAGTGTGGCACTAATGTTATATATTATGAAATATATATTGAATTATAAGAGCTACACATGTTAGGGATTAAAGATTTTACCTATATTTCATTTGCTTGTTCCTATACTTGTGTCTAAAATACCTTTGCTTAGTCTGATTGTTACTGACAAAATTTTGATTAGAGGAGTTTAAAAAGATGAAGCTATGATATTAAGAGTGGGTCAAGCCAGGAGTGGAGGCGCACACTTGTAATCCCTGTGCTTGGGAAGTGGGAGAGGTAGACAAGAGGATAATGCAGCTTTCAAGCCAGCCTGGGTGGCTTAAGAGACCCTATTTCCAAATAAAAATATAAAAACAGATCTGGGAGTATAGCCTGGAGGTAGATGGGTTTCCAGGAACCCCAGTACCACCAAAAATAAATAAATATAATAATGATAATGATAATAATAATAATGTGGGTCAAAAGGCACAACTAGTGTCATATTTATTTAGGGAGGGAGGAAGGAAGGAAGGAAGGAAGATGGGAGGGAGGGAGGGAGAGAGAGATTGGCATTATAGAGATAAAATACTTAATTTTTAGCTGTTTTGTTTTTATTCCAGTAAATATAGCCCTTTTAGTTTGCCTTCTATATGTTTGGACTTATGAAAGAATCTCAAAATATTACTGACTTTGGCCAGGCATGGTGGCGCACGCTTGTAATCCCAGCATTCGGGAGGCTGAGACCAGAGGATCTCAGTTCGCCGACAGGCTCAGCTACTTAGTGAGGCCCTCTGCAAGTCAGTGAGACCTGGTTTCAAAATAAAGAATAAAAAATAGGTCAAGGGGTGTAGCTCAGAGGTCGAATGCCCCTGGGTTCCATCTCCAGACCCACAAAAAAAATTAAAATTAAAAAATATATATATTTATATATATAATATATACTATATTAATATAAATATATAATATATTATTATATAATGTATAATTATATAATATAGTATATATATATATATATATATATATATATATGTATATTACTGACTTTTTCTATCAACTTGAATCCAACAAATTTGAGAAAGTTGTAAAGGTATTGTGGTACATGCCTGTAATCCTAGTACTTGGGAAACTGAGACAGAAAAATAGCAGGTTTGAGGACAGCCACAGTAACTTAACAAGACTCTTAGCCACTTAGCAAGGCCCTGTTTCAACTCAAAATATAAAATAGGGCAGGCATGTACCTCAAAGGTAGAAGTCCCTGGGTTCAATAACTAGTAACACATACACACACACCCATACCCCCAAATATCCCAAATTCTACTTGTATATTTTTATTTTGGATTCCTAGACAAATTCATTTTCATAATTCTGATAGTATAACCTGCTATTTGAGTACTCATTCTCCTCCTCCTCCTCCTCCTCTTCCTCCTCCTCCTCCCTCCTCCTCCTCCTCTTCCTCCTCCTCCTCCTTCTTCTTCTTCTTCTTTCTCTCTCTCTCTCTCTCTCTCTCTCTCTCTCTCTCTCTCTCTCTGTATGAGAGAGAGAGAGAGAGAGAGAGAGAGAGAGAGAGAGAGAGAGAGATAGATAGATAAAGGTAGAAATGAAATTGTAGTAAAGTGTCAAGAAATAGCATAATATATTACTTGGGAGATAAAACAGCTTTTTGAAGTAATGGTTACATTTATTAACTCTGAAATCAAAGTGTCTATGCATATATTACATTTTATTTCAATGTGAGTGTAATTGTTGGTTTTAATAGGTTTTCTGAGAACAAAATAATTCCATCAGACTGTGCAGATGCCATAGAATCCCTCACAAAGAACATTTCCTACATAAGACCCAAATTATTTTTGTTTAAACATACTTATGTTTCATGTATTTGTCAAATAGATATGATCTTAGCTTTCTGTATGGAAAAATAGATCTCTTACTTTTCACCCATGATTTCTTTGATCATTAAAAAGTATCACTTGATCATTAAAAAGTATCACATAGTTCCACTCATTTTAAATTGTTACTAATGAATAAGTTATATTTTTAAGACTTTTACATGATATGTATGTAAGCAAGCTTAATAAATAAAATTATAATATTGGCTATACTTTTTAGTATGCCAGTTGTGAACTGTGATTTTTATTGCATAAATGAAGGAAAGTTGATTTCCCCTATTGTGGCTTTGAGTTTGCCAGCAAAGATTCAATACCTGTGTGCTTGAGAATGAGAGCCGTTGCTTTTGTATAATTAATATGTCTGGCATTTCTCTGTAAAAGAGATCTTATTCATTTTACTAACTTTTATTATTTCTTATCTGTGCATTTGCTACTTCTAACAAGGTAATCCAAGTCGTTAAATAAATTGGTTTTGTTGTCAATGAGGCTGTTGCCTACAAATTGTTATAAAAGGATACTAAAAAGAGAAAAACATACTGTCTGTCAAGAAGCCTTTTAATTTATATGCCACTACATTGCTTCTCTGTTTACTAATTTACCCTGAGCTGAATTGGTCAGCTGTATTGGCATCTCAGAGCAGTTCATATTTATATGCCAACTTCCTCATTCATTGATTTATTTGGTTGTTTATTTCATTAAATGTGTTATGTTTGGTTCAATTAAGAAGTTAGATAAATTATCTTTAAAACTAAGTTAAAATAATCGAACATAATCTGAAAGAGTGACAAAAAATTCAAAACTAAAGTCAACACTAGCAGAAAACGAGCCTGTAGCTGGCACGGTGTGAGGCCAGAAGCCGTTTCTAGGGCTGGGCCACACTGAAGCTGACCTATGCTTCTCGGGCAGAACTATGTGCACAGAGGACTCCTAACAGCACAGAGGGTTTGTGTGTCCGATATCAGCACTGGTCAAAGACAACCTCAGAGTTCATCATATCCAAAAAGAAAGAAGTAGCAGTTCTTGGAGAAGGAGGAAACAAAGTTTTTTTCCTAATAGTTAATTTAAAAAGCATCCTTCCACATTACCTTTAAATAGGTACACTATACTCAAAATTACAGATTTTTTTTTGTTCCTGGGAATGAACCCAGGGCCTATTTTATTTTATTTTTTATAATATATATATATATATATATATATATATATATATATATATATAATTTATTTTAAAACAGGGTATCACTGAGTTGCAAAGGGCCTCCCTAAGTAGCTAAGGCTGCCCCAAGCCTCAATCCTCCTGTCTCAACCTCCAAATGCTTGGATTACAAGCATGCACCACCAGATCTATTTATTTATTTATTTATTTATTTATTCATTTATTTTGGTGGTACCGGGGTTCCTGGAAATCCTGCTACCTCTGGGCTACATTCCAGACCTATTTATTTGGAAATAGGGTCTCTTAAGCCAGCAAGGCTGGGTTCTAACCAGCACAATCCTCCTGTCTCTGCTTCCCAAGCACGGGGATTACAAGCGTGCGCCACCACGCCTGGCTATTATTTTTATTTTTAAAATGGGTTCTCACTATGTTGCAGAAGGCCTCACTAAGTTGTTGAAGCTGGCTGCAAACCTGAGATCTTCCTGTCTCAGCCTCCAAAATACTGGGATAAAAAGTTTGTGTCACCACACCCAGCTCATGTATAGATTGGAAAATCTTGTGTTCATCAATAAACAATATTCAAATAAATTTTAATGCAAAATTTCTCTCTACTAATAAACTTTCAAGTTTGTAAGATCTGCATTCTTTTTCTCTTTATTAAAGTCAATAAGTGAAGATCTCAAAGACTATTGCAATTCAAGAATAATTTGCTGAGATTCTGTTATCTACCCAGTGTTGCAGCAGGTGTTGGGGAAATAAAGACAGATATCCTTGCTTTAAATGGCTTTTATAAATCAGTTCTGAATATCCCATGAGACTTCTGCTCTATAAGGGATTAAATAGTGCATGGACAAGAATTTTGTGTTATTATATGTATGGAAATTATTATCTAATTTACAATAAATGATTATATTGTTTATTATTTTATTTAGGAGTTACATAAACTTTCTTTAGAAATAAATTTACATAAGTGACATTTCAAATATATAAGTGAAACTATGATTTGACTTAGAAAGGTAGTAAGTAAATTATAGAAAAGGAACCAGGCATGTTGGCACTCACCAGTCACCCTGATACTTGGGAGGCTGTGAAAGGAGGATTACAAGTTTGCGGCCAGCCTTACCAACTTAGTGAGAACCTTTACAACTTAGTGAGATCCTGTTTCAAAATAAAAAATAAATAAATATAAATTGTTCTGAGGATATAGCTCAGAGATGGAATGCCGCTGGACTCAATCCTCAGTACAACAACAACAAAAACAACAAAATAAATAATAATAATAATAATAATAATAATAATAATAATAATGGGATGTGGTGACGCACACTTGTATTTCCAGCATTTGGGAAGCTGAGACAAGAGGATTATGTTTCTCTGGCAGCCTTAGCTTCTTAGTGAGGCAGTTTGCAACTCAGTGAGACCCTGTTTCAAAATAAAGAATGAAAAATAGGGCTAGGGGTATAGCTTGGAGGTAGAATGTCCCTGGGTTCCATCCTCAGTACCACAAAAACATAATAATAATATAGAAAAGGTTGACGTGGATACAGCATGTGTCTCAAGGTGACATGCGCTTCTCATGGAGGACTGTGGGCACGAAGGATTCCTAACAGTAGAACGGGCTTGTTGTGATAATGTAGGCATGGGTTTGACATACATTTAGGAAAAGGTGAGAGTAGAAACAGGTGGGGTGAAATCCAGGAAGGCACAGAGAGAAGGTATCTAAAGTAGAATCTTGAACGATGTGCAGAAGTTCATCATGTGAAGAGAAGAGGGCACTGGAGTGGAAAAATCATGTTGCTAAATACAGCCTGAGGGGTGACCATTTTGAAAACTATTGCATTGTTTTGAAAACCACAGGCACCTATAAAAGTAGGTAAAACATTGCAGCAATATTAAAACTGTAAGAATTATAGTAAGCATTCAAATTAAAATAAAAATGAAGTCCAAAAAAAAAAAAAGAAGAAAACTACAAGTAAGTTGAGAAAAATGGAAAATGAGTCCTGCAGAGAAAAGACAGAGGAACAATGATCAGAGTCGATTCCTCCTGAAGGCTGGTTATGTGCTAAGTGCTCTACTTCTATTTTTTTTTTAGGGGTACTGGGGTTCCTGGAAGCCCTTCTACCTCCGGGCTACACTCTCAGACCTATTTATATTTTTTAAATTTGGAAACAGGGTCTCTTAAACCAGCACGATCCTCCTGTCTCTGCCGCCCAAGCGCGGGGTTTACAAGCCTGCACCACCACGCCCGGCCTTCTTTTCCATTTTTCTAATGCACTAAATTATTTTTCTCCCTGACAATCTTGGACAGTGAGTTTTCAGGCCACTCCACTGGCCTACACTCGGGAATACTCCTTGGATCATGGTACACGGGAATGGTATTTTCCCGTAGAGTTTAATGTCTCTGATTTACAGATGAGAAAAGTTCAGGACAGAGAAGCCCAAAAAATGCACCCAGTATCTCTCAGTTGTGACTAGAGAGGCTGGATTTAAACTGAAGTCCACTTTAGGTACAGGAGAGATGATTCTCTCCACATGCCTATTGGAAGGAATCTAGACTTCCATCCTGTCTGCAGTGGGAAGCTACTGAACCAAGAGGGATGAACTGTAATGGTCAGGCTCATTCTTACAAAATGACTGTGGCTGGGGCATGCTGACAGTACTGAGCCTGGAGCCAGGGAGTCCAGCCCCTCTGGATCATCAAAGAGCTGATGAGGTCAAAGCATGATCCTCATGGCTGCAATGGTTTGGAGGATGCTTGGTGCCTGGTATGGATGTTTGGTGGCTGGCATGTCTGAATAGGTCGTTTTTCTCCTCAGGGCTTGAGAAGCCATATTCCTGGTTCTTTGTCCCCAGTCTAAGTGGTCTCATTACTCTCTGCAATGAGAACAGGCAGCAGTTGATTCTCTCTTGTTTAAAGCCCCTACTTTGGTACAATGTCTTTTTGTTAATTCTTAGCAAAGCACTTCTGCCTATCTCAAGCACCAGGATATCACTCCTCTCATTTTCTAACTGCCTGTGGTTCCCCAGTCTCCTGAATTTCTTTGACAAATATAAACTTCCATTCTGAAATGGAAGCCAAACACATTGGATGGCAAGATTGTAAACAAGACATCTTTTCTTTCTTGTTCATTTCAGTTATATCTTAATAATTTGGTTTAATCTTTTACAGACATAAATTTATTTTGAAACTCTTTCTCAAAATGGGACCGTTGGAGCCTTTGTACAGAGATCAGCTGAGGGCTTCACCTATGTGGATTATTGGGCCCTAGCCACAAACCTCTGAAAGGAGAACCTGAGGATATAGACTTCACATCCTCCTGTCTACCTGACACTCCCTTTTTATGTCTGATGCTGAAAAAAAAAAAAAAAACCACTTTGGGAAAACTATTACCAGTGCTGAACTTATATTTTAAATAAATCATCATTTTCTTTTTTTCTCTGTGTAGTTCACCACTTTCTCTTATAAAAAAATTTGAGGAATATCCCGGGCGTGGTGGCGCACACTTGTAATCCCAGCATTTGGGAGGCTGAGACTGGAGAATCGCGGTTCGCGGACAGCCTCAGCTACTTAGTGAGGCCCTCCGTAACTTAGTGAGACCCTGTTTCAAAAAATAAAGAATAAAATCCAGGCATAGTGGCGCATGCTTTTAATCCCCGTGCTTGGGAGGTAGAGACAGGAGCATCACACAGGTTTGAAGCCAGCCTTGCTGGCTTAAGAGACCCTGTTTCCAAATAAAAATATAAAATAGGTCTGGGAGTGTAGCCCAGGTGTAGAAGGGTTACATTTTCAGTGCCACCAAAAAAAAAAAAAAAAAAAAAATTAAAAATCGGGTGGGGGCTGTAGCTTGAAGGTCTAATGCCCCCTGGGTTTCATCCCCAGACCTGCAAAAAAAAAAAAAAAAAAAAAAAATGGGGGAATAAATTTGGTATACTTGTTTAAGCAGATACCAGTGGTATTTAAATCAGAACTGATAGAGAATGAAGTGTATACAGAGAGAAAGCACAAAGGGCATTTTGAGTTCTGGATTGTTATAGGACCCAGTCTGTACCAGAAAATAAAAGGATGTATGTTAACAAGCTCATATATGTTGCCTATGAAGCCTAAACCTCCCTGTCACCCTCCATCACCTGGGGTCTTATCCCTGATGTAGTATGATTGGATTCAGTAGTCCCATGGCCTCCTCCAATCTCACAAACCCTCCACAGCATTCACTGGCCAACAGGGCCTGTACTTGGCAAAAGTTCTCAGGTTCATACAGGTCACAGTTAGGTTGTCAAATGTCCCCAAAGGCTTGGTCCTCAAGGTGGTGCTTATGACAGTGAGGCCAAATTAAAAGAGGTGTGGCCTAGGGGGAGTGTGGTGTCAGGCCCTTGCAGGGGATTGTGATGCCCTCTCTTTATTCCTTTCCTATCCCTGAGGTCAAAAGTTTGCTGTTTTATATACTCTCAGCCAATGCGACCCATCATGTCCACCACAGGCCCAAAGCGCTGATCTTAGACTGTCATCTGCACAGTGTTTGGGAACCAAATAAACCTTTTTTCTTTCTAAGTTAATTCTCTCAAGTAATGTTTATAGTGATGGAAATCTGAGTAGCACAGTATGTCTTAGTTTGCCTTTCATCTTCAGACTTGTCAAATTATGTTCTTCTCTATCCCTCTCCACCTTTGATAGCACAGACTAATATTGGGGTGGGCCCTTTCCTCTTCTCTCATTGTTAATTTCAGAATACCGCTGCCCCTCTCTCCTCATACTAAAGCTCCAGGTGTTTTGGGACTCTTGTCAACTGAACCCCCATGTCCTAGCACTGAGATACAGACCTCGTTGGAGACGACAGGGCAGAAATTGTAGCAAAAGCAGTTCATAAGAAGGCTGCCCTGGAAGCCAGTTCTGGGTTCCGATGGTATGCTTGCTCTACAGAGCAAACTCCAAGCATACTAGGAAGGAAAATCCTTTCTCCTATAATGCCTACCCAGCGCCCTCTACTGACAACGCTCAACATCTGGCCAGCTGGTAAAGGAACAATAATTGGAGGAACCAGCTCCACTTTCACAGTTGAATAAAGAATTGCTATGAAACTCAGAATCAATCGATAGCCGGCACATACATAAATTTTGTGATACAGGGGATTGAGCTCAGGAGTGTTTTAGTTCTGAGCTGCACCAATACCCTTTTTTATTTTTAATTTTGAAGCCAGGTCTTGCTAAATTGCTGAAGCTGACTTCAAAGCTATAATTCTCCAATCTCAGCTCCACCCATACCAATTACTAAAATTACAGGCATGAGCACCATACCCCTCACACACAATGCTATTTAAAAGTTTATTGAGTATTTGTAACTTTTTCTAGCATATTTTAAGTCACTAGAGCTTAAATATGAATATATCCCTTAAAATAGCATGCAAACTTATAGAAAAAATGAGGCTTAGCACCTTAGTTAAGGCCAGCAGTGATATAACAAGCAAATCCTAAAATGTAGGTGGCTTGTTATAAAAAAGTTTATTTCTAGGCCCTATAAAGTCCCAGTAGGTGTTTCTGATAACATAAATCTTTCATTAAAATGTCTTTTTAGGGACTTGGTTTCCTTACATTTTGTGGCTTTGCAATCTTTAACATATGTCTTGCAAAGTTACTGCCATAGGAGAAAAAACAGGAAGGATCATGATGGGAGGTTTTATGGTGCAGCCATGACATCCATCACTTCCAGAGTGAGGCAGCCATCATTCATTCCCAAGGCCATACCTGACTTCAAGGGACCTGCAATGTGTGTGTTCTGTTCCCAGGAGGGAGAACAGATGACATTAGTCAACAACCAGACAATCTTTGTTGTACCTGGCATAGTTTTAAATGGACTGTCTTTCCTATAATCGTGCAAGGTTGTCAGGAGTTTGGTTTTTTTATTTAAATTTGGGGGACTTTTGTACCTGCTGTCCTTTATGCTTTGAAAAATTTTCATGCAGAAAATCAGGTCTCAATCTAATGGATAGATTCTCAGAAAAGCTTTTCATTTCTATTCCAGGATGAGCAGCATTATAAAGTACTCAGACAGACACCAAAACGCATCTAACATACATCCTGTCTTTTTCTTTATCTAAATGTATGTGTGGATCATGCAGGGCATAGGAAGCTCCCGATAAGTGTTAGTTCCTTCTTTTTGCATCAGACTGTAAACTGAGCACTTCTTTCTGAGATTAAAAATGTTTTACGTTAATAACTTGACAATATATGGAAGAATTTAGCTCTAGGCTTTTACTTAACTCCAATGGTTTATATATCTGCCTTTAGAACAGTACTACACTGTTTCAATTATTGTAGCTTTAAATGGTTTGAAATCAGAAAATATATATCTTCTAGCTTTTTTCTTTTTCGAGATCATTTTGGGTATCTAGAGTCCATATTCCATATCAGGATAGATTTTTTTCTGAAAAATAAATATATAAATATATGATAGTTTCACCTAAAAAAAAAGAAAAGAAAAATATTCTCTGGTAACAAAGAAAGCAAAAAGAAATATTGAAATGTTATCTTTAAGTTATCAAAAGCTTGGTATCAGACAAATGAAACTGTTATGTGAGATTATCATTTTTAATTTTGGATAAATTGCTATAATACTAGATGTCAACCACTAAGCCAAGCATGGGAAGGAGGGATGGGGAGGGAATGGGGTGAGGATCGGGTGGGGGCTGACTGGGCGATGTGTGCATGTATGTCTACAAAAGTTTTTTTTTGTATCTCACTATGATGTATGAATACAGTGCACCAATAAAAATTTTTAAAAAATATTTTAGGTTAAGAAAAAATATTTTTTTATAAAGAGGCTTTTAGATTGTAAGGCTTTTAGATCTGAAGTTTTTTATATACTTTTTTCTGAATGACTTTTCAAATAAATTTGATTTATTAGTTAGAAATCCTGTTTTCTAAACAAAATATATAATGATATTATAATGATAAGATGTGAATACTGACTGATTCATGTTTAGGATGGTTCTGAGACTATATTAGGGATCGTTTTGGTTTCATTTAGCTTTTCTCCCACTTAGCCCTGCTGCCTTTGATATATCTTAAGGCTCATGGTAAGAGAAAATTCTATATTAATGGAGGTTAGAATGAAGTTAGGTTTGGGAGAAAGTAAGCAACAGAGATGTCTGTGCCCATGAAAGTAAGTAAATATAGTATATTAGCCAATCTCTCGTATCAAATTAATGTGCTAGAAGAGATCTCAACTGCATCCCAACCTACTTTCTTTCATATAGGGAATGTAGTTAATGCAAGCCCATTTTTATCATTTGAATTGACAAAAGTCCAGAGGGGTAAAGACTTTACCCAAACTATTACAAACCTTTAAGTTTATGTAAACAGATATACCTTAAAGGTTTTCTGTTAAGTAAATCACCTACATACATGAAACTAATAGTATCATACAAGCCCCAGATAAAGACAGAGAGAAAAAGATATTTTTTCACATTTTCTACAGTCTCAAAAAATTTCTATAGGATTATGTAAAATTAAAGTATCTTGTAGAGAATACACTGTGTTCAGCATGAGAACTGATCCTTTGAATAAACTGGCCAACATTTACTCTCTTCACATCAAGAAATGTTGGGATGTCATATATTCTTCATCCAGTCTAGAAGCATAGATTGACATCTCAATGTTTATACAGCTAAGCTCATTCTATGAACATTTTGAGAAGAAAGAGTACCAGTGATAAAATTAAAAAATAACCTGTGTTCTGACTATTTGAAAAACAAAGTAGTGACAGTTTTAATTAGAGGCCAAGCTCAGAATATTTCCCTGTCAGCTCTTTGCATGATCTAGGCTAATTCCAAAGATGGAACTGTCTTCAGAAAATTATAATGCAGTTAAATATACTCTTGATGCATCATGCAGAAACTAGAATATAACTGGAAAGTTAATAATATAATTTCTAGGCAATACCACCCTGAACAGCAAAAGATGTAAGATGCTAGCAAGTTACTCATCAATAGGACTACAGGAGAATAAGATTAATAAAATTCCTTAAGAAAATTTATTTATCACAGCCTTTAGTCATTGTTGATAGATCACTAAATAGCCTATGACTGTAACAATACAGGTTTCTTATTTACTCATTGGAAAAATAATGTCAAGGGCCCACCTTCTTAAACAACTAGAAGTGCACTAATTTAATGGTGGAAGAGTTTGTTGTTTGCTTGATTTTTTAATCTTTGTTTAGAAGTCTTTGGGGCCTAGGAGTCATACTTATATACATTTCTCTCTCTCTCTCTCTCTCTCTCTCTCTCTCTCTCTCTATTTGTTTAGTGCATATATACTGAATTGTTGTTCATTACTGAGCACAGTTCTAGGTGTTGAAGTCCTGGTTCTTGACCCTGTAGACCTCACTTTCTATCCCCCTAACATGCAGAGATAAAAACTAGAGACTTAAAAATATCAATGTTAGGGTTTGTATCCAAGATCTCACATATGGTTAACAAGTGCTTTATCATTGAGCAATCACCCCATTCCTTTTTAATTACTTTTATTTTGAGGCAAAGTTTCAGAGTTTCATTAAGTTGGCCAGGCTGGCTTTAAACTTGTGATTCTCCTACCTGAGTCTTCTGAGTAGCTGGTATTACAAGTGTGTGCCACTGTACCTGGCACAAAATTTGACAAAACCATAATATATATAATATATATATATATATATATATATATATGTAATAGTGCATAGTGTGTGTGTTTGTATATTTATCTTTTTTATCTTTTAAAGGCTGTCTCAGAAATTTTCTTGGGGAAGACATCTAGTGTTTTGTCCTATAAGATATTCTTCAATACTAAATTTTGTTGAAATATGCTTCATTTATTCTAAGCCTTCATCTGTTTTCAAACTTTGCCTCACAGGACTGAGGAATCCCTGAGGAAAGTACTGCTAAGATTCTGTACATCAACACCATCGATTCTCTACCTGTTATGAATATCTAGATTCTGATATCACCACCTTGTAGTCCTCTTTTACTAGATCTCTTGGCCTCTGATTCTTTGGCTAAAAATTAAGAATTTACCTTTCTCTGTTTTCAGGATTTGTTCTCCTGATACAAGATCATTTGTCCAATGGCAACATTTATGTTCTTTGTATATATTTTAGTTTCTGCATCCCATGAGAATTTGATATGTTGGTTTTATTTTACTATTATAATGGCCCCATCAAGTAATTTAAGTAGCTTTTCTCATGTTCTTAGTCAGGCTTCATGGATTTTGTACCTGTGTTAATATACAGCTTATATCCATCTTTTAATCTTGTCTTTTTTTTTGTCTTGACATTATCTCTCCTCCTTTTTACCCATAAAATTTCTACCCAATATAAGAAAATTTAAAGTTCCAAATAAAATGTTTGAAAAAGAAAAAAAATATATATATATATATCCATAGAGTTATAGTTAATAATTCTGATGTTGTTGTACATGAATTGAATTCAAACAATTAAATAATTTGATAATAGATAAGGGATCCTTATTTCTCTATGTCTTGGTCAGCATTCTCACTGATGTAATCTAAAGAGACTGACCACACACCTTAGAAGAATGAAGACTTATTTACTCATAATGTTTTGGTGTTTTGGAGATTCTTGGTTTAGTCCATGTAAGGCCAAGATCTACAGTTCAGGGTATGACAGCAGGAAGTAGAGAAGAGAGAGCACACAGATCTCCACTCTCATGTTTTAGAGGCCAGAAGCAGAAATAGCCAACAGGCAGAGAGATTCAAAGATATGTGGTGGCTAGAATGATCCATGTGGTAATGGATTAAAAGCAGACATATCAATATTAACTAGGTGTACCTTAATATGATTCAGATGGCTACGTTCAAACATTTATAGATATGGTTACATACATGGGATAGTTTGCATGCATATATTCTCTTGTTCTATCAGCTGAGAGTGCCTAGAAGCAAAGATACCCTAGTTGCACTGAGCACATCTAGTGTCAAGATTATGATTCCTAATGCCATTCTTCAATAAAAGAAACCAAGCTTCTTGGAGATGTATTTGATTCCAGGACTAGGGTGGGACTAAATAAAATGAGTCTGGTGATTCCACAGTTTGAGAAGTTAAAGAAATGCTCAAAACAAACAGCACAATATCTGTATTAATGGCAAAGTAACAGAGAAGTAAAATGGATAAGCTCTCAATGGCCAATGTACAATAATTTTAGCAACGAATAAGTTAACATGGAAATTGTATTATGACCCAAAATGCAGAGTAAATATACATGATTTGAAAGTATAATAAAGATGAGGTTTAAGAAATACATTAATAAAAAAGAATAAAAAGGAAACTGCAAATAATTTCTTTAGACTTTCTGGTTATATAGATTTTTCTGCTCTCACAAAGATGGAGTATAACTCTTCATTTCTTGAGTATGGGCTGCACATATTGATGCCCTTTCAAAGAGTACAGTATGAAAGAGAGAAAAAGGAGATTACAGTAAAAAAAATCTGACAAACATTGCCTTAGCAGGTGAACAAGTTCGGTGCCAATACTTGTATGTCATGTTGATAGTATATGCCTTTGATATCTCTGGACTTTGATTATCTCTGAACTATCCCTCCCCCAAACATATAAGTCTAGTTTAATCATTGAAAAAATATATGCAAGTACCATTTAAGGGATATTGTACAAAGTACATACCAGCATTCCTCAAAATGGACAACATTTCAGAAATAAGGAAATTATGAGAAACTGTCATAGCCAAGAGAATCCTAAAGAGACATGATAACCAAATGTAATATGGAATCCAGAAACAGAAAAAAATTAATAAAGGCATCTAAGTAAAAAAATATGGACTTTAGTCAATACATATGTATCAATATTAAGATAATGTACCATAGTTACATACAGGGTTAATAATAGGGAGAACTTTGTATGTCATAATATGATAATTCTTTGTATTTCTCTTTAATTTTGTCTAGAAATAAAAACTTTTCTAAGTTTTTAATTAATTTTAAAATAAATGTCTAGTTGATAGAAAGTGCTGCAATGGGACAAAAGTAAAATTTAGAGAGAATATTTAGAATGAGAGTTTGGTTGACGGAATTAAAAAGTGTGACCCAAAAGAAAGCAGATTTAAGGAAAGAAAAATAAAGTAACTTTTCTATTTTTTCTTAATCATTTTAGTCTTTGGTTAATAAATTAGGCAGAGCTAGAATTACACATAACATAAATATGAGTTAGTATAAGTAAAACTCCACCACTGAGAGTTCTTCAGGTGAATTCTATTTCCTTTGATCTTGGGATAGTGAGATGAAACCCTGAAACCACCCAAAATACATTACTTATTTCTTATCTCCCATGTTCAGAGTATCTCTTATATTTATAAATTCAGCTTTTATCTTGGAATTTGGTTTTGAGTGGTAGAATTATTAAGGCTGTGTCCTAGTCCAAGCCCAAGGCATACTTCTAAGACTTTTATTACCTGTAGTTTCCACCCAGGGCATTTTAAGAAAAACTGAATAATTCATTGAAAAAAGAAAATAAGAGAAACATATTAGGTCATTCCACTGCAGTACCTTTCAACAGAGTCTCTGGAATGACCAAAAACATCAAGGAAAATATTTAAGTAAATAGATACAGCTAATTTCTTCTGCTATGTTTCCAGGAAGCTGCCCTGGGTTAATCAACTGTGTGTAGCACAGTCATGGAGAAAATAGAGGTTGATTTCCTGGAATTTTTCTTAGGAGCATCCTTCCTTTAACACAAGGGAAAAATAACAGGGTCAAAATCAATTCCTAGGCCTTTCACAGAGATGGAGGGTGACAGCTGAATTTTTACCAAGCCGAATATTTCATGAAACGGAAAAAGCAACTGAAGACAGAGCTGATTCAGATTCATATTTTCTCCTTTCTCACTTAATGGTTATATGACCATCACATGACTGTCATTCTAACTTGTCTTAGATAGTAGGGATTCAGGAATGAGAAAAAAATCAAAGATATGAAAGATAGATGGGAAATGCGACAGGTAAAAATAATGTGTCTATGTAGTATGAATTGTGTACCTAGGACCATAAACGTTGCTGCCAAAAAGCCCGTTCATCCACTGGGGATGGAAGAGATTTCAGAAAGGATGTATTTGATCTAAAAACTTGAAAATAGCCTGGAGTGCTACAAGAGTAGGAAGAACAATTGAGGTTAAGATGGCAGGACATACCGCAGCGTGAAGTTGAGAGTTGATTTTCCAAAAGCTGACATTGTATTAGGGTGATTGCAGGAAATAAATTTAGAGTTAGACACATGCCAAGTTGTAAAATAAATTTTAGGCCCTATTAAGCATTCCGGACAGTAGGCAGTAAGGAGTAATTGAAGGGTTAAAAATGGAGTTAGGCCTTAACATTTAATAATTTTAAAGAACAGAGCGGGGTAATTATATTACTTGCTAATGCTTTTGTTTGCACTGCCACTAAACTTAATGTTGCAGGATTTATCTATAATGTTAAATAGTATGAGCTGATGGGAGTGTTGTGCTAACTGTAAAGATGTTATAGCTGTGAACTGCCTCCTTGCTAATTAATGTATGATGGTGGCACAAACTACAAATACATTCTATTCATCTGTACTCTATGTCTAAGTCTAGACTCTAAGTCTATGTTTTATGATATCACCAAATGGGAGCAAAGAAAACCAGTATCTTGTTGATTACCACCCAGGAGAATAGCTCTTTAGGCCTTTTTAACATGTATTCAACAAATATTTGTTAAATGATTATTATGTATAAAACCTAGTCCAGGGACCATTTATGCAAAGATAAATAAGAAGAGTTTTTGCCTACAGCAGCTGGCTGTCTTATTTGGTAAACATGCCAGGAAAATAAGCAAGATAAAGTGCAAAAGTTGTGGTGAGAATAGTTTGTAGAAGGGACAGTGAGAGTATTTGGGGAGAAAGAAGTTTTTTTTTTGTTTGTTTTGTTTTGTTTTGGTGGTACTGGGGTTCCTGGAAGCCCTTCTACCTCCGGGATACACTCCCACAGGCTACACTCCCAGACCTATTTTTTTTAACATTTTTATGTGGAAACAGAGTCTCTTAAGCTAGGGAGGCTGGCTTCGAACCAGCGCGATCCTCCTGTCTCCGCCTCCCAAGCAAGGGGATTACAAGTGTGCGCCACCACGCCCAGCCAGAAAGAAGTCATTTTGACCTCATTGGAAGCACCAGGCTGAGCTGTTTAGAAAAACACTTTAGATCAGTTGGTCTTTGAATTGAGTCTTGATTGTTAAGCTCATATGCAAGTAAAGCTCATATGCATTGAGTACATGGCTCAGGGCATTTTTCTAGGGAATGTAATACATTATGTACATGTGTGGGGAAGACATGGGTGAGTTCAGAAACTGCTGAGTTTATTTGTACAACACTACTACCCTATAGGGTACAACTCATAGCCCAGGCCGTGAGAATGCCCCCTCCCCAGCACTCACACACACACACATACACACACACACACAGAGCTCTGCAGTGCTTAACTGTGCAACTGCACTGTTCTCATGCTGTGAGGAATTCTACCTCTTCAGCAACCCAGTTTAAAAAGTTGTCTGAGCCAGGCATGCTGGTGCACACTTGTAGTCTCAGAATCTGCTAGGCTGAAATAGGAGGATTGATCGGGCAGGTTCTAAGTCAGCCTCAGCTACTTAATGAGGCTCTCAGCAGCTTAGTGAGACCCTGTTTCCAAATAAAATATAAAATATGTCTGAAAGGGGAGAGTAGCCTGGAGGTAGAAAGCCTCTGGGTTCCATCCCCAGTAAAAAAAAATAAATAAATAAAGTTGCCTGAAACCAAGCCCATGGTGTGCTGTTACCATCTTATCTTCTTCCTTGACTAGCCTCCTATTTCTTTAAACTATAGGATCATTTTTCTTTGTTTCATCTGAATATTTAATTTTTCTTGTGGCATTTATCGAATACTTTATCCATCCTATAATAACATTAATTTTCCAATTATCAGTTTTATTTCAGAAATCTAGCCTCTTCAAGGGATTGGATTTGTATGCCCTATCAATACCCAACTACTGAAAATATAATTTTGATAATGGAGAGTATAGGTTTCCTCTCACTGATCTGTTTAATTTCTTTCTTTTCCACTTCCTTGAAGTAGACCCATTTTTAAATGAGCTTGCCATGTGATTTAAAACAAATTCCTTAGGATTATGTGTATGACTGATGAGACAGAGTAGAAAGAAATACGATTTTATGTAAAATGGAGACACATTGGGAAGGAAAGAGAGATATAGTTTTAAAATCTGAAATTTTTGGTTAATAGAACTTGGTTATTTACAAACAAAAAGCCAGGCCTACACTTTTAAATCAAAATAGGCTGGCTCAGAAAAGTTCTGAGGTGACTAAAACCTGAGCTTCATCTTTTGTCAAAGTTCTACCTGCCTCCTGTAAGATCCACAAAAAGGTCACGCCTTTTTGTTAAAGATCCCTCACTGCACTCCAGCATCATGGCTCTGCTGATTGGGATTCTTATCTAATGGAGTTTCCACCATTTGTGAACCAGAAAGCTTCAAAGGAGCCCATCTCTAGTAAGCCGCATAAAAAGGTAGATCTCTGAGCGATGTGGAGCCATTCTGCCATTTTTTCTTTGAGCCTTTTTTTTTTTTTTTTCCATCACTGGGGTATTTGGGACCATTTGGGGGCAACTTGGTCTCTTTTCACATGGCCATTCTCATGCTTTTCAAGATGGCCAGTGTTATGGTTTTAACTATTATGGTTTGGGGGGAAACTGTCTGTCCCCGGGGACCTCTGTTGGGCTCCCAGAAACTGTTGCCATAAATGCGGGTTCTTGTCCAGAACTAGGATAGATATAGACTAGTCCGAACTCTTGCTGAAGACTTAAAGGAGTTTATTATTACAAAGATAGAAATACAAGTTGTAACTGTTATGGCACCATTAGAAAGAGGGAAAGCTAGGGCTTGAAGCACTTCGCCACTGAGTGACATAGTGGGATGACTCCAACAAGTCGCCTGAGTTCAAAATATAAAATAGCGTTTTATAGATACAAAGACCCCATCTTATTCTACTATGTAATCCCATGACCTAGGTGTAAGTCTACCCCTTAACTCCTTGCAGACCTCTTTTTTTATAAGCCTAGATTTCTTTGTTAAGACCAGAATGATTCACAAGGTCAAGGGCCAAGTGGTATCTGCTCCCCTTTCACAAAGGTCTGTACCCTCCTCCCATACTCTTGGGGAATTATTAACCTCTTGCTAGATATCATTTATTATTCAAACCTGTTTTTAGAATGTGAAAGTCCTAGGTCCCATCTCTATCTACTTGCTAATTACTTTTAGTGAGAGTACTTTGCATTATAGCAGCTACCCTAGTGTCTGGCAGTAACCAGGCCCTAACTGCCTTTTCTTTTACAGATCTTAACTCCATTTTCTATAAACTGATTTTAAAATATATATATATATATATATATATATATATATATATATATATATATAACCAAAACTTTTTTTCAAATATTTTAAGGTATTTTATAATACTGGTACAGCCAGCATTTTTCTTGAAACTGTATCTTTACTTTACTTGAATTAAATCATCTGTCTTTATCTCTGACTGGTGCATATTGAAATTCTTTTCATCATGGAAGCCAAGAACCCACAGAAGTTATTATGTTTTCTCATGATAAGACTGAAAAATATATCGATTACTTAGTTGAGGAGGTAACTCACCTCCCTCTAATACTTAACATCCCCACTATAAATATTTAATGACTTTCCACTTATTTGTGTATCTTATTTGTTTTGTTATGGTTTTCTGCATTTGAATTTTAATAATTTTATTATTTATTATTATGTATTTGATAGACTGTTGTTTTTGCAAACGGGATTTTTATAGATTTTGTTAGAAATAAATTTTCATGGCATCAAAAACTGCGCATTCTTGAAAATTGTTTAGCTAGGTGATTTTAATATTTTTTTGCAAATCACGGTGCTGGCAGGTATGTGAGTACACCTGAGGGAGAGTCTTGTGGGCCTTATGTATTCATAACACAAGCTTCTGCATTGTATACCTATTGAGGGGCGATAGCTTCACAGTGTTTATTCATGGTCAGCCACTGGAGACAGCTGAGAAAGAGTTGAAATTTGCAGGTTTTTAAGAGATGCTAATTTTACAAAGGAATGTGAACTTCTGCAAGGTTACAAGATGGTGGCTTTACAAAATGAGTTTCAGTTAGGCTATTCTTTGAATTAAAAAAAATTATTATATTTTCTAATACATAAAATTATGGCTGTTTGAGTGATTTTTCTGTGCTTTATCACTTCATTCAATGTTCTCATTGTCATGGGAAAACACAATAACTTCTGTGGGTTCTTGGCTTCCACAGCAAAAAAGATTTTCAACATGCGACAGTCAGAGATAAAGGCAAAGGTTTTACTTAAGAAAAGAAGGATTCAAGGAGCAGGGCAGGCCAGCTTAAGAGGTAGAGAGTATCTGGGCAGGAGCAAGAGGGTTTTTAGTTCTTCTGTAGAACTTCCAGGAGCTGTTGGGTGGGGTCCCTCAGTGGAGGTCTGAACTTCTCTTAATCTTCAGGTTCTACTGGCAATAGAGGAGCTGGTTGGGGGAGGACAAAGGTTGATGTCCCAACCTCTGTACTTTCTCCTCTTTGTTTACTAGGCATTTCAGGAATTTTAGGTGAAAAAAGGGGCCAGTGTGATTAAGAGTGTGGGACCATTCTGCCTGAAACACATCCTAATAAGAGTACGAGATTATGACCTTTCCAAATTTTAAAACAATATTTTCCTTTCCTTTCCAGTTCTTCTCGTTTTCTACCTGAAATAAATTTTCATGGCATCAAAAACTGCACATTCTTGAAAATTGTTTAGCTAGGTGATTTTAATATTTTTTGCAAACCACAGTGCTAGCAGGTATGTGAGTACACCTGAAGGAGAGTCTTGTGGGCCTTATGTATTCGTAACACAAGCTTGAATGATCTCTACCTGAAATTTTATTTCTTCTATTCTACTTTGTCCTCATTACTTACATTTCTTTATTTGATTGACTTGATGTCAGCAAATTGACTGCTTAGTATAGTTGATCGCTTCTAGTGAATTATCATTAAGAAGAACAATATCTGATAGGTTATTTTAAGTATTTTTATCAAGTTAAAGAAGATTCTTTTTAATATATGCCTAGTATAATTTTTTATATTTTCATTATGACTTTGTATCTGTAGACAAAAGATTTGTATTTATACTTTTTTATTCTATTCTAACTATCCTCGTGTGTCTTTGTGTTGTTTGAAACAAATTTTCATGGTGTTGTAAAAAAAAAGACACATATTTAAAGTGGTTTGGCAAGAAAATTTTACTTTTTGTTAAAAGAGACACTACCAACAGTAAAATTAGGTAGCAGAAACAATGTGGTATAAAACTACTTAGTATTTTATTTTCACCATTGGCTTCTGTGCTGTGCTCCTATTAGTGAGAACTTAGTCTCACCTTCTTGATGGCCTGAGCTGAAGAAGATCCTAGGGGAGGTTGACACTCACAGTTTCCAGGAAATGCTAACTTTACAAAAAATAAAAGCCCACACATGGTTACAAAATGGTGGTTCTACAAATTGGAACTTAAGTTAAGCTATTCCTTGACAGAAAAGATCTAATTATATTCTCACAGTATCAAAATTATGCTTAGTTTATAAGATTAAACTAATATTTCATTCATCTTTCTATTTGCTAAATATCATGCAAATTTGATTTCATTCTCAGATAAAACCTATTTATGTAACCTGAGGATTCAATATTACCTAATTATAGAGACTAGATTTAAAAAAATTGTCTGTGGTACTTAGCCTACTTCAGTTTTTAAGTTTTTATTCAGTTATATTTATTTAAAACTTTTAAAGCTAGGCATAGTTGTACACACTTGTAATTCCAGCTGAGACAGGAGGATTGTAGGTTCACAGCCAGCTTCAGCAACTTAGTGAAGCCATCTGCAACTTAATGATACCCTGTTTCCAAATGAAAGAATAAAATAGGTCTGGGGGTAGTCCAGAGGTAGAATGCCCCCCCTGGGTTCCATCTCTATTACCACCAAAACCAATTTTTTTTCTGTAAAATCATTCATCTACATTTTCAAATATATTTACATAATATTTTAAAAAATGTTACATCTTTTTGTATTTGTTTTATTCTCTCATTCTTTATAATGTTTTTCTTTCTGCTACTGACAATTTTAAACAAGTGACCATTTTATTTATTTATTTATTTACTTATTTATTTATGTATTTATTGTGGTACTGGGAATGGGACCCAGGAGTGTTCTATCTCTGAGCTACACCACCCAGTCCTATTTTTTATTCTTTATTTTGAACCAGAGTCTCACTCAGTTGCAAAAGGCCTCACTAAGTAGTAGCTTACGCTATCCACGAACCATGATCCTTCTGTCTCAGCCTCCCAAATGCTGGGATTACAAGTGTGTGCCACCACACCCAGTGTAGTGCAAGTGACAATTTGAAAAATTTAGCTTTACTGAGTTTATTTTGTTTTCTGTTTTGTTAATTATTTTTGTATGATTTTTCTTGTAAATATTTTCTCTTAATTTTTAATTTGAATTCTTAGTTTACTTTCAATATTCTTTTTCCTAGAAATATATGTAAACTATGTTTCTTTCTAATAGTTCCACCATTTAATATTTTTTTTGTATGATTTTGTTTTGTATACGAAGGATGTTGTGCTTACATGCACAAGTGTTTTAAAGACTAACATAATATTTGCAAATCCTCATAAGCCCTATCTTCCATTTTCTTATAATTTTTACTGGTGCATTGTAGACATACATTTTAATGGAGCACAAGATGGTAGAGATATACTTGCACACAGCACTCATTTAGCCCTTCCTCAAATCCCACCCTATTTTCTCCCCCATCCTTCCTTCTCATGTTTGGCTTAGTGATTGCCTTTGATATGTTTGTGAATGTACATTGAACACGTTACAGAACTTCCCTCTCCCCTCCTCCCATCCCCTTAGTTAGACCTCCTTATTTACTCCTCTATGGTTTCTCTTTCTTTTTTAAATCATATTTTCTTCATGTGGTACTCCCCTCTTACATCCTATAGCATTCCCAGCTTGGCTGCACTATCCACAATCAACCTTGTCTCCTTGAGCATTCATGACTCCTTCCATGTGACTTTTTCTTTCTGAGACCAGAAACCATGACAGACATGTCAGCCTTTCCATAGCTAAATACATGGGCTTAACTCAGTAGCTTGTTTCTAATTTATAAGCATGAATCATTACTTTTTATCCCATGATTCTTATCTATAGGTATTTTCTCTTTTGTTTCATCTTTTGTTCTTTTGGGGCAACAGTAAGATGAGATCGGATAATCTAAAGTCATAGTTGTACCAGTATTGAGAATGGCCTAGGAAGATTTGAGAAAGCTCTGATTATTAATATATTTCAAAAATAATTGTGTCAAAATGGCGGCAGACCTGGAGAAAGGCTTTGCTTTGATCAGGAAGCAAAAAACTATTGAAACTTAGATTGACTTAGCTAAATGTAATTATCAAGTCAATAGGAGAGGAGAACTAGGCCTTTCTCTATCTAAAGACAGATCTACATGATTAGATAAGCTAGCTAGATCAGGAGGAGGGGTTGACCTTAGTGAAAGGAGACACCTTGCCACACCTTGCTGGGGGAGGTTCCTTACAGGGACATTCACTACATCAGAATTACACAAACAAGATGGAGGTCATGGGTATAAAAGTCTGGTCCACATGCTGTATCCTGGGGGTGGTGAGTTGGCCTGGACCACCCTTTCCCCATGCTATTCTGGCATGGTGCTATAACTATTTCCTGTATTTCTGTCTTTTTAATAAACTTCTTTAAATCTTCAGCAACTGTCCGAGCTATGTCTATTTATACTTAGCTCAGGATAAGAACCCATGGTTTTTTTCTGTTTTTGGTTGTTTTGGGTTTTGTTGTGGTTTGAGAGAAATTGTGTCCGGGACCCTAACAGGGGTCCCCAGGAACAGTTTCCCCACAACCATATTCTCTCAAACCGTATCGTATTTGGCGCCCACGAGGGGCTGACTTTGTTTCAGGTCATCACACTATGTCACTCTGTGGCGTGGTGCTTTAATCTCTAACTTTCCCTCTTTCTAAGGGTGCCAAACTGTATCAATAGTTGTTGGTGAGATTGGCTGTTTCTGGCAGGCTGTGAGAATATAATTAGATTTTTCTATCAAGGAATAGCTTAACTTAGTCTTCTTGTTCTGGAGATCCTGGGCGGGTCCACATTGTTATTGCCTTTAAATCAGAGGATCTTACACATGAACTTGAATATATAGCTAATTTTTCTCCAGGAGGAAATGCTAAGGAGTCATATCAATAACTTACTAGGCCTTAAAAAGTTAGTGGCATATTGTCATTAGTCATTACATA
Source organism: Muscardinus avellanarius (assembly GCF_963383645.1). Lineage (NCBI taxonomy): Eukaryota > Metazoa > Chordata > Mammalia > Rodentia > Gliridae > Muscardinus > Muscardinus avellanarius. Next base: position 122,903,624 of record NC_137791.1, read on the forward strand.
TTTGTGAAAACAACCAACTAATAAATGGGCCTTCCTCCCTTTGGTTTAAAATTAGAAAACTGAGCAAGAAGAGTAAAACTACTGGAACTTGAATCCCTGTTACCAGCCTCTGAAATCCAATTCTTTTTTCAGTATATGATATTGCTGTTCAGATAATCTAATTCTGTGGAACATGCCTACAAAAGGCCTGAATGAAGAAACCAGATTGAATCTATAAACCTAATTCAAGCTGGAAAGATCTGAAAACTGATCTGAAACTGAAAGCCACATTGCTTAGCATTGTTGCACTTTCTGCCTGGCGTGTTGTGTCATCTTCCTTGTCCTTTCCTAAATGGGAGAAAAGGAGATCAGAACCAAGGTCATTTCCTCTGCCAAGGTCTCAAGGGGTGAGGCATTATCCATGGGGACTAGTGTAGCCATAACATCTGGGGTCAAAAGAGGAGCTACTGCGGAAGGGGGAAACCTGAGTTTTCACCTCTTTTCTCTAACAACTTAGAAAATATCTGTGTATTGCTAAGTCTTTCACATGCTTTTGTTTTGATTTGCTAGTTTTTACCCAATTAAAGAGACACCTTACAGATAATCAATAATCATGGGTCTTTTTTTGGTTTTATTTATTTTTTGCTTCTTAACATAATACACACTGTATAGTACTATTGAAGTCACCAAGAAAATTTTTGCTTTTAATTGTTAGAGAAACTGGTACTATTATCTTATTAATAGCAAACAGGATGTCATTTAGGACTTCCTCAAGTTATTGAAACTAAAGTAACACATAACAGACCGAGAACCATCAAAACAGCCCTTGAGATTTCAGAAGATTCAGGTCCTGGGCAAAAAAATGGCCATGAGACAAATGCTACCTAAGAAATAAGATAATAAGAGAGGATTAGATAGGTTGGTAGGTAATAATACCAACCTAGGGCCCTGAGTTCATTCACTTGATATAGAAAGTTTCAAAAATAGAAAGTTAACCAGATTAAGGCAAGAAAACACTAAGACACATCAAATAGAAGTAAAGATCAAAGAAGAAACAAAACCCAGAAAATCAAATGCCACTCACAAAAAGGAGAGCAAAGGTTTTTCTAATAAAGAACAAAATATTTGTGAAACAGTAGGGGGGTATATTGACAGTTTAATACTAAAAGGCTAAAATCATTTAAAATACATTTTGGTTAATGGATTTGTTTTATTAGAACATTTCAAAGAGGAAAAACAAGGACATAAATGGTAAAGAAAGGTTGTGATGAATTCACACTTCTAGACATGAATATTTTAGGCTAACTTACTCTACTATTATTTTGACCATTGGGGGACAGTCCAGACTAACTTAGAGCAGGACCAATGAGTCTGCAATGGGACTTGATTGTGTAGAGAATTATGCAACTTCTGTACATGGTGTCCTCCTAAGAAATCAGTTATGACACCAATTGCCAATATTTTAAAGATAAACCTATTTTAAAGAGAAACCGGTAAGGACTAACATAATGATTTATTAAATAGAAGAGCCTCATTTCTTTATAATGTTAAATGAAGTTCCAAGGGAAGCCATATAGATGTTTTCTTTTGTGCATAGCAAGGATATTGATTCTGCCCGGTGGTGTGCTTTTCAGTATGTTTTGCCATTATGGTCCTTGTTGTGCCTGAGGAATTGATATGACCCAGTGATTGGTTATTTTTAAATCAGAATACAATAAAAATTCTGTGGTATTTGGTGGCATTAAGTGTTAGTTCATGAATTTAATAATTTTCCCAAGACCTAGAAGATACTCTAAAATGAGCTCATTAAGTTTGCTTCAGCCACTAAGGTTGAGAAGTCAGGCACAATCCTGAGAAATAGTTTGACCATGCAAAGTTCCACTAGGGAGCTTCATAAAATTCAGTAAAGATAGTTGTTTTGGGGGATAAAAAAATAAAAAAGACAATCTGAAGAATAATTGGGTTTGGGAATAACATCAAAATAAATTGTAGGAGTCTAATTTATTATAACCCCAGCAGGGTGAAGATCTATAACACTGAGCTTTATAAAACACACATTGGTTTTAAAAATTGATTCAGGAAATAGTCTTGGAGCAGGAAATTGTTGGTGACAAGCACTCTCCTGGGATGCCGTTTGAGGTCAGGGGCCGTGCCCTCGTCACCATTGTGTGCTTAGCACCTAGTGCAGTACCTGGTGTGAAGTCCAGCCTGGGCTGATAACGGAGACAATCAAAGGAGGAGCAAAAAGGAGGAGAAACCTTGGACCATGGTGACAGTGCTCTACAATACGCATATTCTCCTCTGGGAGAGGAACAAACATGCACAGTTGCTTTGGTCTGCAAAGTAAGGTCCTAAAGTCCAATGAAAAACCATGAATATCAACGATAGAGATCGAAAACTTAAATGAAAACTTCAGATTAACAAGTTCTAGTTTGCAGATGTATGCCAACTCTGAATTCTAGAGTCTTAATATTTAACATAGGAATTAGATTACTTTGTTAAGGTTACCATTACAGAGTACCACAGCTTGAAGGCTTCAACAACAGGAATTTATTTTCCTTTAGTTCTAGAAGTCTAAGACTAAGATCTGGCTACACAGGCTTCTTCAGGCTTCTTCAGGTCTTCTTCAGGCTTTCTGACAGCTGATTTCTCACCATATCCTCCAAGACAAAGAAAGGAAAGAGGGAGAGGGAAAGGAAAGAGCAAGAGGAAGAGAAAGAAGAAGAGAGAAAGAGAGAGAAGAAGGAGAAGGAGGAGGAGGAAGAGGAGGAGGAGGGAGAGGGAGAGGGAGAGAATCTCTCTGTCCTATGAGGTTATGATTCTATTGAATGAGAGACCAGTCTTTGTAATCTAATTTAAGTCTAGTTATCTATTAAAGTCCTATCTCCAAAATATAGTCATATAGTGAATTAGGGCTTCAACATGTACATATTTCTGGGGGGGGTTCAAATTAGTCTATATAGCAAAAATAATACATTCTAATTTTAGTGAAGTTATAAAAATGGATAGACTAGATAGATATATTTTCTTCTAATGTATCCCTATAAAATATAGATTGGAATTGACCATGAAGTAAAGATAAAAAAAAAAACACCTATAATAAACATTTTCTTTGATTTCTTGGCTAAAGGTATTTATTTTTAAGGTCTCAGATTTAAATAAAAATTTATGAACCTAGAAAGCAAGACTCTGAGTCTTCATATGAAAAGTAATGAGAGGGATTTTGTTTGTTTTGTTTTTCCATTTTCTTTCTCTAGAGAACTAGTTTGTGAGACGGCACTGTAGGAATAAGAATTTAATAGCATGCCATTAAAGAGAAAGACAGTCTCATGATAAAATGGCTATGTACTTAAAAGTAAAGTTTCCCCAAATCAAAAATTAAGTGACATGGCTATACCACCTTGATATTTAATCTTTTGGAATGGGTAAAAATATGAACATAAGGTTTACATGTCATAATAAAAATTTGCCATTGAAATGGAGATTAATAGTTCTTTGGCTAGAATATGAGAGTTTTGCAAAGCTTTCATCTATGCAGCTGCATTTGAGGTGAATTTGCACTTCAAGAAAATCCCCGAGTATAGTTTTACAAATGTTGGAACTAAGAACTGGTTTTTCATCATCTTAAAAGGGATTTTGAAAATTGTGCTAAGGGTAACTGAAATTAAATATTTGCTCTATATATTTCTTCATCGGGGGAGAAGTTAGTTAAATAATGGCTTTTTAGATGACACTATTTTGACCTCAAATTGCCTTGGTTGTGAGGGATAAGTTAATGGAATGTTGAAAATTAATGCCTATTCCTGTGCATCAGATCACAGGTAGGTAACAGCACTTTCCACATGGTAAAGACTCTATGTAGACTGGAGCAGTGCCTGATCTCTGTAGTGCCTTCTGTCATGGGTTCTCCAAGTCCCAGTTTCATTAGTCTAAATGCAACTCAATTTTGTTTTGGGAAGAAAGCACAATTCTAACATGTAAATCCCTAGCACTTATAAAGCATGAATAAATAAAAATAAAGAAGTACATAATGCTAACCCAGTGGATGACTTCCAGTAATAGTTTAGAGATAATAATTTGGCATGCTAAAACTAATAAAAATGTTAGCAGAAAGAGTGCAAATGCAAAACATAAGGAGGGCAGCACAGGACAGAGCTTTTCTTATTTTATTCGATGGTCTTGCTTCCCCTTCACGTGGAGCTCTCTTCCCTCTGCTCTGGCCCCTTCTTTTATCCTCATTGGCCTTGAGACAGCCTCTGCATGAAGATATTATCATTTCAGAGGATGTTATTAGGAAAAAATTCCTTTTAGTGAATCTAAGCAATTATGGGAGGGAGGATAGACATTTACAATTTCTAGTGTCAGAATCACTCTTTGGTTTTGCAAAGACTGTTCCAGGAAATAAGAACCTGGGGCATGCACTGTGCACCTACCTGGAGTCCAGGAAATTTATCTTTTGTATTTTGCTGTGATTATAGTAAAAACAGCATGAACATGTTATTTGTCCCATCTGCAGACTCTGAGTTAATAGGGCTGTGGAGCAGCAAATTGCTAGGTGCAATGTGGCAGTTTCAAAAACAACAGTAATAATAATGGAAAATTTTGAGTAGTTGACAAAGTTCTCAAGGGCATTTTTTTCATCTTGCCTTTTCTTAGATAGAAATAATGCAAATACTTCCCATTGGTTTATTTCATGAAAGCAATACTTAAAGGGAGTGTTTTTGCCCAGGGTACCCACCATTTATCTGATAAATTTCTTCTTTGTTATACTTTTATTGATGTATTATAGTCTGGCATCATAATGTAGTTCAAAATGGCAAGGACATACATGCATACAGTAGTTAAGAGCGTCTTCCAAGCAGCTTTTTCAATCTTTCCCCTTCTCCATGTGTGATATTGAAATTAGCATTGGTAATTTCACATATGTACATAACTTCAGTGGAAATGTTCCCTTTATTGATTCCTTCCTATTGATTCCTTCCCCTAACCACCACCAGCATTCCTCAAACCTTCTCCATCCCTCCCCTGGTATATTTTCTCCATTATATTAAGTCTCTTTCTTCAGCATATGAGAGAAAACATATGATCCCCCTCTTTTTGTGATTGGTTATTCTCACTTAATATAGTGGTCTATACATCTATCCATTTTCCTGAAATGGCATAATTTACTTTTTCTTTATTGCTAAGTAGATTTCCATTATGTGTATATTTAATAATTTTGTAATCCATTCATTCAACAGATGAATGGATTACATCTGGGTTGTACATCGTTTGATGGATGGATTATACCTAGATTGGTTCCATGCTTTGCTGTTATGAATTCTGCTGGTATATATGGATATGCATATATCAGTATAATATTCTGATTTTAGTTCCTTTAGAAAGATACATAGGAGCAGTATAGCTGAATGGTATGGTGGATCCATTTCTAATTTTCTGAGTAATCTTTAAATTGATCTCCATAGTGGCTGCACTAATTTTTAATTCCACCAGCAGTGTACAATAGTTCCTATTTCCCTGCATTCTTGCCAGCATTTGTGGTTGTTGATATTCTTGATGATTGTCTTTCTAATCTGGGTTGGATGGAATTTATGCATATTTTTGATTTACATCTCCCTGATTGTTAATTACATTGAACATTTTTTTTTCGGGTCTGGGGATGGAACCCAGGGGCATTCGACCTCCAATCTACACTCCCGGCCCTATTTTTTATTCTTTATTTTGAAATAGGGTCTCACTAAGTTGCTGAGGGCCTCACTAACCGGCTGAGGCTGTCCATGAACCGCGATCCTCCAGTCTCAGCCTCCCAATTGCTAGGATGACAATCATGCACCACCACGCCTGAGTACATTGAACATTTTTTATATATTTATTGGCCATTTGTATTTCTTCTTTAATGAAGTGTCTATTTAGTTCAACTGCCCATCTCTTTACTAGGTTATTTGTTTTTATAGCATTAAGTCTTTTAAGTTCTTTGTATATTCTGAATTTAGTCTTCTATCCGATGAATAGCTGGTAGATCTTTTCCCATTGTGTAGACTCTCTCAACTCTTCATAAATTTTGGATTCTTCTACATAGATGTCAATTGTCTACCAAGTCTGGTTACTCCATAGTCCTGTCCATAATTCTCAGTCTTCTGTGGAGCCTCCACATAATTCTTCCAAATATCAACTTGCTTTGCTACAAAGTGTGAAAATCTTATCTTAAATTTCTTTTTTTGTTCACGAATATTATATATTCTAGCAAAATGGCAAAAGTTGAACATTTTAATGCCCCCGTTTCTATTTTTTAAATCTGAACTTCTAAAGGACAGTATGGAAATCAAATCTTTACTCTTTCTTCATTATTTACATTTTCCCATAGTTTTATATCTTCTTCAGGAAAAAGGACCAATAAGAGCCTACAGTATTTAAATTAGTAGTCATTTGTAAGAAGTAAGGAGGAAAAGTCAGGAAATAAAGTGAACACCCCAGTTTTTAGTGAATAGTTAGGTAATATAAAGAATTTTTTCTATATACCCTGACTGAGAAATATGTTTGATACATTTGTCAAAAAGGTAGTAAAAAGATGGCCTCCATATGCCCATTTCTTAGAACATGTTTATCTTTTGCTCCATTGTGAGGTAACTGTTTATTATGATTTACTCCATATCTTCTTCATGTCAGAACCCAAAATAAAATATTGCTAGCCACTTGTCAAAAAGCTCAGGTTTCAATTTGCAAATGGCTAATCTTTTCCACTTTTATTTCATTAATTGAAGCAAGTCACATGACCAGTCCTAATGATGTTGAGACTGGAGAATAGGATTCTCTTTTGGAAAGTAGCAGCAAGTATTTTTGAAATTTATACCACTAGTTTTTGATGCTGGCTGTGAGCCAAGCACTGTCATAGGCATTTACAAATGCTAATTCAAATTCTCAAAATACTCTTAGAGTATGGAAACTTTTAACTTTTATTAAGGAGGAAGAAGAATGCTCAGAAATTTAAGTATGCTCACACACTTAAGTAATCAAAGAGCCTAGAGTTGGATCCAAAATGACTGACTAGATAGATATCCAGATTCTACCAATAGTCTGGGCTATGTCTTAAACAGTGTACTTATGGGAATCAGTATTCTCCTTGAAGGGACAGAAAAAGGGGAAGAAATCCCAGCAGCTCTTCAAAAACGACGAGTGAGTAACTCAGCTCATGAACTTATTTGTAACTCATTCTTAAAAAAATGAAATCTACTCTCAAAAATTATCTAAGTTAAAAGAATTGTCATTAACATTATGTTAAAAAAGATTAGTCAGTCACAAAAAGTAAGAAATCAGATGCTCTTCCCAATATGCTGAAGCTAGGAAGAAAAAGGGTCATAGGAGGAACTCTAGACAAAAAGGAGAAACCATAGATGAGCAAATAAGGAGTCCTACCTGGGGGTGACGGGAGGAGGAAAGAGGAAAATTCTCTTATGTACATGATGTACATTTAAAATGTACCCAAATCAATCACTAATCCAAACATGAGAAAGAGGGAGGGGGAGGAAATGTGCAGGGGAATTGGGGAAGGGCTGACTGGGTTCTGTGTGCATGTATGCCTCTAACATCTTGTACTCCATTAAGATGTATGACTAAACAGCACCAATAAAAAGTTAAAAAATAAAATCATCATCAGAGAGAGTAAATAAAATTCATTAACAAGAATTAATAGCTACAATAACACAATCTCCTACATTGCAGACCAACATAATGAAACTAGTTTTCACTCATGTAACTGTTGGGAGCATTTCTAGAGGGTTGGAATCTTTCCTTCATAGTGCAGGTTTCCAGGTTTCACCCGCATTGTTGCTTTACCATCTGCTATGGTCCTCTGTATTCTAGAGAGGAAATAAATGAAGGTAAAGAAATTATATTTGCTTCTCATCCACCTTACATATATTATTTCTACTCTCCCTCTATTATCAAGAACTAGTCATGCTCCTAGATAGACTTTCTAAAAAACGTGGTTCCTGATTCAGCAGTCAGGAAGAACTCTACCTTATGGAAGAGAGTTCATGAATTTTTAGGAAGCCTCAAGGTACATCTGTCACATAGGACCTCATCATTTTTAATAAGGATACAGAGTAGAAAATGAGGTAGTACCAAGGAGAGATGTTGATGCATTTCAGTATATGAATGCTTATCCTGACTTTTTCTCCAAATGCAACTAATAATATAAAACAAAATGTCAATAAATTTATTATGGTGGATGTCCAGATAATTAATTATATACTATCAAGAATATAAAATCAAGTATGATATGTTTTCTGCCCTTAAAGGGATACCATGGGCTTCTAGAATTTGAAGTATGATCCAGGGAAAAAAAGGGAGTCTGTTTAGATATTAGCCATAGCTGACTAGGTAGATGGAGAGCCTCATTCTTCTGACCTGTGAAATGTGAACAATAATAATACCTGTCCCATAAGATTGAGGTGGGGTTAAAATTAAAAAGCTGTTATAAAGCCCCTCTCTCATTCTATAACTCATAGAAACTTGAACATACAGATATTAGCAGAACCTGTTTCTGAGCATGAAATGCAAATTTAGGAAAATTATCTGCTTCCATTTACATAACCATGTCAAAATGTCATATAAATGTGTAGCTCCTAGAATTCATATGCAAAGATGATTCCAGTAAGTTTGCTCTTTACTTTTCCCTGATTTCCTAACTTGTTAAGACTTCCAATTTAAAGACTTCATCCAGAATTAGGAAATCCAACTACCAGGACAGTGGGAATTGATGCTCTGCTTGTCCTTTTCCAATGAACTCAGGACTAAAATGCGGGAAAAGAGTCTGAATTACCATAGCGTTCTCCAGAGGAAAGAAACAATTTTTTAATTGGGTCTATTGTTAATGTTCCCTTTAATTTCTAAAAACAGGGCTTTTCAAATTTGTCCGATAGTAAAAGTTACCTTCTATGATAAGTACATTAAAAAATTTATCCAAATCTAGATTTTAAACTTGAGTGTGCATTCAAATCTCATAAAGCGTTATTAAAACAGATTTTTGGGTGCCATCCCCACACAGTCTTAGTGGGTCCAAGGGTGAGGGAGTGCTGAGGATTTACACCTATGACAATTCCCAGAACCACAGGGCCTAAAGCTGCTCATTCAAATCAACCACCCATGCACAGCTAAAATTAAAAGCACTGTCCTAAGATCAAAGGCTTCCAGAAGGGATAGCTTTTTATTTATTTTTTCTCTTTTTATTAACACCTGGTCCTTGAAACTGGAATTTGGCCAAAAATGCTCTTGTAACTAACTGCTTTCCTGTGGCTTTTCAGTGTGTTTACCAAAGGCTCTTTGAGATTTTAATTACCCTTAATCCCTCCTTCTGGTCTTTTACTGTTTGTCTCTCTTTATCCCTTAGTTCCCTAGTGGGACCCAGAAGAGTGTTTGGCCAAAGCATTGGAAGGGGAAGAAACAATGTCTTCTTTCTGCACTTGTGCCCTCCTGTAACAACCTGTAGGACTCCACCAAACTACCTTCTTTTTCTAAGGTTCTTTTTCCTCACCAGTAAAGTTGAAATAATAACATCTTACCTGTTTATGGTGAACAAGTAAAGGTGCTTAGTTCAAAGTAGGCACATAGTAAATATTCGCTGCCGCATCCTCCCCGCTTTGCCTCTCGCATGTCTCTCTCTTTCCTCTCTTCTTCCTTTACATCTCAACCTGTCCCCACTGGAGAGAACGGACAGGATCTATCCTCTCTTGGTTCTCTACTCCTAACTTATATTTCCATACGCCTGCCTTTTGGATTATATCTTGTTTCCTTATCTGATAAACAGCTATCAATCTTCAGGTTCTGAGAATCTGACCAGATGCCAAGCACCCCAGATCTTACTTTTTCCATTTTTAAAATGAGATTAGAAAGCAACATCAATCACTTTCTAAATAAGATAATACAAATTTTTATTTCTTAGCAGACATTCCCCATAGTAATTATTAATAATGCTCACTAATACTGTCCTCCATTTCTTTTTGTAGTACATTTTTGTCATAATTATGGTATAGCTAATATAAAGATGCAAATTATGAATAGCACAAAATGACTGCTTGTTTTCAAAGCTCAAATGTCTGATTACCATATGATTAGGTTAACTAGTGCAATTTGAGTAATAAGGATCTACTAAAGCTGGCATGAGAGATAAAATCAACACCTATGCTTTTAGTTCTCATTCTGTATCAGGTCTTATCATTGGAGACCTTAGATTTTAGTAGATATGCCTGGTCATACTGTATTGAGACCAGAAACTAATAAGCACAATTATCTTTGGGGCTTCAACACAGTCATATCCCCATGACATTTTGTTCAGTGATGGACTACATATATGATGGTAGTCATATTCAAATTTCTTATTGCATACTCATAACCTTGTAAAGTTTTAGTAAATTTATTCATTCATCTTTGTGACAATACTGCTATATAAATAAACCTACTGTGCTGCCAGTCATAGGTATAGCACATACAATTATGTATAATGCATAATATTTATAATGGTAACAACCAACTGTGTTAATGGTTTGTTTTTTAGCATATTTTTATCATTATTTTAAAGCATACTCTTTCTACTTATAAGACAGATATTTACTATAAAACTACATGCCATGTTACATGATTAGGTTAACTAGTGCAATTTGAGTAATAAGGATCTACTAAAGCTGGCATGAGAGATAAAATCAACACCTATGCTTTTAGTTCTCATTCTGTATCAGGTCTTATCATTGGAGACCTTAGATTTTAGTAGATATGCCTGGTCATACTGTATTGAGACCAGAAACTAATAGGCACAATTATCTTTGGGGCTTCAACACAGTCATATCCCCATGACATTTTGTTCAGTGATGGACTACATATATGATGGTAGTCATATTCAAATTTCTTATTGCATACTCATAACCTTGTAAAGTTTTAGTAAATTTATTCATTCATCTTTGTGACAATGCTGCTATATAAATAAACCTACTGTGCTGCCAGTCATAGGTATAGCACATACAATTATGTATAATGCATAATATTTATAATGGTAACAACCAACTGTGTTAATGGTTTGTTTTTTAGCATATTTTTATCATTATTTTAAAGCATACTCTTTCTACTTATAAGACAGATATTTACTATAAAACTACATGCTATGTTACAGCAGCAGCAGTTCCAAACATTTTGTGTTTACACAAGTTGAATGATTGACCTATTCCATATCTGTAGGTTTGAGTCTGTATGTTCACAGTGACAAATGTTTACCTAAGAATGTGGTCCCAATTTTAAGTAAGGCAGGACTATTTCAATTGAATAAAATAGTTTCTGTTCAGTGGGATTGTTATGTTGTTCTCGAACTTTAGAGGGCAGTAAAAGAGCTGTCTGAAAAATTCCTACTTGGCCAGGAAAAAAAAAAAAAAATCTTTTCCAAGTTATTTCTACAAAGCCTTTTCATTGCAAAGAACATATTATATACATGTGTGTATGTATGTGTGCATATGTGTGAAACCAATATATATTTTTGGTACTGAGAATTGAACCCAGGTGAGTATTCTACATTGAAGATACATCCCAAGCCCTTTATCTTGTTAAGTTGCTAAGGCTGGCTTCAAACCTGTCATCTTTCTGTCTCAGCTTCCCATGTGATGGGATTATAGGTGTGTATAACCATATCTGGCTAAAGTTTTCTCCTTTTATTAAATGAAAAGATTACCTCCTAGTATATTTTATATATAAAGATTATTTTCCTTCAAGGTGTTTTTGTTTTGTGTTTTAAAATACTTGTTCAAAAATACTTTTAGAAAAGTGTGACTGTTTAAAGATTAACAAATGAGTTTCAAAAGTAGGAGGCTGGCTAACTTGTGCATACATACAAGCTTTAAAGATAATAAAAATGCATTTTGATTTAATAATTAACAAGCCAGGAGTGGTGGTACACACCTGTAATCCCAGGTTCAAGGACAGCCTCAGCAATTTAGCGAGATCAATGACAAGGGCTGGGAGTGCAGCTAGAAGCTAGATTGCCCCCCCCCCCCACACACACACATTAACAACACACCAACAAAAAAGCACAACAAAACTTATTAGCCAATGAAGCTCACAACATATGAATTTGACCATCATTATAGTTGGAAAGCAAATGATTCAAAAATCAGCTCCCAAGTTCTGATCAAAGGTGTCAATGACAGTTGTCCAGCCTGTGCTTCCTCCCCTCTGTCCCCAAATCATACAAGGCATACAGCCACGAGTATGACACCAGAGTAGAATCTGAAAGCCACCTCCATGACCTGAATCATTCTATTTATAAACCAGTTAATCTTCAATTTACTGCGGAGTGCTCAATATCCAAGCAAGCCTGCTCAGCTTTCTTTGGGTCAGACCTGTTTCCTTGGTAGTGGGAGCAGGCTTTCATGCCTGTAACATGCTGGCGGCAGAGGGTGTTGCTCAGAGCACCTTGCAGGAAAAGCTCCCCAAATCCTTTATCTAGGCAAGAGCTTGAGCACAGGTATTTTCCCCACACTTGGCCCCTTCTTCCTTTCACACATTTATCATCTTTCCTTGTATGCTTTACTTATTTATTGCTTTGTCATTTTTCTTTATCCTAGTTTTTGGCTTTTTTTTTAAATCTGGGAAGGTATCTCCTTGACCCCTTAAAATCAGGCTTATACAAAGTCAGGCATAAGATTACCCCCTACATTTTTTTCCCAGTAAACTATTTGGAGGGTGACCAGTTTGCCCTGTTAGCAATTCCCATCAACCTGTTGGACACAGATTGTTTCCTTAAGTACTGTCTTTCCACCTAGAAGGAACTCTTAGCGTTGGCTGGTATTACCTAAGGGTCACTGCTCATGGTAATGAAATGTATAAAGAGGCTTCCTATGATTGTAGATTTATGTCAACATAGCCATATCCTTAGCATTAAAAATTGAACCCGACCAAAAGGCATACTCATTTGATGCACTTGAGTGGGAGAAGGTCTCAGAAATGATGCACAGTCATTTGTAGACATTCAGGAAAGATCATGCTCCCTTTATTCAAAATCCCAGAGTCCCCGGGTGTAGTGGTGCATGCTTGTAATCCCAGTACTTGGGTGGCTGAGACAGGAAGATCTGGGTTCCCAGACAGCTTCAGCTACTTAGTGAGGCCCTTTGCAACTCAGTGAGACCCTGTTTCAAAATAAAGAATAAAAAATAGGGCTGGGGCATAGGTCAGAGTTAGAATGCCCTTGGGTTCCAACCCCAGTACTGCTACACACAGACACACACACACACACACACACACACACACACACACACAGACACACACACAGACACACACACACACACACACACACAAAAGCATTGCTTCACACCTTTATATTAAAACTGTGCTGAGCACAATTTGACCTCTCTTGCCATCTCTTGCTTACTCTTTCTTCCACTATGCATTCTGAAATAACTTCAGAATCCTTTAGTGCCACAGGTTACAACAGTGAAAATTAATTATCATTTATCTGGCAGTGAAATGTTACTTAATGGATGATATTTGTTGATAAAATGCCAGATAAGAGACAATTAATTATAATAGTTCATTTTGGGGAAAAACAATTCCATCAGAATGAGGTTAATGATCAATTTGCCATCTGGCCTAGATTATGGAACCATCTGCATCAGGGTTGAGTCACAGAAAGTTCCCTGAAGTGTCTTGATATAGATTAGAAGAAATTCAAATTGCCACTAAATGTATGAAAAAACATTCGATATCATTAAAAGTCAAAGAGATGCAAATCAAAACTACCCTGATATTTCACCAAACTCCAACTAGAATGGCAATCATTCAAAACACAAAAAACAAATGCTGGCGAGGATGTGGAAAAGTGGGAACTCTAAAACATTGTTGATGAGATTACAAATTAATTCAACCACTTTGGAAAACAGTATGTAGAATCCTCAGAAGAATAGGAATGAGTCTATCTTATGATCCAGCAATACCACTTCCGGGTATCTACCCAAAGAATGGGAACTAAACTACCAAACTAATACATGCATATCTAAGTTCATAGCCACACAATTCACAATTGTCAAACTACAGGACCAGCCAAGATGTCCACCAACAGATGAATGAATTACAAAACTATGGGATCTGAAAACAATGGAATTTTACTCAGTCATAAGGAAGAAGAAAATTTGGAGACCATTATGCTAAGTGAGATTAGTCACAGAAAAGTAAGAAATCGGATGCTCTCCCTAATATGTGGAAACTAGGAAGAAAAAGGGTCACAGGAGGAACTTTAGAAAAAGAAGGAAAAACCATAGATGAGCAAATAAGGTGACCTAACTGGGGGTGATGGGAGGAGAAAGAGGGAAATTCTCTAATGTACATGATGTACATTCACAAACATATCAAAGTCAATCAGTAAACCAAATATGAGAAAGAAGGAGGGGGAAGAAATGGGGAGGATTGGGGATGGGCTAAATGAGTCATATGTGCATGTATGCCTCTACTATATTGTACTCCATTAAAAGTATGGCTAAAATGCACCAATAAAATTTTTAGAAACAGATAAAATAGATTAGAAGTATCCATTGCATACAATGACCATAACAAATAAGACCTAGAAATTCACTGTTTATTGTTTATAGGTTAGCTGGGATGACTCCCGAGGACTTTTAATATTTTAGCAAACTGAATAAATGGGGGAAAGGAGGAAGCAAGATATCTCAAGGAATGTGATTCTGGTCCCAAATAACAGTGGATAGCATACAAAGGAGCTTGGTAAATGTGAGCGTTGTCAGGGTAGATGATCAAGACCAGCGGCATTGTGAGACTGGTCAGTTCATTCAAAGCAAGATTCCATCTGACAACCAGAGGGCTTGGAGCATGAAGCAGGGAGCAGTCCACTCACCCATCATTGTCCCAAAGGAGAAAATCAGTCACATTCAGAGGGTGGACAAAATGAAGGACCACATCAACAGGATGGAATTTAGAAAGAGATTCAAATTTAAGCTACAAATAAAAGCTAAGTGAATGTAACACCAGGACACAGAATGAGAAGCCAAGAATCAGTAGTATGTTTTAAGTTGCCTTTCATTGAAGTGCCTACTATGCGTTCGGCATCTGATATTTAATTCTCATCGTGAAATAGGTATACTCATGCCTGATTTCTAGATTAGAACACAGAAAAGGTTCAGAGAAGGTAGGCCAATAGCTTAATGTCATAAATTTAGTAAGCTCCAAAAAAAGGTTTTATAGTAAGATATGTATACAGTGATCTTTTTATACCAAGACAGTGAGCCAGTGTTATGGGGACAAATTGAAAGGTTATGTGGTACCCATCACACCCGGCATTTTCTTAGAGTCACTGAACAGAATTGAGCTCAAGAATGGAGTACTGGGTTAAACAATCCTTGGCTCAAAATTGACTGAGTTGGGGAATAGGATATGTGGGGGACCTTTAGGAAATAAAGCATTCATACTGCAACTTTGTTCTGGAAGGAAGAAATGTATGCATCTACTGAGTAAGCCAGGTTACCACTCCTAGATACTCTTGGTGGGATAGACCATCAGAATCCTGATTTTATAATATAGTAAAACCAAGTACAGGAACTATTGTGAGCACTTTGAGCACCTGGGTCAAAGTAGGCATTCAGTTTCATGCTCATGAACAATTAAATGAATGGACATGTTCTTCTTCTAAGTTATCAGAAATCAGCAATTCTCTCTCTCTCTCTCTCTCTCTCTCTCTCTCTCTCTCTCTCTCTCTCTCTCTCTCTCTCTCTCTCTTCCCAATGGTGGTATAGTCAAAACTGAAAAGAAGATGTGGCAGTATCCCAGTATCCTCCAATCCTCCAATGCCAATAATTTTCAAACTCCTCCAGACTGAATTTTCAGAGTTGAAGTGAAGGAATTTCACTATTTCACATTGCACAACAAAATATTTGATCATAAGAATACCAAAGAGCTTCATGGTAGAGGGTCCATTCACACACTCAATTTTGAACAATTTTTTAGAAGTTCAACAAGGAAATAGAGGCCTTGAATGACACTATAAGCCAAAATTAGTCCTAACAGACATCTCTAGAATACTCCATCAAAAAGCAATATTCATTGTTCTCAAGTACACATGGAAATTCTCCAATATAGACAATAGACTTAGGCCATTATAAAAGACTCAGTAAACTTAAAATAACTAAAATCATACCAATTCTGTTTTCTAACCATAGTGGAATGAAATATGAAACAATCAGAAAAAAGTCACAAACTCACAAATGTGAGAAAATTAAATAAGACACTCCTAAATAATGGATGGATCAAAAACAGGCAGGCCCCACAAGATAAATTACAAAGTATGTTTATAAAAATGAAAATTAAGGCACAACATACCCAAAATCATGGAATACAGTTAAAATAGCTCTGAGAAGAAAATTTCTTTTCTTTCTTTTTTTTTTTTTTTTGGTGGTACTGGGGTTCCTGGAAGCCCTTCTACCTCCGGGCTACACACCCAGACCTATTTTTACATATTTATTTGGAAACAGGGTCTCCTAAACTAGCGCGCTGCCTTCGAAACTGCGCGATCCTCCTGTCTCTGCCTCCCAAGTGCAAGGATTACCAGCATGCACCACCATGCCCAGCTGAGAAGAAAATTTCTAAGAGCCTATATTATAAAATGAAGATTTCAAATCAATAACCTAACTTTCCAGCTTAGGAAATTATACAAAAGAGAAACTAAATGTAAGCAATCATAAGGAATAAAATAAAATTATTAGAATAGAAATGATAAAGAATAGAAAAACAGTATATAAAAAAACGAATGAGAACTTCGACATTACTAATGAATTTACAAAAATGAAACAGGGATCACAAAGAAATGCTGTGAACATCTGTAGGCAATAAATTATATAACTTGGATGACAAAAATTTCTTAGAAAGATAATTCACTACTTAAAGTAAAATAGCACATCTAAATTTATCTATAATGATTACAGAGATTACTTTGTGGAGAATTTTAAAATTTCAAACTTAATATTCAATAGTAAATTATGTTAAACATTTAAAGAAGAATGAATAATAATTGTTTATAAATTCTTAAAAAGAATTGAAGGTGTGGAAGCATTTCCCAGTCTATTTGAGAAGCCAGTACTACCCTGATATCTAAATCCGATAAGGATGACACAAGGAAAAAAACTATAAAACAATATATCTTATAAATATAGGCACAAATATTTTTGATAAAATACTGGCAAATATTTTACAGCATGCCTGAACCTTCAAAAATATTGTGCACAGTGAAAGAAAACAAGCAGGGAAATATCACATATTTTGTGGTTCCATTTATATGACTGTCTAGAATAGGTGACTATATAGAGACAGAGGGTAGATTAGTGGTTTCACAGGGATGTGGTGTGAGGTTGGAGAGAATAATGAATAACTGTTAATGGGTTTTGGAAAGATGATTGAAATTCTCTAAAATGTATTGTGGTAAATAGTAAAATAACTCTGCTAAAGCACTAAAATATTGAAATTGAGTTATATAAGTGAGTATTATTATATATGAATTATAGCTCAATCACTGTGTTAAGTTCTGAATACCCAGTAAATTACTTAGTAGGTGAATTCCCTAGTAGAGAACAAACTACAGAATGAACTCCCAAGGGCAAAGATTTAGACTTATTTATATCCACAAGTGAAATTATAGGACCTATAGATCTTTTCATATGTATAGATCTTTCATAACCACAGGAATTTGAAACATTGTTTATAGTAATAAAATGCTTCAAGGGTGGAAAATCTCTTCCCCAAAAGATGTGGAAGTAGGGAGCAAGTCACCCAAGTCTGTATGGAAGAATCCAAGCGTCTTTAGAGAACTGTCAAGTTATGAACTGGATTTTGAAAGATAAGTGTAAATGCCCCATGCACAAGAGGGAGACAAGGCACAGCGGACTGAAGAACCTGGATAAATGCAGGGCGTGGAAGAACAAGTTGACTTAGCAGAAATTGCAACTGGGGAAAAGTTAGGAACAGAGTCCAGAAACAAGTTATGGCTCAGTCTTTAAGTGTTCTTTTGATATTTAACCTACATTTTCCTAATGTCTTTCCTAAGGAAGCGCATCTTAAATTTTGTTTCTTAAGAGGTAGGCATGATGGTACACACCCATAATCCCAATACTTGGGAGGCTGTAAAAGGAGGATTGCAGGTTTAAGGCTAACATATGGTAACTTAATGAGATCTTTTTCAAATGAAAAATTATAGGGCTGAAGAGTATCTCAAAGGTAGAACTCACCTAGGTTCAATCCCCAGCACCCCCACTCCCTAACAGATACACACAATTATGTGTGGTAAGGAGCCAAATATTTCCTGGGGCTGGGGATCAAAATCAGGGCCTTGTATATGTTAGGAAAGTGCTCTACTGGTTAGCTGTATCCCCAACCTAGGGCCAAAAATTTTATTATTAGTTTTAGTCTGGTGTGAAGTGATTCGTTTTATAAAACATAGAAATGAATACTATAAATATGAAATGAGAAAGACAGCAAAATGTAAAGTACTTATATCTTGGCAGCAATGCCAAATAATTCAGACATTTTTTAAAATGTTTCTAACTCTCAATTTCTATATTTTCTCATTGTATACAAGTACCAAATAATTTGTGGTCTTGTACAGCTCCACATATCACATGGAGGGATGTGTGGAGCTGTACGTTTATAAGACTAACAGGGATCTAAAGAACACATTCCCGCCGGGTGTGGTGGCGCACGCTTGTAATCCCCACGCTTGGGAGGCAGAGACAGGAGGATCGCGCAGGTTCGAAGACAGCCACACGCTCTGGCTTAGGAGACCCTGTTTCCAAATAAAAATGTAAAAATAGATCTGGGAGTGTAGCCCGGAGGTAGAAGGGCTTCCAGGAACCCCAGTACCACCAAATAAAACAAAACAAAACAAAACAAAACAAAACAAAATAAAACAAACAAAAAAAAAGAACACATTCCCAAAGATGTCCTGACAATCCAGGGGTTTGATGTGTGTGAGAAAGTTCGGGAATTTATGCATCTCCTTCCCCAGGAGATGCATAAACCACATTGTCAAATTAAAGGCCATAAAAAATCTTATAGTAAATAAAAGCCATGACCTCCTACATAATGATATTGGAGATAGAACCTTTCTGAAATAACTACATAAGTAGATAAGCTCAAAAGGGTAGGACCCCATTATGTGATTAGCATCCTTATAAGAAGAGGAAGAGGTACCAGAATGCTCTGAGAGGAGATACTAGGGGACCGATTCAATCAGCACTTTGATTTTACTTGCCAGGATTTAAAACTATGAGAAACAAATTCCTGTTGTTTAAACCATCCAATCTGTCTCAGTCAGCATTCTTACTGATATAATCCAAAACAACTACCCCATACCTTAGAGGAATGAAGATTCGTTTGCTCAATTTTTTGAAATACATGAGTTCAGTCCATGTAAGGCGGGAGTGCAGAGCCACAGTTCAGACCATGGCTGTAGGAAGCTCAGAGGGAGAACACACAGGCTCTTCTCCTCACATCACAGAGGCCAGAGCCTAGAGAGATCAATCAAGGGGAGGAGGGACCATATATAACCACCAAGACCACACTGACAGGGACCCACCTTCTCTAGCTACACCCTACTGGCACTGGCCAGTAATGGATTTATCTGCTGATGAGATTACAACCCTCCTAACTCAACTAGATCAACCTTGAATTCTTCAGGGCTCATTCTATGTGTGATAATAACACAATCTGTGGATTTTTGTTATGGCATCCCCAGCTGACCAAGACAAGAATGGATGAAGCTATGAACATACAGTGGAGACAGGAATGAGTAAGGCAGAGAGAGAGTCCACAACGTGAAAAGATGATTTGGGCAAAAACTAAAGGTAAAGTGAGCAAACTCTGCAGACGTGGGGTGGGTGGTAGGTGGTGGGTGATGTTTAGGCAGAGAGAGCAGTAAGTGTTCACATTCAAGGGCCTGAGGATGTTTTAACTTTGAGAAGAGCAAGGAAAGAAAGAATAATGGGAGAGAAGATAAGAAAGAAGGTCAGAAGGGTAAGAGGTGACTAGGTCATGTAAGATTTTGTAGGCCTTTGTAAGAATGTGGTATTTCTTCTGTGATTATAAGCCATGGAAGGTTTGGACCAAAGGAATAACATCATGTGATAGGCTTGAACAGGAGCACTCTGAATTTTATGTAAATAGGTCCCAGACAACAAGATGATAAGTAGAGGGACCAGTGGAATGTTATAGTAATAATCCAATCTTGTGATGAACAATGATTGAAGCAGAACAAAAGCAGCATAGGTGATGAAAACTGGTTGGCTTCAGAATTTACCTTTAAGATAGTTTGAGCATGATTAGTTCACAGCTTTATATGGGGTATGAGAGAAGAGATAACAACGATACTACTAAGGTGTTATAACATTCGTAATTAGAAGATCACCTATACAGAAATGGGAGAGAGATTAATAAAGAGACTGGGGAGTGGAGAATGTTAATATCTGCAGCTCAGCTTTAAACTTGATAGTGAGATACCTAGGGGTAGAGATATTAAGTATAAAATTGGACATGTGAGTCTAGAGCACAGGACCTCACATTTCCAGTTGGAATTGTCAGCATTATTAGTGGTATTTAAAGCCACCAAACTGAGTAAGACTGACAAAGGTATAAATGTAAACAGTTCAAAGAAGTCTAAGGCCTACGTTATTTGGTCACTCTTTATTAATATCATGGAGGATCAAAGAAGAAAATTTAAAAAGACAAAAAGAGCAGTCAAGGAAGAAATATTAAAAACTAATGCAGTCTGATGTCATGGGAATCCAATTGGGAATGAGTTTCTAGAAGGAAGGGGCGTTCTGCCCTGTCAGATGCTGCTAGTGGTCACATGAGACTAGGACTGAAAAGCAACTATGGGATTTATTTATTTATTTATTTATTTGGTGGTATTGGGGTTCCTGGAAATGCTTCTACCTCCGGGCTACACTCCCAGACCTATTTTATATTTTTATTTGGAAACAGGGTCTCTTAAGCCAGCGAGGCTGGCTTCAAACCAGCATGATCCTCCTGTCTCCGCCTCCCTAGCGCAGGGATTACAAGCGTGCGCCACCATGCCTGACCAACCATGGGATTTAGCAAAGGGGACATCTTTGGTGATATTAAAGAGGTAAATTTGCATGAGTATGTAAGTAAAAGCTTAATAGAAATATGTTTGAGAGGAAATTAATAAAGGCATTGAAGAGAGTGGCCATGGAAATTCTTTTGAAAAGTGTGAGGCAGGAACTGGAGAGAAAATGAAAGTAACTGAGGATTTGATGATGAGGATTCAGAGGAAATGGCTTGTTCATATGATGATTGCAAAAGTCACAATATAGGGCAATAGGGTAGAAGATCTGGATCAAGACAGTGGTGCAGGATGTAGTCTTGTGCATAAGTGGCAAGGGATAGAATATTGTACATGAGAGGAAGGACTGATTTTACACAGGGGTTTCATTTGGCCCATATTAATAGAAACAAGAAAGAGAATCCCATGAATTTAGAGAAAGGTAGGAAGTAGGTATAGTGGTGGATGCTAATGGGATTTTTCTTCTGAAATTCCAGGTGAGAATAAACATGAACCGATTGTTTGAAAGATCTGAGGAGTTTTCACAGCAATGTAGTCGAATGGCTAGTGAGTAGTGTGTGACTCAAGCATACAGTACCTGACTCAAGCATACAGTACCAGTTTTTAACACTTCTTACAAACCATCCAATATGCTTTGTGACATCCTTATTGCTCTAGTTTACTGGTAGATATTAGGCAGGTCATTTTCATGGAAAAAAAATGACATCATGAAGAATATTCCCATGCCATCAGTACATAGGAATCATAGGGTAGATTTATAAGAAATAAGATGGAGGGAATTTTATTAGAATATTGGATAACTGGCTACTGAAACAGGCAGGAGTATGAGTAGATATTCTTTGATTTTCGTGCATGTGTATATGTGGTTCAGAAAATATCTGCTTGGAAAAGTTATTCCATAAAGCAATGGAGGAGCACATCACCAGTAGTCTTCTACATCAAATGGCTTTGGCATTTTCATTTGAGATTAACCTGGTTTGGGGATTGCCATATGCCAGCCCTGCATACCTTAGCTTTTTCCATCTGCCCATACTTTCTAGAAGAGAGAGGTCTGCAGGAATGAAGGCTGCTGGCCAGGTTGTGTGATTTGTATTTGCATGAGTGAACTCATCTTGCATTGCTAACATTTTGATTATTTTCTAGTCCCATCACTCTTCAATAGCATAAGAAATTTCTTATTAAAATAAAGTCATTTCTGATTATCTCAGGGGATTTGTTAAAGGTGGGAGATTATCAGAATATGAGGAATTGAGAGAGTGAATAATAGTGAAGTATTATCTGAGAGTATTGCTTACTAAGTATTGAGAGTTAGTGATTTGATTTTTCATCTCATTTTGGAAAAATTCTAAACACTATAGCTGGCATGATAAAAGGCATTAAACCTGGCAGTAAGGTGAAGAGAACGGGTGGCAAACTGCCAACACGGAACTAAAGGAGATCATGGAATTCAGCCCAGTGCTCTGTGAGACTGCTAGGGGTGAGAAGGAGCAGATGACAAATGATCATAAGCTAAGACCTGATCTGCTCAGTGAGAACTGAAGATGGGCACAAAGGGAGAAGCCCAGACTCCACTCAATGAAAGAATTCTCTTATAAAAAAAGACCTATGAAAATGGAAGGAGTGTGAGACACGAAAAGTTTGATAAAATAATATGGTTCTTCACATTATCAAAGAGGATATGTACAAAGGCCACAAGAAATGATCAAATTCAGAATTGGACTCAATGTTCTATTAGAAAAGATGTAGGAAGAACCCAGTACAGCCTGGAGCCCTAGTGAGCTGAGAGGGAAATGTGAAGGGGTATCCTGGGAGTTCTTACACAGTTCATCTTGAGATCCTTGGGAATCTGCAGATGGACGAAAAATGCCATAGTTTAAAATTTGTCCTATAAGTGAATTAAATATAACGCTCTAATGGAACAACTGCTGCAGCTACATGGGCACAATGAGAACCACCGCGCACTGATTAAAAAATAGCACACCTACACGGAGCTGTGGAGGGTGGAGCGGGCCAGCTGACCCCACAAACCAAGGCCTTACTTACTGAGCAAAACAGTTTTTCTCAGAAATTGATTCAAACATGGCCTAAGGGCAGCTAAAAATTAAAAGCAACAAATGTAAACTTTCCCTAGACTACAAGTCTGTAGAACTATATTCCTTACATTATTTGGATACACAAAATGACATTATAGGAGAAAAATCAAATAACCTTTTCTTTTAGAAGAATTTCTAAAGAAAGCTCAATAATAAA
This sequence comes from Muscardinus avellanarius, assembly GCF_963383645.1. NCBI lineage: Eukaryota > Metazoa > Chordata > Mammalia > Rodentia > Gliridae > Muscardinus > Muscardinus avellanarius. The sequence continues at coordinate 122,926,962 of NC_137791.1, forward strand.
AAAACTATTATTTAGAAAATTATTGGTGTATTGCAGTTGTACATGATAGCAAGATTCATAGTAATACATACTATATTTATAGCATTACTTGGTCTGTTTCCTTTTCCATACCACCCATATTTCTCTCTCCTCCTCTTTCCTCATACATGATAGTGAAAATTCATTATTTTATGTAATACTTAGTTGTCTGAACTTTGCAATAAACAGTAAATAAACTTTTAAATTCTTATATTAATGTTTTATAAATTCTGTAACAAGTGCATTATATCTGTAACCTCAGAGAAAATATTACTAGTTCAAGACTTAATTACATCTATGACCTCAGAGATATTATTAGTTCAAGACTTAACTTAAAAATAATTCAACATAAAGACTTATAGAGTTAGAAACTATGTAGGTTAGTGAGAAATTGATAAAAAACTGAGCCAAGGTGTTTAATATAATTGCATCTATAAATAAGAGTAAGAGAATAGCAAATAGATATCGTCTCAGTATGGTGAGGTAATGTGCTGTCATTGAAAGTTGTTTAGATTAGTAGGATATGTAAGTAAATCCTGATCTGACTGCATTGATGCAGTTTGGCAAACTGGAAAGAACCAAGACTTTTGGAGCAGATGGATCTTGATTCAAATGCTCACTTTGTCTCCTTTTTTTACTGCATGGGTTTGTGAACCTACTTAATGTTTCCATGGCACACTAAATGTCTTTGTCTGAAGGTAAAGCTATGTAAGGTGTTTAGCAAATATTTTGCCCAGCGAAAACATAGAAGAAACTCTCTTTACATTAGTGCCAATGTAAAAACTTGGTCAGTTTTAATTTCTCTGTGCTGAAAAAATGAGAATGGGCATTTTCAAAGACTGATGGAGTAATATAATGGAAAGAAAATACGACACAAAATTTAAAAATTTGGACTTAATCAGCAGCATGAAAGATTTCTCCTTACCAGATATGCAACCTTACTCATTTATTCTCTCTGAGCCTTGTATGGAAAATCTGTTAACAATAGAATCTAAGGTAATAATATATATACACAAGTCAATATCTACAAGACTATCACGTGCATCTGCTTATATATTAAGAGTTTAAAAGAATTCTACTCAGCCATAAAGAATAAACATGATTTGCAACCATAAGGATGCATCTAAAGAATTTTTATTAAGAGATTAGCCAGTCAAAAAAGTGAAGGGTCATAAGTTTTCTCTCAAATATGTAAGCTAGAGAGAAACTAGAATGCAAGGGGCACACTAGATTTGAACTTTTATATAGAGAGAAGTTATATATATATATACACACACACATATATATCATATTAAAGTTTTGTATATATTAAAGTTTATTAATAGTTATGTAAAGAGAGAGGAGAGAGAGAGAGAGAGCAAGATTGAGAAAGGGAAGGAGAGAAGAAAAGACGGGAATTGTGGATATAAAACTTTTCTAGAACCAGAAAATCTTGATTGATTTTCTGCTTTTAAAACTGAAGGAAACAAGCTTCTTTGTCCATAAAATGAAGGAGATGGAACTTATATTACAGGTTTTCTTCAATAAAACTACATAAGTTTCACCAGTAAAACATCCATCCATCTATCTATCTATCTATCTATCTCTTTCTTTTTTCTTTCTTTCTTTTTCTTTTTTTCTATCTAATCTATTTGTTATATCTCTGTTAATTAGTTGCAAAAGTAAGTACTCAATGGGTGTGAATCAAATTTTAGATGTTTTTTATCACAATCAATCCCTCTGTTGTGATCTAGTGAAGCATTGTTGATTTTGATGGATTACTGATTCCTGTTGCAATTAGAAAAGTAAAGCAAAGGTGAGTTTTAAAAGTTATCATAGACACTTCCAAAAGATGATGATATACATGCTCTAGGGTCATTGCCTACATCCTATCCTCTCTAGGAACTGATCTCTACAACACAGCAGTGGGTGTGAAAGTGGCACAATTTGTCTTTGCCTACAGCTGATCAGGCCAGGAATAGACACCGGACTCAAAGCAATCCAGTAATCTTTTTCTCAGGAATCTCTAATTTGGAAAAAGACATATTAGGGACACAAAAATCTGATTCATATTAGGTTCTAGAAAGAAAACTTATTGCCAGGTCTATGGTAGGGTGAAAAACTATTTCTGTTTGTCTAGGCTGAAGACAAATACTGAATAAACTAGGGTAGTTCTTCATCCTGGAGAAGACCTGTTCACTACCCTACCCAAAGATTATTTGTTTTGTCTCTGTTGAATTTCAACCCTGGAATCCTTGTAAAGTGAGCTACATTTGAAAGTCTAAACTACTTCAGAATTAAGCAAAAAAATTTTAAATGTGTCTATATCCATAAAAAAGAAACAGGGTAAAGAAAACATCAATATCAAATAGAAACTGTTAACTCAAACTGTCAACCTTGAATGGAATTCTTTATGGCCTCTAATATTTGTGCTAGAAAACTACTGCTTAGTTGAGCTTGCAAATGGATGCCTTTCCTAATGCTTCTTAATATTGAATGAATTATGTGAGTAAATTGAGAAGGATTATCTACTTACCCTGTTTGGAAAATTGACTCATTACCTCCGTTACAGAAAAAGATGAGGGTGTCTTAGCATCAGAAGCATTTTACCCTGAAGTCATGATGATGAATCAGGAATTCGATCAGGCTGTATCTCCAGTGAATTGCACTGTCAAATAATGTTAATAGAACCAACTGAAGCCTCTCTCACGGCCTTCTCAAGCTTCAGCATGCTTTAGAATCTCTTTGAGAGCGAGTTAAACGGTCAGTCTCTAGGGTCTCCTCCCCAGAGTTTTTTATTTGCTAGCTCTAAAACAGAGCTCCTCCATGCACTCCCCCAAATCTGAAGCTAATAAAGGATCTTAATTTCTTGCTACTTGATGGGTAATCTGGTCCAACATCCTTACATCTACCTAGGAGTTTCTGAGAAAAATAAAACTTCAGGTATCACTTAAACCACTATATCAGAATGGGCTTTGGGCTTTTAGCATAATCTTCCTGGTTCTCTGCTCTACAAGATTCTAAGCCAGTGGTGTACGGACTACAATGAGAAAATGTATTCTAGCATCTTCTGGTTCAATAATAACGACAACAATGCTGTTTTCTCAGGCTTATGGTATCCTAAATATTATTCCTTTGCATTAATGAGACCTCAGAATCCTCAGGGGACATTGTTTATTGATGAGGAATTGGAGGCTCCAAAGATGACAGTTTGGTAGAGTGTGAGTGACAGGCCCTTATTTCAGAGGCAGGCACTCTGACATTGAAGTCAGAGTGCTCAGCTGCATCCCTGGCCAAGAGAAGGTTTACCAGTTGAGATGGGGTAGGCACCATGTTCAGTCAGTAATTCAGGGAAGACATTCCTCAACACTCCAAACTAAAAAGGTATTAGGGAGTATTAATTGGGTTGGCCCCTAATCAATCCTAAGTCTGTTTTCTTGAGTTCTGTGTGACTTCAGCCCTATCACCTATGGCAAGGGGATGATAGTGCCTCACCTCCTGGCTGATGAGGCTGGAGTTAACTCCCTGAGGCGAAGGCTCTAGAGCAAGCCTGGCAAAGATAAGGGTTACAGAAGGCTTCACACTGTGGAAAGAGCAAGGCCTTCAGAGTTTGTGAAGACTGGATTGGACTCTCAGTCCTAATCATCTAGTTCTCTGAAAAGATGTCACCACATTGTTTCTCAGTTTTCTCACCTATAAAATGAGGTTAATAAAACTAACCTTCTAGGGTTGCTGGAGGAATAAAATGAGATTATGTTCACCAGGTACCACACTATCTACCTGTTCCACATAAATAGCTTAGTAAGTGGTTATTACATGTACTTTCTTGACATAATCACATTCATCCTGAATTTCAAGCCATTTCCATCTCAAAGCTGCCTGTGAATTCTCACCATTTCAAGGGTTCTTAGATGTTGTAAATCTTGCTCCAGTTTCCCTCACCTGGAGATTGCATATTTTATTGGAAAGCTGTCTCACACATTCTACTATGTGATAGGTCTTTATTTCCTAAACAAGAAAATATTTGCTTTGAGTCTATAGTTCTAAAATGACTGCCACAAGATAGCAGAAATAGGTTCAATTAATTCAAACAAATCCCTCGTGTTACAACAGGAGGCTGTAACTATCCTCTGCATTTCTATCTTTTTAATAAACTTCTTTAAATCTTCAAAAAAAGATAGAAAAAAATGAATGTTTCCACAGCAAAGAGTTGCCTAAACTTGGGGAGCTCCAAGAATCTCATCCATTGACAATTATCTTTCTTGAGTGAACACATATCCAGCTTTTTTACTATTAATTAAAATAAGAAGAAAAATGTATATTTCCTTCATTAAAGAATAGATCCTTTTTTACACTGGTGACTTTTATAGAATTAACTATTTTGAAAGACTTTGCAAAAAAGAGCATCTTTTTCTTCTTTTTTCCCCAGAGAGAGAAGAAACTTTGGCTTTCTTCTCATGCTCTAAGCTCTCTGCAAAAAAAATTCTAAGGGCAGGACAAATAATATCACCAACAGTGGCAATGACGAGGATGATGATGGCAGTTGACCTCATAATAGTATTTACAATAGTGGCAACAGTATCTGAATTTCTTCCTGTGCATATTTTGTGCTAGGTGTTGTTGTTAAGTGTTCCCGGGATTTTTGAAAACCATCCTATAAGGAAGAAGCTATTATTGTAATCTCCATTCAGATTAAGTCACCCAGGACCATGTGCTTGGTAAAGGTAGAAGGCAAGAGATGAACCCAGGCATTGTAATAAGAGAGCTCAAACTCTCAACTACTGAGCATTGTCAATATCTTTATAATGCTCAACTTCTGCTCAAAATTTCTATTCTTTAGTCTCCAGGATTCTTCTTTATGGGCAGCTATGTGATTATGTATGAAGTAATAAGATCCAGCTGGGACATTTTATTTCTAAGCTATACTCCTGCCCCTTCATATTTATATGATTTTATTTTTTATTTATGTATTTATTTATTTTTTTGGTATTCGGGATTGAACCCAAGAGTGTTCTACCTCCAAGATCTACTCCCAGACCTATTTTTTATTTTTATTTTAAAACAGGATATTAACACATTTCAGAAGCTGTTCTTAAACCTGCTATCCTCCTGTCTCAGCCTCCTACATACTGGGATTATAGGCATGTGCCAACATGACTGCTTAATTTTTTTTTAAACAGTGTTTCACTACATTGTTAAGGGCCTTGTCAAGTTACTGAGACTGGCCTTGAAACTGTGACCTGATTAGTTGCCCAAATACTGGTATTACAGGCTCTGTGCCTCCATGTCTGGGTTATTGGCAGCTTTTGATTTTGTTCTCTTATGTCCATTTAGGTTTCATTTGCATGTAAGAAATTTTATCTACAGGCCAGAGAATATCCATGGAATTTAAGAGGTATAATCCCTGATGTACTAGTATCATTTGATGAAATTCTGTTTTTCTATTTTCTCTATTTTCTTTTAAGACAGTAAGTTTTTAAACCCTCAGTCTGGTATCCCTCCCATGTTGAGGATCACAGTTCCCTTCATTGGCTAAATCTCCAATGCTGTATCTCAAGCAAGTAGAGAGGCAGATTCTCCTGATCAGTCTTTGGAAAGCTAAGAAAAGAATATCCTGTTTTGTTTGTTCGATTGGTTTGTGTTTTTGTAAAATTAAGTTCTTACCATGTTAAACCCCATTTCAGTTAGCTTAGTCTTTGTAGAGATTGTCTTTTCATGGCATTGAGTAAGAATCCCCAACCCTCTCTACTATTCGGAGGCCTAGAGTTCTTCTCTTACAGTTTCCTTTTCCTTTAACCCTCAGTTGACTTTAGGCCTGAAAAAGTACTTGAAGCCAATTTGCTGCATTTTTATCAGCATGAATATGTTTTCACAATATTTTCTCACATGTCACTTTTTTGTAAAAATTGCTGAGACCACCATAAGATAGTTTTGATTACTGTTACCACACCGTTGGTATACTTGGTAGCACTGTAGCTGTGCACTGTGACTTCATTAAGGAAGATTCCTTTTTCATTGTGGCCGTTGGGGAAGAAAAGAATTACTTATTTTCACAGTTGTTTTTGCAGAAGATGTGTATAGCATATTATAATCCAAAAACATGTTCATGCTTCTGATTCTTCAATCAATTTTTCAAATTAGGGGTTCTTTCAGTCAGTATTCCCACTACTGTAATCCCAAACAACTGACCACATGACTCAGAGGAAGGAAGACTTATTTGCTCACAATTCTGAAGATGTTAAAGGTTCAAATACCCAAATCTGGCTGAGTCTGTAGGCCTTGGAGCATGGTGGCAAGAAGGAAAAAGAGGGAGAGAACAAGGGCTTTGTTCTCTCATTATTGAGGCTTAAGGCAAGAAAGAGCAAGCAAGGATATTCAAAGATGCAAGCAGATTCTCTAAGGCCATACCCTACCTGCCTAGTTTACCAACCAGTAAATCCATCACAATAGATTTATTCACTAATGAGATTATAACCATAATGGCTTAATTATATCAACTTTGAACACTAATATATGAGCTCTTCAAAGGATATTCTATATTTAACCATCCTAGGACTTATTATGGTTTCAATTTTACAAATAAGAAAAATCAAGATGGAAGAAATTGAATGACAGAGGCAATTAGTGATTCAATATACAAAACCATTTTTTTTTCTGGCTCTGATAACCTTTCCCTGCACTGGGTAGTAGGATCCACTTGCATTATAATATTTTCTGGAATCTTAGACTCCCATTGATGTTTAAGTTTGTGATTAGATTTTAGAAGTGACATAAACCACTGCATCTTACCACTGACATTTCACCTTATGCTGCTACTACTCTCATTCACAGGATGCCAGATGGGAATGCAATCTTGTTACTCACTCATGAGCAATGGCAATGACTACAGAATGAACACTGGCAGCAGATGAAAAGATGCCACTTGCTCTTATCACACATCTAAGAAAATTTCCCCCATTGCCCCTGGAGAGGGTACTGAATTTCCATTATCTATTTTTTGAATATTCTTTTCAATGGATGAAAAACCTCTTTTATGCCATTGTAATTCACCATTATACCATTTTTGCTGTTTTAAACCACACATTTTTCTCCGTATTGGAGAATTCTAAATTTTATTTCTAAAGCTTATTGTCCTCAATTCTCCCTATGGCAAACCTCAGACTAGTCTATGATTTTGAAATAACCATAAATAGCATTTGGCACATAAAAGAATCTCCATCATATAACTTTATAAGAAACAACTTATGCTTTAAAGCAGTTATAAATTTTAAAATATCTTCGTATGCTTTTAGTTGATCTTTGTGATACTTCCCATGAGTGGCCAAGAAGAATTGTATTAAATTGATGTCAAAGATGGTAAACTGAGGTACAGATACAAGTGACTTGTCTGAATATTTTGAACTGTTAGGGGTCAGACTCAGCTCACTAGGCCATATTGTGAACTGTTATATATACTATAAGCTTGGCAGTATATATAACATGGCAAATGCACATGCCTATAATTCCCATACTTGGACAGAAGGATCACAGGTTCAAGGTCATCAATAATAATTTAGCAAAATCATGTTTCAAAATTAAAAAAATAAGAAGGGCTGCTAAACTATCTCAGAAGTAGAATGCTCTTGGGTTCAATCCCGAGTACAACAATAAAAAAATAAATAAATATACTACAAAATGCCTGCCTTTAAGATAATGTTAATAATTTCTTCTTCATTTTTTCTTCCCCCCCTCATCCTTTTCTTCCTTTTCTTTCTCCTCTTCTTTGTCCTCCTTTACTTCATCTTTTTTCATGGTCAGCAAAAATGTTGAACACCAGTAATAGATACATGCTTCATTTGTCTCAGGATGTTTACCTACAAAGTCAAAAGCATTCTGTTCTATTTTTCAAATTGTGCTTCAGACTGGCCATTTATTCTGGGAAATTACAATAAAGATGTGAGGTGATAGCTGGGATCACCTCTCTCCACTCACATAAAGATTAGTATGCTTTAGGCTGAAATGAATTTCAAAGCCAATGTTCATTCCCTTGCAAATTCTCATTCGTCACTGTGATAGAATCAGAAGTGAATTTGAGAACTATTTATAGAAAGTTTCCATTACCCATAGGTTGTAAGAAAGAGCATACTCCAGTGCTATATAATGAGGAAATGTTCCTTGAAGACATCTCATCTAGATTAAACATTCTTCTAATTGGTTTCTGTGGTACTCTTTGTTTCCCCATGAAGCAGAATCAAGGCACAGTATTTTAATAGTTCGACTACTATCGAAAGCATCCTACAATTTGAACTAAGGTTCCTGTAATGCTAAACACCTTGCACAAATCCTGGTACTGCTGAACACAAATACCAGTTGTGTAGGGGGTCAGCTGTAGTAATAGAGAGGGATGGGATGAAGAGGGGGACTGCAGTATGACAAGATGAATGAGTAGACAAATTGTGTAAGGACATAGGAAAGGAAATAAAAGTATTACTTATAATTAATCGATAACATTTCTTTACTTTGTTTGTTTATATTTTCTTTAATTTTCTTTGTGTGTCCCTGTGTGTGTGTGTGTGTGTGTGTGTGTGTGTGTGTGTGTGTATACATGTGACACAGGGAATTGGACTCAGGGCATTCAAGCCCCCAGGTCTTTTTTGTTTGTTTTGAGAGTCTCCCTGTGTTGCCGGGGCATTCCTCAAAATTGAAATCTTCCTGCCGCAGCCTCCTGGATTATGTGATTGAAGGTATGTGCCACCATGCCTAGATTCCAAAACATTTTCAAATACTTGTTATGTGCCAGTGTTATTATTCAAGGCATAGGAGATACAGCAGTGAAAAACAGAAACATAAAATTACTGCTCTTTTAGAGCTCTGATCATAATAGCAATACAGATAGCTAACAAAATGAAGAAGCAAAAAAGGTATGCATATCATGTTTATTCTATTTTTATTTATTATTATTATTTTTTTGGTGGTACTGGGGTTCATGGAAGCCCTTCTACCTATGGGCTACACTCCCAGACCCATTTTTACATTTTTATTTGGAAACAGGTCTCCTAAACCAGCACACGTGGCTGGCTTCGAACCTGTGCGATCCTCCTGTCTCTGCCTCCCAAGCGCGGGGATTACAAGCATGTGCCAACACGCCCAGCATCATGTTTATTTTAAAAAGAATTTAAATACATATGTTATGAAGATATGAATGAATACAATGAAGTAGGGAAGGTTATGGATAACATGGCAGAGTTGTAATTTTAAGATAGGACTTCTTACTACTTTCCTGTGGCTGCTATTAAAAATTGCTACAGTATCATCTGCTCAAAACTCCCAAATCTCTTCCTCCACCTTATCTAAATCAGATATGGCTGAGACTCTGGGTATGATCTATTTTGAGGCAAAATTCTTTTTTATCTCTGACCCTGTGAAACTAGAAAACGTTACTGAAGAACAAGTGATGAGACAAGAATAGGATATTACATAGGCATTCCTATTCTAAAAGAGGGAAAGTGAGAGGAAAATAAAGAATTTATTAATCACAAGCAATTTTAAAATTCAACCAAGCAAGCTCCACTAGTATGCAAGGCTTCTGTGGCTCAAGGTCATATGACCTTCGCATCAATACTGTTCTTTGGATAGGCACCCCCTCCCCCTGGGCCCAGGCCTCTGACTTGGACACCTCCACCAATCATTGTATCCAGTCATTTTTCTTGAGGTGTAGCACATGTTTGTTGCTGAATCGTTATATCAACCCGATTTCTTCCAGTAAATTTTTGAGAGTTATTGGTGCATTTTAATTACTGAGTTATAGATAGAAATATATATGCATATGAGTCATGGAGCTTTTCCTTCTGGGTTCTACCCCATGCCCATTCTTTCCCCATATGTATCTTTGAGATTGAGATCGGTAGTTTAACATGGACACGACATTATTTCAACTGTAGCTCTCTTTATTTTTGCCCTGTCTGTCCCTTTCAATCCAGGCTGGAGATAACAGTATTTCTGATGGTATAATATTCTCAAAAATTTACAGAACTTCTATGTATGTCATAGAGATTTGCAGCACTTGGCAAGAGGGTCCTCAACTGATCTTTCCTGAATTCTTCTATTTCCTATTTCTATTCTTGACTTCTGCTTAGATAGTTGTATGGACCCATGAATCACATATCTATTCCTTCAAGTAGCAGCAAAATGCTCAACCTCACCCTTAGTCTTCTGTCCAGAAAACAGTTTTGTAATAGTTTATCTCATAATTTTAGCATTTTTGGTATCCTGGATAATTTCTTCCACAATTCATTTTCCTTTTCCATTTTTCTATAAGCAATGGGGTTAGATTAGTCCACATCTTCAATGTTTTGTTCAGAAATACCCTTAGCTAAATATTTAAATTCATAGTTTGCAAGTTCCCTTTTTTTATTCTAAAAGTCAAGTTTTCAGCTCCTATATAAGAAAGATCTCCTCTCCTTAACTTTTATTTCCTCCTGAGCCTTTCAAGAAAAAGCCTTTTGCATTCACATTCCAACCAACATTCTACTTATGAGAATATGTGTTTTCTCTACGATGATCGAACTTTTCTCTACTGTACTTTTCACTGCCTTTCAAGTACTCACTGGAAAATTTTTAACATTTATATTTAAACCAACAAATGTTCAAGGTAGTTTTTTTCTCAATTTCTCCCAACCCCTACCAATTACCACATTCCAAAGTCACATCTACATTTTAAGATATTTGTTACAGCAGTATACCATTTCCCAGTAACAAAATACATATTCATTTTTTTGTGGGTGCTACAACAAATTAGCATATATTTGGTAAGTTTAAATAAGAGTTACCTGGAGGAGTGATTTTGAGATAAAGGTAGGGATAGGGAGCATCAGGACTTTTTAGAAAATATAAGATAATTCTAAGAGGGGAAAAAAAAGCTTTTGGAAATGTTGCATATAAGAAAGTTCTTAGCTGGAACAGAGCAGATGAGAGGATATTTCAGTTGTACAGGGAAAGATTGGAGGTTTGGACCATAGAAATAAAGGAAGAAATGATAAGAGATACTATGATGTCAATGCATTCTGATCTAACATGGTTTTTGAACCAACAAGATATGGGTTGTGAGAAAAAAAGAAGAAAATAGGCAGCATGACTCTAAAGTATTTTTTGAGTGAAATGAATACAAGTAAACAAAAGGCTTTAACCCTTCTCCCCTGAGTTTGAGAAGATTGAATGAAATCGTTTTAGAGGAATCTTAAAGCGTTTGGCTGTGGTCATTTCTGGGGCTTATTAGACACTTAAGAGCAGCTTCAATGAACTTTTGTTGTCCAGAACATAGAGATGAAATTGAGAGTGTTAGCATGGTGATCAAATGTAAAGGTATGAATCTGGATAAAGTCATCAAAAGAATGAGTAATGTCAAAAAGAGGATGGGGTACATAAATGGAACCCTGAGGCATTCCAGCATTTATGGATGGAAAAAAATAACCAAGAACCAGAAAAAAGGAATAACAAGAACTATCAACAAAAAATGGAAGAAAGTAGGAAATTATGTTCTGAATTTTGAGGTGAAAATGAAATAAAAGTAAAGCAGTGGTTAACTGAGATTTTTCTAATGTGTCAAATAAGAGATAGACTGAGACTTATCTCTTATCTTCATCAATGTAACAATCCTTATCATCAGTCTTGTCAGGAGTTGTTTCTTAGTGTGTACATTCAAGAGGGAATATGTGGTTAAGTGTGATAGTTGGATTGTCGACATGACTGGGTTGAGAGATGAAAGGAAAAACCTAGTATTAAGAGGCTCCGGGATAGGCCTATGATGGTGTTTCCAGGACAACAAACTTGGGTGGGGGGGAAGATGCCCTGAATGTGGGCAGCACCATCCTCTAGGGTGTAATGGAACAAAAAGTGAAAAAAGGAGTTAGCGGAGGCAAACAAAAGCTTGGATCTTCTTGAGCAGATGAGTCTACAGCTGCTGCTATTCACCTATGGACACCAAATTCCAGCTCCTTCACTCTTCCTACAGAACCTCCCATGAATGCTTCTGTAGGAAGTTTTCAGGCATTTGGTCTTAGACTGGATCTGCATCACTGGTCCCTTTTACTCTGAGGTGTCCAGCTTCTTGGACTGAGCAGCAACTGGTTCCTCTAGCTTTGCAGTTTGCTTGTGGCCATTGTGGGATTATCTGGCATCTGATCATGCAAGCTAAACTAACAAATTGTTTTTTATATATATACACACACATATACTGTTGGTTCTGTTCATCTAGAGAACACTGACAAGAGGAAATGGCATAAATATATTTAATAAATATTAAAATGCACAGGGCCTAGTCTGAAGGTCTCAGCTGTACTTGAAGCATATATTATTTTTATATCCCCAATGGTTAAACTGCAACTGGATTTTTAGTATTGATGGTGAAATGAAACACAAGTGCCAAGCGGGAAACTTATGAAGGGCCTCACTTTTCTTCCTGCTGGGAATTTCTGCAAGCTCTAAAAGGAAGATGTTCATAATAGCTCCTGTCTTTATGTGTCTATTAAAACCTCTTATAGCTAGCATCTGGAATTGAAGACAGTATTACAGAGAACTATTTAACAATTGAATCAATAACAGAAATAAAAAGAAAGAACAAAATTAAAAAATTAAAAGGCAGCAATATGACATAAAATAACACAAAAACTAATAAGCAATGAAAGTAGAACCTGTCTTGACTGTTTTAACTTCTCCAGTAGGTAATATTTACAAGTATTTCTTTTTAAATATATTTATTAGTTCATTGTAATTATATATCATGGCAAAGTTCTAAATAACAAATTGCATGCACAGAATACCTGATCCATTTCTTTCCTTTACCTCACTCTGTTTTTTCTCTTCCCTCTCCGTACATGTTAGTATATTGGAAGTAATAGCTTCATATATGGGCATAATGTTATTCAAACTCTTCATAAGTTCTCTTTTTTCTTCTCTCCATGTCTTTTCCCCAATCTCCTTTTACAATTTTATGGGTATTTTTCTTCATTTACCTAAAGTCTTCTAACGTTTTTTCTACTTTCTCTTCTGCCTCCACAAATGAGATAAAACATACAATTCTTGACTTTCTGAAACTGGATGATTTTCACTTAGCATAATATTCTCTAGTTGCATCCATTTCCCTGAAAATGTTATAATTTTGTTCTTCTTTATGGATGAGGAAAATTCCATTGTGCAAGTACTTCTTAAATGAAGTACTGAAGTAATGTTGCAGTCAATTACATATTCCATAAATACTAAATCTTTTTCCGGGACCACAAATTCACTTTGTAATTATTCTGCATATCTTTTATGTACTATATATCACAAACTATTCGAGATAAAGAGAAACAGGCAGTGAATTTTAAAGTAATCATATGAGGACAATTGGTTGAACAGAAAGATACAGTGCATGGGGGATCTATCAATATCCCTTGATCTATTCTGTGAGGAGTGGGGAGAGAAGAAAAGATTCAAGAAGATTATATAATTTGTTCAAATGTTGTGCTTTCTGAATTTAATGTGTCATTCTTCCAATTAGCTATTGTGTAGCTTATAAAATCCTATAAAGTACAGGGAATATAGTGAGTGGACAATGAAAAAACAGAAATTAAGAAAGACATTGTAAACAAAGGCAGCTGAAAGTCCCTGAAGCAGTGAGAATAATTTAAATTTGATACAGAAAGTGACAGGCAGCCCTGATGGTTTGAGAAAAGAAAAAAAAATGTGGTCAAAACTGTGAGCAAAGATTATTTTGACAGCCCTTAGTAATGACTGGACATTGCATGATGTAAAACGGTATCAAAAGTCTTAGGGAAAATATTCCACAGCCACTGACTTTTCCCCCTCAATATTGCATGAATTGCTATGTGTGCTAACAATTAGTCTTTTTGTTTTGATTGTTTGAGGAGGTCATACAATTGAATTATGTGACTGTCAGTAGTCCAAGCCCAATTATTTTATTAGACTTAGCACAAATTTCAGAATATAGAAAAGATTCTTATATTTATTCAAGTTGAGTAATGATGCACGATCCCATCAAGTTAATTATTAGCAAGGAAAAAAATGAAAGTGTGATATTGTTTAAATAGCAGATGTGTTAATACAGAGTAATTATGTTGACAGAAAATGAGCAGTTCCATCAGGCAGACTCCCAATTTTTCCCCCAACAGTGTCAACACTGAATGTCTTTTAATATACTGGAAAATTACTAGGCAGATTTAAAATAACAAAGCAATCACTGCAGGCTTTGTTTAAGATTCCTCTAGAGAATAGGACAAATAGCATGATTACAGTGATTTGAACAGTTAGCATTTTGTAGCTGTGCACTTAGAAAACCAATCTTCCAATTAGTGGACAATTGATAGCTTCTGATATTTTCTGGAATAGTTTCTGAATTACAAGTATTGATCTGCATTTCTTTGCAGTAGGTTACCTGAAAGAAGGTTATTCTCATTATAATGAACACATTTAAAAGCTATTCACACAAATATACATATCTGGTAAATTTTTTGTTTAGATGGACTGTCTAGATATGAATTTATATTGCTTGTGCTATTAGGAATATTGCAATATTATACTATATGTTAGTGCCTTTTGGAGGTTTCATTTTCTTCTACTTTTAGTTATCTTGGAAAGGGTTATGAATTCAATGCCTTCATTTTCCTTTATAATTGGAGCAGATAATGAGCAAGTTCACTGGGTTTTCAAAACTGAGTGTTTGAGAAAACTTAGCTTAGATGTGATTTCTAAATTCGGGTATGAGAGAAATATTCAAAGATAGTCACTTACAAAGCAAATTGAACAGACTGAATAGATACCCTGCCAAAAAGACAGGTTCTTCCTGTATAACAGAACACCAAACTAGCACTATCTTAAACAAATAAAGCTTAAATTCCTTAAATACCAAGAAATTTTGAGCAGGATAATAACTTATTTTGACTTTGTATATCAAGCAGATCAGAGCCATAGTTTGATACCTCTTGTGAGCATCTATTGTGCATGCTCACAAGATAGCTATCTCCACTGCAACTGTGGCATCCATACTCAAGGTAAGAAGAAGGGGAAAAGGCCAACTCAAGTCTGGCCATGTCAGTCCCACTGATTAGAAAGCACTGACTTTATCATCAGTGGTATAACAGACTTCTATTTATACCCACTGGCCAGAAATGTACCACATGAACATTTACACGTGGAAAGAAATATGGGACAATGTGTTGTCTTCATAGCATCCATAGTAGAGACCATCAAGGAAGAAAGACTGGGAATGGGTATTGTTGTATTAATTATTCAGCCAGCTATATCTGAAATAATCAGATAACTGTATGGTTCTGTATCCCAGGTTTTGTTTAGCTATATTTAACTCTACTTAAGATTTCACTAGAAGATGGGAAGAGATTTACTCAGGTAGATATCCAAGAATGATATTTGATTAAGGTTATAAATGAACATGTCCTTGAAATAGTAACATATTTTCAGAGAATACAAGAGACATAGGTGTGTGGAGGACATAGACAGATGCAAATTTTACTCTATTGCTATTTTTTCTAAATTTTTATCATTTATCCTATTCACTAGCATGGTTTGATTAAATCTTTGGAATATTCCTAAGGGATTATCTTTTTTTTTTGGTGGTGGTATTGAGGATTGAACATAGAGGTAATCTAACTCAGTGTTATATCCTCAAACAGTTTTTAATTTTTGTTTCAGCACTAGATTGCTGAGAGTCAGGCTACATTGCTGAGGCTGATTTTGAATTGCAATCCTCCTATTACAGCCTCCCTAGTACTGGGATTATGTGTGTGCCACCTAGCTCTGCTCTGAGGAAAAAAAATAAATCAGAGCAATAGTTTCTTATAGTCTCAAATGCAACTTTAGATGTCAGACATCTATAATTAAGAAAATTATGTAAATGAATTTCAATTTGAATTCATTTTATTTACATTTCATATTAAATATCTACTTTCTTGTATTTCATTAGTAGTTTATGTTACCTTACCAATGTTTTATATATAACCATTTAAGTTCTTTATGAAAATTACCTTCGATTTCTCATTTTTATTTTACTGGTAAAATAATTGTGTATAGACCAGCTTATTCACATTGACAACAGGTAGCCATTATAAAAAGAAAGCTTTAAAAAGTCATATTTTTCCCTTAGAAACATGTTATTATAGTAATATGTATTTCTTATTGAAAATGCTTTATAGAAATTAAAAAACTCAGATCTTGCTGTGCGTGGTAGCACATTCTTGTAATCCCTGCGCTTGGGAGGCGGAGACAGGAGGATTGCGTGGGTTCGGAGCCAGCCTCGCTGGCTTAAGAGACCCTGTTTCCAAATAAAAAATATAAAAATAGGTCTGGGAGTGTAGCCCGGAGGTAGAAGGGCTTTCAGGAACCCCAGTACCACCAAAATAAATAAATAAATAAATAAATAAATAAATAAATAAATAAATAATTAAATAAATAAATAACTCAGATCTTGACTTAAATTTTAAAAGGTTATACAGCTTTATGCAGCATATTATATAATCTTGTAACTATATACATTTATTAAATATTCAGAATCCTCAGGAAACTTTAGCCTTAGAAAAGAACAATTATATTCACCAACACCAAAATAGCTTTATCATCTTTTTTTTCCCCCTGTATCTCATTTGAACTTCAAGGTGAGTGTAATTGCTACATGCACACTGTTTTAACTGTAATAGCTAAACAGATGTGTTAGAAAGACTCATGAAATTTATTGATGGATTACTGAATTAAAACATAGGAGTTAAAATAAGAAAAAAATCAAATTTAATCTGGGTTCTCCTATATAACAATTACCAATCAGCCAATCAAGATAAGCCATTTGGAAAATAAGGATATAAAATCTTAAGTTTTATTGACTTATAAAATCTTAAGTTTTATTGACTTAGTCAATGTGGATTGACTAATTAGCCATTGCAGATTTAATCTTAAAAGATTAAAAGTAAGAAAAGGTTTATCACCTTTTTTTAATACAAAGGAGTTAGAACTTTGCCCTCTTGCTTAGCAACCATATCACAAAGTATTTAGTTAAGCCACTTTGGAAGAATCCATACTACCATACTTACATTCCTTAGTTGACCCTCCTTCAAATCTGGAAAAAGTTCCATTAACACATTGAAAAAAAAAATTAGGTAAATGGAAGTTGCTTCCAGAAGCATACAAAAATTCCTGGACCCAAAGCAGGGGATTTATAATGATGTTTACTGGAATCCTGAAGGTTCTGAAGGTTCAGCCACCCTGCCTCAGGGGCTTAGCAGGACTGGGATTGAGAGAGGAAGAACAGCTCCATGGAGAGTTCAAGGGTCCAAGATTCATGCTTTTGTAATCCGTGAAGCTATCCCAGATCTTGAGTCTTTTTTTTTAATATAATTTGGCTTCTATAAAACATTTGTTTGAAGGAAGTAATATTTTGCTTTCATTTTTTTGTTGTTTTTAAAAGCAAAAGTGCTAAGAGAATATATATTTTAAGAAAAAAAAACAGAAAAAGAGGAGGGCCTGAAAGACTGTGTAGTGAGAACACAGTGAAACGGCCTTTTCTGCTTTATTTTGCAATATAAGAAGACAGCATCTGAAAGAGAAAATTCAGTCTATCAAGTATTGACTGAGTGTTCCCAGTGCCAAGCACTTTAATATGTCCAGGGAATGAGATGATAAGTAACTGGTCACCTTGGTTTGAGCAGGGTTATGGCTATGGTAAGAAAATCATGCTTTAAGAACATTTGGCTTCCTGTTCTGATTCTGCATGAAAGATGGAGGGCTGCAGTCACTTTTATTCCTGAAACTTTGACTTGTTAACTTGCAAAGTGCAGCACAGTTCCTTATTAAGCACCTATTCTATGACAGGCATGGTGTTAGGCACTAGAGATCCAAAGGAAAATGAGATTTGCTACACTGGCTTGGAAGAACACATTGAAGAGTAGTCATAATCTGAGTAGTAGACCAGCTGACATTGATCAGATTAATTTTTCAGGACCAGATGATATTCTAAGCACTTTTATAAAAATTTGTTTTCCAAATCTTCATGGACTTTCCTAGGCCCTGACTAGTTATCTCAGTCTCAGAAGCCAGCAAAGATTTTTCAGACATTGAGCTTATCTACCCCATGAAGAAGTTGTGTGGGACCTCAGGAATAAAGCAATAGAGGATTATTTCGATTGACAATCTCACTATCTCACTGTGTAACCCAAAATTCCTGACCAGCACAACTTAGAAGAAGAAAGATTTATTTGTTCTCAGTTCTGGAGATTTCAGGAGTTCAGTCCATGTCTGCCTGGTTACATCTGCAGAACTGGAGGTAGGGAGCAGAGAAAGGGAGGGAGCAAGGGCTCTACTCTCACGTCATGAAGGCTAGAAGCAAGAGAACTAACAAGGGGATTTGGAGATAAGGTAGGGTTCCTAAGACCACACTCTCAGTGACCACCTCCTCCAGCCATACCCTACTTGGCTATGTTACCACCCAGTAGATCCATTGCAAAGGATTTATCCACTGATTAAAATACAACATCACTGCTTTAATTATATCAACTCCGAACATTGGTTCATGAGCTTTTTCAGAAGATATTCTCTATCTAACCATAAGGATGGACATTTTAAGTGGAGAAAAGTTACCATTCAAATGGCTTCACTTTGTTCCAGAAATAAGCCAGTAAGGCATTGTCAAGATATAATAGTAAGGAGACACTCAGAGTTCACCCTTTCCTTCTCTGCTTGAGCTTGAATTGTGTCCTGCTATTGTGTATAAAATCTGTTCTATTCAAAGCCTATTTGGAGAAACCAAATTTGTAAATAAAAGCAGATTGGAGTAACCTAAAGGTCAGTGGCAAAGCTGGAATAAAACCAAACTTAAGCACAGCACCCAGTAGAAGTCATTCTCAGTAACAAGTTGCCTGCAAACATTCAGAGGTTGGGAATTGGTTTTAATTCAGTTTGTGAGGGAGAAAAACAATCTTCTCAGGATTTATAATTTTGGTGTAGCTCCTAGCTTCTAGAAAATGTACCCTTTATTAAGAACATAAAAATAGACATTTCAGAAATTTGTTATCCTGTGTCACTCCTCAATTAACTTCTATTCATTCAGCTAGCAAGAATCAGTGTTCAGCCCATTAAAAATAAGAGGCTTGCTTTTCTGTTCCCTTTGCTGTTATTGATATTGTTCATTATTTTAATTAGTGGCTTCCCATGATTCTAATCAAACCAATTAAACTCAAACCTGATAAACAATGAAGAGGTGAAAACAGCAGCTCAAACATGGACTCATCTCCTTGGCACAGAGTGAATGTAACTACATTTTAAATTGCTTCCATCGTCCTTTAAACAAAGACAATCTCAGGGGCTGTCTCAGCATCTTGGTTACTTTTACAATGTCTAATTCACAGTCAGCCCTTTTGGTAACCTTTATTTTCTATTCTCACTTGCATATACATTCACGTGTGCACAATGTCTCCCACCATCTTACCTCGGGTTGCATGTTTCCATATCAGTTACCTAAACAATTTAAATTTCCTGCAAGTCCCCTTTCATTCTGTGTGTGTGTGTGTGTGTGTGTGTGTGTGTGTGTGTGTGTGTGTGTTTCCAGTACGGGGGATTGAACACTTAGGGATATTCTAATTCTGAACTACATCCTGGTCCAATTTTTTATTCTTTTCTTTAAAAAAAAAAAACAGGATCTCACTAAGTTCTGAAGGGCTTTGCTAAGTAGCTGAGGCTGGCTGTGAACCTGTGATCCTCCTGTTTCAGCCTTCTAAGTCCTGGAATTATAAGCAAGCATGTGCCACTATGCCCAGCTCTTTGTGTATGTTATTCCTGCCTTCTCTGCCCTTGGAAAGGCCTGATCTTCATTGGGAAAGAGAAGCTGCCACTCTCAGTGATGCTATGAACGTTGGGTATATATATATTTAAAGAAATTACTAGGATATCCATCCTGGATACTGTGCTGAATTATATTGAATTATATATATATGTAATATATAATTATATATTATATATTATATACTAATATATAACATATCTTACATATTATATATTAATATATATTAAGCATATATAATAATATATATTTTGTGTGGTACTGAAGATGGAACCCAGGGGCCTTCTACCTCGGGGCTATACTCCCAGACCTATTTTATATTTTATTTGACAACAGGGTCTCACTAAGTTGCTGAGGTAGCTTTGAACTTGTGCAATGCTCTGTCTCAGCTTTCCAAATACTGGGATTACAAGCATGTGTCACCATGCCTGGCTTGTGCTGAATTATTTTACAAAACATTTTTATGCAATTTTCTCAGCAGTTCCAGGTAGTAATTACTTTGATTAGATCCAACTTACAGATGACAAAACTGAGATGTCAATGTAAGAAAATTTTTGAGGATAACTTAGCCAGAAACATAGGACTGAATTCTGTTTTATATGGTTCCAGAGTCCTAGCTCCTTTTATATGATATTATTCTTTCACTTAGAAACAGAATAAAGCTAGGCTCCTAGATAGGAAAATGTCCAAACATATGAACTTCACCATTAATCTTTCTCACAATGGTTTTTTATTAAGAATATTTCTTTTTGAATAGGAATTGTATTGCCTTATCCAACCCATCTTCAATTTTTTGACAATCCTTGCTAAATTTTTTGTTTCATGTGTCTTTAAGGCAAACCAAGAATATTTTATCAGTAGTCCCAGGTCTTCTCAGTGACCAGTGTCATCCCTTAGAAATTTTTCAATTCTAGCATAGATTTCTATATTATTACTTGAAAAAAATAATGCTCTTTTTCTTACTGGTAGGAAAGGAATGAAAAACACCTTTTTGAGGCATGGCTCCTATCACAGATGCCTATGATATCTTGGGCAACTTACTCAGCTTTTCTGAGAGTAAATGTAAAATATAGATAATAAAGGATGAAGAAACTGAACCAAGAAAGTGGTGATTTAAGAATCTATCTTTCAGTATTGTGCAAATTCATTGAGATGTAGTTTTAAAACACCTCTGAAATATTTCTATTTTGCAGTAAAAAGTAGTATTAATTGTTATCTAGCCAGTCATTTCAGTACATACCTGCAATATCAGTACTTGGGAGGCCAAGATGGGAGTATCAAAGATTTTAAGCAAGCCGCAGTAACTTAGAGAGGCCTTGTCTCTAAATAAATAAATAAATAAATAAATAAAATGAACTAGAGGTGCAGCTTGGAGGCAGAATGCCCCTTTGTTCAATGCCTCATACCACAAACAAAATGTTATTTTATTTACATTGCATCATATATAAATCAGTTGATAATTACTGTACATGGAAGCAGATGGATAGCAAAGGGATTCAGGTTAGGAAGGAACATGGGTAGGTTTGAGTATTGGCTTGCTTATTACAATAGAAGATTTTGCCATAAGGGACAAAGTAAGACAGCAGTTACTAACAGAATCTTGTGTATCAGTCAGCTATAGCCACAGTAATGCAGAGAAACAACTCCAACATTCATCACCTTTGTGAGTACTTATTCTCACAGTCATTTTGTCCAGTATAAAATAGGAACAGTTATATCTCTGCCTGATGCTGTGGATCAGTAAGACTTGGCTAAAAGCTAAAGATGCAAGTTAGTTCTGCCCCATGTATTTTGTTCTGGGACCCAAATGGGCTATGCCTAGGGAATGTCCTTTTCATAGCAGATAATTAATTGATCACATAGAGATATGAACATTGCTAACTTCAGTTTGCATCATATCTCCTAATATCCTGATGTCTAAAACCAAATCACATGGCTTCATTTATGATATTATAGTCCCTTTACCACTAGGTAATAGGCATTCAATTTTATTCTAGGGAAAAGAAAACTTGGGGTAAAAATTGAATCTATTATACAAAGGCTAAAACAGAGGTAATGTGAGTATTTAGAGCTTGCTGAGTTTTTGAGCAAATAATCTGGGGACTTTTCTGCCTCGTTTGATTAAGTACTATTGCATAATGTAGACCTACAATTTTGGTAGGGATTGAGAGGCATTTGTTATAGGAAGAAGATGATGAACACATTGCTAAAAGAATGAACCAGCTGATCATAAGAGCATTTCAATGCTACGACCTACTTGATGTAACTTTCTATTTGTAACAAGCCACCCTAAAATGCTTGGCTTTGGTTTTGGGGTTTTATTTGCTTGTCTTTAACCAAGGATTCTAGTGCATATTGAAGGGGCTATTGATTGTATCAGTTTGCTTTCTTCAGCAATTTCTCATGTTTTGCTTCTCACTTTCCATTTACAGAACACTGTTTACGAAGCATGATGCAGAGAAAGCAGTTGCTTGACCGTTGGTTCTATTCTTTCTCCCAGCTGACTAGTTTGAACAGTGATAATGAAGTTTTGATAAGATTGTATTTTATTGTTTTGCTCTTATGAATAGATGCACCCATTAGGGCTGTCAAGCATCATCATCTCTGTTACACATTTGAGATACATTTCTTTTCCCAAATCAATATAAGTAAAATCAAATATAATTTCTATCAGTGCTTTATGGGTACCATTCTGCTCTGCTAAAATGAGGTACTTTCTTTTGGTCTAAGAATGAGGAGCAATTTCATGTTTTATTGGGCACTTTTTCTGGCCCTTGGGAGAAATGAGTTTGATTATTCATTGACTAGACTGAGCCTGATCTAGACTTTCCTTGACTTTGCTTTGAGATTTTTCTTGCCTATATATCTCACCTAGAAAAAATTCCCTATTTGTGTTTTTATCAGTAAAAAAAATTAGTGCATTCTCACTCTCTCCAGAAGCCTCAGTTCCAATAAGAATGTATGTATGTATTTCTATTATAATTATACTTTAAAATGTTTTATGTTTCTGCCCTCTAATATTATTATGAGAGCAATACGGCAGGTAAAGGGCATTTACTTATGTGTGCACTCACTACCTGAAGTTATTTATCAATACTCTATTATTAACTGACTAATTGGTATAGTTTTGGGTGTACCATACCAAATGCTATGATCAATAACTTCAACATTTAACACTGTTTTTCTCTAATGTTCCTTATCTTCTGTATTTTTCAGTTCATCTGAGAAATGATGGTTCATAGGCATTAAACTTTCAGAGCAGCTATAATACTTTCTTTAATCAGTTTAACAAAATGACTACATGCCTATATGATATGTTAATTTTTTTTCTTTTTGGTGATACTGGGGTTCCGGGAAGCCCTTCTACCTCTGGGATACACTCCCAGACCTTTTTTTTTATCTGAAAACAGGGTCTCTTAAGCCAGCGTGGCTGGCTTCGAACCTGCGCGATCCTCCTGTCTCAGCCTCCCAAGTGCGGAGATTACAAGCGTGTGCCACCACGCCCGGCTATGATGTGCTAATTTATCTTGGAATTTGATCTCTATTTTTGATATTCAGCTATAGTTTTTTGAATATTTCTATTCTGTATAATTTACTATAATTTATATTATGTATAATTCTGACAAATTGCCACTCTTAACTGAATTTTTTCTGAGCTACATATAGCTCCTAATCTATTAAGAATGGTTTAAGGGACCAGTTCTGAATTCGTATGTGTCTGAGTATCTTTATCTACCTTCTGATGAATGCCTCTCAATATCATTGTATAGTTTGTTCCCGTTCATAACATTTACTCATTTCACTCAAAGTTAAACCAAAGAACTGTGTTTGGTAGTAAGGTTGCAAACATAATCATTTTGTTCATGTCCTTTTTGTATTTATATTGGTTTCTTGCTTTAAATTTTAGTGGTCAAACTCTTCTGAACAAGAACTCTCTTGCATTTCTTCAGAATTTCTTTTGGTTCTTCAGACTCCTACCTTTTTGCTAAATTTTTCATGGTCTTCTTTGATATTCTCTGCATCTTGTTAGGCATAGTTCTGTATTCCATACCTTTCCTTCCTTTGAATTTATTGGGCACACTAGATCTTCGGTTTCATTCCTCTTTGATTCAATATATTTTATTGAAGAAATGCTTGTGGCAAGTCGACAACAATCATCTTCACCTCCCCCTATATTTTCTTATTATCTGAGGTTATTCTTGTAAAAAATGAATAGCAGAAATGCATTCTTTTTCATTTTTTATATTGCTTTTATGCTTTATTTGAATTTCTTCTGTCAATATTATCTTACATCAATACCTTTCTTTGAAGGTCTTTGAATTTATTGGACTGGTACAAATGTTTTTATTTTTGGCACCACACTCATATTTCATGATCCAATTTAGAAGCTGAGGAGCAAGAGCTATATTTACTCAGTCTGAATTTTGCATTCTAGAGCAGCTGCTAAAATACCAATATGACCTTAGATAAGTTACTAAACTTCTCTGGACCTCATATTTATCAGGCATTCATCTTCTAATTGTATCTGCAATTACTTTAACCCTCATAGTCTATTCTAAGAGTTAAAAGATAGAAAAAGGAAAATTACATCACACATAGTATACTCTTTGTAAATGATGGCTAAGTAATGCAGACATCACCTTGAGAGAGATTCAAACAGCTGCATGTGAATCATCATACATTGCATCAGTGGCTGGTTGATTTGACTGCCCTGTCAACTCTTCAGCATCTTTTTTTTTTTTTTTTTTTTTTTTTTTGGTGATGGTACTGGGGTTCCTGGAAGCCCTTCTACATCCGGGCTACACTCCCAGACCTATTTTATATTTTTTATTTGGAAACAGGGTCTCTTAAGCCAGCAAGGCTGACTCTGAACCTGCGCGATCCTCCTGTCTCCGCCTCCCAAGTGCGGGGATTACAAATGTGCCCCCGGCTCCTCTTCAGCATCTTGTGTTGACATGGGTTCAGGTTATGCTTCCTTGAAGGTAACTGCACAACATCACTTACGCTGTGCTGACCTCTTCCACATTTCTAACAGGATGATGATGATAACCTCTCCCTCATCAAACTCCTCTATTTACCTTCCTTTTAAGAAAACTCATTATTTAGATAAGCCTTTACTACTTTGTAATTATTGTGCAAATTATTAAAGCATAGGCTAGTAAGTATAGAGACTACTATTTGTATTAGATTATCTGCATATTTTTGTTGGAATGAAAGGCATGTCAACCGGGAAATAAATTATGCTAGAAATAAATTGTGCTAGAAACAACTTTGATAGATAAACATGGTTACATAAATAAATACAACCCTAACTAAAGTGAGATGGAGAGAAATCAAATCATGTTAATTCTGCTAATTACTGGGAGCATATGTGCAAGATACTGTCTTAGGTTTATCACTGGTTGCAAAATTCTTCAGATCTGTCAAGGATCATGTATTTTCCAGTATAGAATTGTTTTGCACAGAACGTACTTGGCTTAATCTTCATAGTGACTGATAAAGAATGAATAATCACTATATACTACATTGAAGTAGAGGAATGATAATAATGGAAAAGGCTTATTTAATGTTACTTTGAGGTAAGTAAATTAGAAAATAAGTTAGCATTCTATTGTTAAGGAAGAATAATCAAATAAGAGGTACATGTTTTAAAAATATTTTTCTCTTAGTTTGAGGACTAAGCAAATAAATTTGTAGAATTATAAATTATCAGAGTAATAATTATCAAGAATAATTATAATGATAATCAGTAATTATAATTATGAGGAATTATATATCAAGACAAAAATGAAATTCTACTGAATGCCTAGTTAGAGTGGCCAAAATATTGACAAAAACTAAAGGCCAGTAAGAATGTGGAGCATCAGAAACTCATACTCATTGTTAGTGGAAAAGCAAAAATGGTAAAGCTACTTTGGGAGATGGTTTAGCAGTTATTTAAAAAATTGAAAATATTCTTACCATACAATCCACAATATCATAATCATACTCTTTGGTATTTCCTTGAAGAAGATAAAAACCTATGTCCCATACAAATACTTACATGTAAGTGTTTATAGAAGTTTTATTCATAATTGCAAATCTTGAAAGCACCCAGTGCTGGCCCAGGTAAGCCTGAGTCATAATAATTCTTCTCAACTAAATAAACTTTGATATATGTTGACTTCCATGCCTCCTCTGGCTGTCCCTTGAAAGTCTACCATTTTTGCCCTATTTGGATAATTCTTATACTATCCACGTAACAAGACCTAGCTCCTCCACACTCTTTCTAAGGTCTTCACCTTCCTCAATTTTCTCATAAATCTTTTTAAAATATTTTATTGGATCCAGGTATGGTGTCGCACACTTGTAATCCCAGCTTTTGGGAGGCTGAGACAGGAGGATTGTGGTTTGCAGACAGCATAAGCTACTTATTGAGGCCCTTTGCAACTCAGTGAGATGCTGCTTCAAAATAAAGACAAAAAATAGGGCTGGGTTGTAGCTCAGAGGTAGAAGCTCCCTGGCTTCCATTCCCAGGAGAGCAAAAAAAAATATATATATATATATTGGTACATTCTAATTGTATATCATGATGAAGTTCAAAGTGATAGATACCTATAGCACTTAGTGAGCCTCCCCCTGCTTCTCACCCCACTTCTTTCCTTTACCCATACAGTTATTGAGATTGACATTAATAATTCTACATAGGAACACGGTGTCAATTGAAGTGCATCTTTTATAAGTTGATTGGTATATTGTAGTCTCACATCATAGGAAGTTCACAGTGTTAGAGACATACATGCATACAGCACTTGGTGAGCTTCCCTCTGGCTCCTATTCCCTCCCCTTTCCTTATACAATATTAATAGAGACACTAATGATTCTATATATGTACATAGCTTTAAATAAAAAATAGTTTCTTCATTAATTCTTCCTCCCATTTACCAACAATCTACCATAGACCCTCTTCCTTACTCCACTGGGGTTTCTCCTTTTTTTTCTTAATCTAGAAATGTTCTTGTATCCTAATTTCTCCCTAGCTTCATATATGAAAGAAAACATAAGACTTTTCACTTTCTGTGACCGGCTAATCTCACTTAGCATAATGTTATCTAATTCATTCATTTTGCTGAAAATAACATAATTTTGTTCTTTTTTTATTGCTGAGTAGAATTCCATTGTGTGTAAGCCCCATAATTTCATGACCCACTCTTCTGTTGATGGACACCTAGGCTGTTTCCAGGACTTGGCTACTGTGAATTGTTCTGCTATCAACATGGATATCCATGTATCACCATAACATTCTGATTTTCATTCCTTTGGGAAGATACCTGGAGTGATATAGCTGGATCATAGGGTGATGAAATACTTCTTTTTTTATGGTACTGGGAGTGAAACCCAGGGGCTTTCTACCTCCGGGTTATACTTCCAGATCTATTTTTTATATTTTACTTGTAAACAGGGTCTCACTAAGTTTCTGAGAGCTTCACTAAGTAGCTGAGGCTGGCTTCGAACCTGTGCGATTCTCCTGTCTCACCCTCTCAAGCACGGGGCCACCACGCCTGGTATGATGAAGTACGTCTTAAAACAGCATTTCCCCAGCAACAGTCCTGGACATGTCAGGTCCTTTCTAGGACAGGGGCAGATGAATCTTTAATGAGCCTGGAGGAGACTTTTATGAACCCCATATATGGCAAACACTGATCCTTGGTTAAGCTTCTCCAATTTATTCTCCCTCAGTGCTTGAGCCTCCAAGGGAGGCTACACCTGCTCCTGAAGACTAAGTTGCCCAACCTTTGAACTGACCATAGAGAGAGCCCTATGGCAGAAAGATTATACTTTGCTTCAGTAGTCTTTACTAAGCATGAACATGATTCCATTTTTAAATTACCCACACACTACTAAAAAGCTATTAAACAGGGATTTATTGAAGCTTCATAAGTAATAATGGGGAAACATAAAAATCTTAAAATTTGATTTTTATTTTTATAGCTTTATCCCCATTGCCTAAAAAATTGCCTGTTCAACAATAGATGTTCAATAATTACTTGTTAAATAAATGCTTAATTTGATTATCCCTTGAAAAGATAAATCTTAACTTCTCTTGGAAATTCCTCAGACACACCTATTTCCTGGCCTGGCCTCTCCATATTGAGGCTCGTATATTTGTTCAGGTTCTTAGTACACAGAGCTCTCAGTCATGTATTAGAAATTTCAATCCCAATTCAGAAAATTCTACCCTCTTCCCCAAAATTCTAGCCCCTCAAATAAATTCAAGTGCTTTTTTAAAAATGGAAAGATGGTGATTTACAAAAAAGATATTGAGAAGATGTGTTTTGATCACACTGACTTCACTATGATATGTAATTGCAATACACTAATAAACTAATTTTGTTATTATTTTAATGCTCTATTATTGCTACATTATAGAATCATATGATAATTAAATAATGTTGACAATGACATACGTGTACACATAGGAAAGATATTGAGGACATGATTGATACAATCGATATGAAAAAGGAAAAATAGAAGTTGAAAATATGTGAGATACTTAATTAAAATTTGTTTTAATTTCTTTTTTTAATTTTGTATTGGTGCATTGTATTCATATATCTTAAAGGAATACAAGATGGTAGAGGTATACATGCACACATCACTCTAGCCCTTTCCCAATTTCTTGAAAGAGTGATTTGGATTTCCAGAATAAAAACCTAATTATTGCCTTAAATATATTTAATATTTGCTTCCTTTTTTATTAAAGGGACCTGTACATTTAAATGATCCCAGGAAATTGAGATAAATAGGCCAAATGGATGTTTTCTAAAAGAATTGCACCATATAAATGAATGTTTTCAAGATTTCAAAATCATATACATTTTTTTCCTGTTTTAGCTAAATATCTCACTAATTCATCCATAAGTAAATGCACAGTTTTTTAAAATTGCTTTACTAAGGTACAATTTACATATTTTATGTATAAAATATACAATTCAATAATTTTATTAAATTTATGAAGTTTACCATCATAACAATTTAATTTTAGAACATTCACATTACCTCCAATGACCCCCTTGGACCAATTGTGGTTTTTGTTACCATTTCTGTCTTTGGTAACCTCTAAACTCTTTCCTGTATATATTATCTTTCTAGGGATCTCATATTAATAAAATTATAAAATATATGGTCTTTTTTGCCAGTTTATTTCACTTAGCATTATGTTTCTGTGAATGCTGTATTTGCTAATTCTTTGTTAATTGTTGAATTATATTTGTACACATTGCTTTTAATATGTTATTCATATAATACAACAGTGAAGTTCAATGTGTTTAAACTCTTCTTAACTTCTTTGCGTTGTTGTTATTTTATTTTATTTTATTTATTTGTTTTTTGGTGGTACTGGGATTCCTGGAAGTCCTTCTACCTCCGGGCTACACTCCCAGACCAATTTTTATATATTTATATTTGGAAACAGGGTCTTTTAAGCCAGTGAGTGCAGCTGGCTTCGAACCTGTGTGATCCTCCTGTCTCCGCCTCCCAAGCGCAGGGATTACAAGCATTCGCCACCACGCCCAGCAACATTGTTGTTATTTTAAAAATTAATATGTGGCACCATAACTTTTTGAAAAGTTGAGGAGGCTTAATGATATACGTATGTATATGCACATACAAATGTATATATAGTTTGTATGCTAATGACATATATGAACTGGTATAGATATGTTCATATATTTCAAGTATGGATATACAAAAGATCTTTCTAAAGTTTAGTTCATTCATAAATATTCATAACTCATTATTTAAATTTAACTCTTAATTTTTGCCACTCTATATGTGCCTATTTGGCACATTTTTCACTTCAAATATGAAGTGTTTTAAGATGAAGTAAAGTTAGATTTTAATGTTTTACTGACTTACCTCAAAATAAAATGACACTATAGTGTCATCATGGACAGTTTCAGTTGTCCCTTGACAAGTCAAAATATTTACTAAATTGTGCTTACTTGACATGATTACTTGGGAAAATGACATTTGTTAATTTCAAAATACTGAATTTAAATTTATGTAAGATAAAGGAAACATCTTATGAATATTTATTTTATTTCATTAATCATTTTAAAGGATTGGAGCAAGATTGAGAAAAAAAAAACAGCTATGACCAGAGTCCTTCAGAGGCCCAGCAAAAATAATTACTGTGGATCTTTCGAATTTTTTCCTCTCTCCTGAGAATCCATGTTTCTCTTCTCCAATACATCTTTGCCCTATCTTTTTATTTTGTACCTGTCATATCTCAGTACTGAACAAAGTTCATCTCCTTTGTGTTTTACAAAACAAAATCTGTTTTGAAGGACACAAAATTTATTAAGAATGGTTAAAATTAAAAATATATGAAAACTTCCTGTGTACATTTTACAACAGTACCTATTCTAACCAGCTTTTCTATCTCACACATAAGGTCTGATGTTTATCTTAAAGGCACTGATTGATATTTCATCATGTAAAAAAACTACAGTGGAAAACTTTGTCTGATATCCTAACATTCCCTTTACTTGTTTGTTTGAGATCCTAGAGATTGAAGCCAGAACTGTGCATGCTGGGTAAGTGCTCTACCACGAACTATATGCCTAATCCTTTTTACTTTTTGTTTTGAGGTAGAATCTTGCTCATTTGCCCAGACTGGCCTCAAACTTGTGATCCTCCTTTCTCAGCCCCCCTCGTATTTAGGATTAAAGCCTTTACACTACACATACCCAAATTACCTTTCTTTAATGTTTGGGTTTAACTATCAACCTTCTTAGATTTTGTAAACTGCAGGTAGATATTTAGTATGAGTGTGGTGATGTAAGCCTATCAAAAGAAAGCATCCTCAATTATTTTAATAAATGTTAAATAGTCCAGATATGGAGATTTTGTGTCTTTATTGGCACAAAATTTAAACGGGTTTGTATGTGTCTCTTTCCACCCTCTATCTGGTCTTGGCAAAGCAAGGAACCATGAAATTAAAAAAATATATCATAAATCACATGATTTAAATATAGTATGTTGTACATTCAAGCAAAAAGGCCAATGCTAGCAGAATATTTTTGACTTTATGGATTTTACTGAAAGATATAATTTCTGATATAAAAACATGTGAAAATTTAAAAACATCAATTAGGTGAGACTTTGTCAGGTGCATCGAGTACACAGATGGATAGAGGTGCAGACAGAGTGATTTGTGGGAAGTCGTTATGGGTATACGTTAAAACTAATCACTAAATTGTTCTCTTTCCTGTATTAGCATTAGTTTCTCATTTACTTTGTCATTAAACAGATGTTTACAAGGCACCTTCTTTGTGTTAGGCACGGTGTTACATAATCAAACATTGAGCCATAGGAGCAGAGCAAGATGAAGCTTCGAAGTTATGTGTCAGATAAATCAACCCAGACTGTTTTTCCTTGTAATAACAGTGGGAATAAAACACAAACACATCTTTTATAGTCTCTTTTGCTCTAATTTTACAGTTGAGCTGCAAAAATATCAAATACACAGTGAAATGCATTCTTTAATTATGGTAATATTTTGACACATTTATTTTAGCAGAACTTGGAGCACTTCACCAACATTGGCAATTAGGTACACGGTGCCTGTCTACTTCATGAGACCACACGGAACAACTTTTACAAATAAAAAGAGGGAGGCTGTAGCACCTGTCAGAGGTGTGATCCAGCCCTCATACTGTCATAGCTGCATCTGAAATCTCTTTGCTCATTCTTGTTGATGCTGGAATGATCTCTTTGTAAATTCAGAAAGATAATCAATGTTCTATTCCTTTATAATGACTCATCCATCTCTGCCCAAACCTAACAGCTCTAACCAGTGCAATTTCTACATGAACTGAGATTCACATGGAGGATTTTATCTCATTACCTTTTCCCAAATCCTTTCTGCATATCTATTCTCTCCTTGGAGTAGATATAACAAAGACCTTGCAGGAAGGAAAGCCAAATAGAATCAAACCCAAAACTCAATCTTTCTGTCCTCTCTTTGCTTATCTTCCTATGCTCTACCTCTGTTAAAAATATTGCCAGGCGTGGTGGCGCACGCTTGTAATCCCCGCACTTGGGAGGCAGAGACAGGAGGATCACGCAGGTTCGAAGTCAGCTGTGTGCACTGGCTTAGGAGACCCTGTTTCCAAATAAAAATGTAAAAATAGGTCTGGGAGTGTAGCCCGGAGGTAGAAGGGCTTCCAGGAACCCCAGTACCACCAAAAAAAATATTAATAATGGTAAGTAATATTAGCTGACTATTTTTCAATCCTGATTGCTGCAAGATACCAAGCTAAATGCTTGAACCAACCTAATTTGATTTAATTATTTAAAGATATGTATTATTGGATTATCATATAATTGATGTTTTTATTAAGCTCAGCCTTTCTGACTTAATACATTCCACCTCCTTTGCCCAAACCAACCTCCTTCTCCTCCTCCTCATTGCTATTATCAGTCACTGTCAGCATTATTATCACCGTCATCAATTCAGGAATATGCTCTTGGACATTGCCTAGGAAGTTATTCTTGGAATGGAAGGGAATAATATCCTAGAATAAACATATTTTGCATTCCACATGCAGGGCTGGTAATAGAGCTAGAAAGATGTTCATGAATAAGACTGTTTCTATCTCATTATAGTGTAGAAAATTGAAAAACTAATATGGCACAATGACAATTGTGGCAAAAGGGTGCATGAACCTTGCCTCGGTTTCCAGAAATGCTTAATTATAGAGCACAGCTGGACACTCCCCAGGGGAGGGGCTCACAAGTAGCCCCTGGCTGCTCCCCTGGAGTGGCTGGAGGAAGCACCTACTGACTTGGTCCTCTTCCTGACCTGCCATTGTTTCTCTTTGCTTTCCTCCATCTCTAAATAACGTAATCATAGTTTCACATACTCTGAAGAAAATAATTCTTAAACCCCTGCTCTTGTGAAGAAGTAACTCTCCATGAGCATGATGTTTCTTCATGATTGGTTCTGCTGAGCAAAGAGCATTGACACATGGGTTTAAAGATGACTGATCAGAAACTGTAGAGGTAACGAGCTCTAGAGAGATGTAAACCCTTATCTCCCCACTAGAGATATTTGCTTTTATCACGGGATGTTAAAACCCCTCCTTCTTCCCCTCTACCAAAGATGCTATTTTACTTTGCAGAGCAAAAGTTTCTTTTCTCTCTCCAGAGGCACAGAAGGAAAAAGCAACCCTATGTAGGCTTTCCCCACATCACCCCATGGTTTGTGAATGCAGAACTGATGTAAGATGCTCTAAGAGCAAATGAGCAGTTTGAATCATGGTCCAGATCTCCGCAATCCTTTCAGTGTACACAAATGTGTGTAGATAGATAGACATCTCAAAGCTTTCTTAGTTTCAGACTCAATAGTTATCCATATAGAGAAATTCAGGCTAGAAATAGGATAGAAATTCATTCTTTGTGAGGTACAAGAGGTTCATGGGATAAAACGCAGGGGTATTCTAACATTGAGGTAACAACCATAGCCCCTTTAATTTTTTTTTTTTAATTTTGAAATGGTCTTGTTAACTTACTGTGAATTGGCCCCAAAGCTACATGGGGTTGGCAAGTGTGACCTCCAGGCCAGATCTAGCTCAGCAGAAACTGAGTTCATCCCAATCATGAGCTTTGTTTTGTCAAACCACAACCCTATTTCAAACCACAACTGAGGAAAAGTTCTCCTTTTTTTTTTTTTTATGGTACTGGGATGGAACCCAGGAGCATTCTACCTCCAAACCACACCCCCACCCTATTTTTTAATTCTTTTTACTTTGAAACGGGATAGCATTGAGTTGTAAAGGGCCTCATTAAGTAGTAGCTGAGACTGTCTATGAACCACAATCTTCCTGTCTCAGCCTCCCAAATGCTGGGATTACAAGCATGCACCATCATACCTGATGAAATTCTCCATTTTTAACTAATCCATTCTTTTTTGGTTGGGGGAGTAGGATTGAATCTATGTGCATCCTACCTCTGAGCTATCTCTAGACCTTTTATTTTGTTAGTTATTATCTCAAGACTGAGTCTTGCTAAGTTGTTGAGGACTTTGCTAAGTTTCTGAGGCTGTGATCAAACAAACAAACCTTTGATCCTCCTGTCTCAGTCCCCCAAATACCCCAGTATTACAGCCACCACACCTGGCTTAATCCACTCTTTAATATCTTAAACAGAATTCCTATGCATTTGAGACTCTCAAAGATAAGCAGCCCTGTTTCTCCTGTTTTCTTTTATCTTCCCATGATCTCTTTTCAGGTCCCATCTGGTGTGTCCCTCCTTACCTCAATCCCAGCACACACACAGGAGAAACTCTAAACTGTGAACTTTCCTACAGGGGATGGGAGTGCAGGCCTTTGAACTCTCCTTGCTTAAGTGTAGGCAGGATCTGGAACCTGGCTGCCCTGTGTCTAGGCTCTGTTGGTTCTACAGGGTAAGAGGGAGTAAAGATCCTGATCTCTTGAGGAGAGAATGATGGATGCTTGCTACAGTTCCAGTTCAGATTTAAGAATGGAAGCTGCCATCAATTCTCTCATGAATCACTAAAGACAAACACACTTTGCTGCAGAAAACAGTAATAGTTTCTCCTCCTCCTCCTCCTCCTCCTTCTCCTCCTCCTCCTCCTCCTCCTCCTCCTCCTCCTCCTCCTCCTCCTCTTCCTCCTCCTCCTCCTCCTTTTCTCCTCTTCCTCCTCTTCTCCTCCTCTTCCTCCTCTTCTTCCTCTGCCTTCCTTCTGCTCCTCCTCCTTCTATCTGAAGGCAACAAGGTTTCACACAAGGGAAGCATTTTCATCTTATTAGCATGCCTTTGACCTCACTCATTTCAAAGTAATAACCTTGGCACCACTGTTTAGGGAACATGCAATTCTGTCTGAGTGCTAGACAAGTGGAATTCTTTCCATATAAATTATTTCCAAATGTGACTGACATCTATTCCCTTGTCAGAGTGGGGAAGAGGACTTTACTACAAATCACTCTTGATGAACTTACATATTCTGTAGAGTTCCTCCCTTGTTTTTGCATTCGAAGACAGTTCTATTAGGAAACATGCTTGTGTGCAACCTTATATTTGCAAATTTGGGGAGTTTTAGTGTGTTTAATTCTCAATGCACCTCAATTCATTTTCTTGTTGCCACTGTCTTCAAACTCTTTTCTTTTGAATGTTAAATGATGGTTAACTATGAAGACAACCAAAATAGACAAAGTAATTGCCACTTTTTCCTTTGTCTCTTGGTGGCTTGCTGTGCTATAAATGTATTTAATCTGGACCAAACTGGGGAGGTAAAAACCTAATTTAATAGCTATCAATCACAGGCAGCAGGCCTGCAGGAAGAGAAAATAAAAAGATGGTTCTACTACTGAGTGTTCTCTTAGGAAAAACAAAGTGAAATATTAGACACTCTGCTTCTTTACAAGATGCCTTCTAATCCTCTACCAGGTTACATACAATTTGAGGCTCTTTGTGTATTTTCTTTCTACTTATATGTCATCACCCTTATATTAAAAAGAGTGTGACTGACAAGTTAGCTAAAATATTTAATAAAAATTAAACTCATTGGGCTTTGTTAGAAGAAAACACAGCCACTTGATATGAAATTCATATACTAATTAAATAAAACCTCCCCATGCAGAGCTGAGCAGCTGCTTATTTTAGCCCCAGAAAAATGCACATGGCTGTGTCTAGGAGCCTTCCCATGGTGGAACTGTCATCCTGAGTTGTCTATTGAATTATTCTAAAATCTTCTCATTTTACTGTTATTAAAATACCTGAGGCAGCAGAGTTCAATGACCTATGGACCTGCCTAATTTCTCTGATATTATCCTTCTCCCTTCTTATCCATCCTCACTCTAATCCAGCATCCCTGGCCTTCTGGTTTTTTCTTTCCAACACCAGATGCTTTTATTCAGTGTGTGTGTGTGTGTGTGTGTGTGTGTGTGTGTGTGTGTGTGTGTGTATAAGAACACCTAACATGATAACTACCCTCTTATTTTAAGAGCATAATATTTTAATGTGCAGTATTATTGACTATAAGTAAAGATGTTACAGAGCTGATCTCCAGAACTTATTTATCTTGTTTCATCCCTGAAATATCTTGCCTATTGATTTTTACTCATTTCCCCTCTTATCGTCTCCTGGAAACCAGCATTCTACTCTTTGATTCTATAAATTTGACTAGCATAGATTTCTTATATAAGTGGAATTATATGGGGATTTTTGTCTTTTTGACATTAAATTCCTATATTTAGCATATCCTCAAGACTTGTAAATTACATAATTTTCCTTTTGTTAAAGACTGAATAATATTCCATTATTAGTATATGCAATGTTTTCTTTATCTACTTATCATTTGTTTATTTACCAGTTGATAGACATTTGAGCTATTTCTACATTTTGACTACTGTGTTTAATTATATCTTTTGCAGTCTGAACATGAAAGTTTTAATAAAATTTAAAGATCCTAATTCAACTTATAAACTAAATATCTAGAAGTAGAATTTCCAGTTTATAAGGTGGGTCTAGTTTTTCACTTTTTGAGGAAACAATACTGGTTTATATAGCAGCTGCATCAGTTTTTAATCTTGCCAACAGTGTGCAAAGTTTCCAGTTTCTTCACATCCTCACCAACACTTGTTGTTTTTGTGGGCTTAGTTTTCTGTTAACTATCCTCCTAGGTGATGTCCATAATGATTAGTGATGTTGAACTTTTTTCATGTCCTGGTTGTTCTGCATTTAACATCTCTTCTCCCTGAATACCTTTTTTTTCTAATATATGCATGATCTCCCCGACCTCATATCTCACCCTCTAGGTGAGACTGTGCTGACTACTCTATTTAAACTTGCAACATGACCATCTCCAATATTTTTTGTCCCACTTCTCTGTTTTTTTTTATTGCCCTTTGATATATTCTATATCATTTATACATTTTTGTTTGTAGTTTGACTTTCCCTGATAGAAAGTAAGGATTATTTATTTTTTAACTATGGACTTAAAAGCCCATAAACTGATAAATAGACAAATGATAATTGGATAAAGAAAATGTTTTATATACTAATAATGGAAAATTATTCAGTCTTTAACAAAAGGAGTCTTGAGGATATGCTAAAAATAGGAACTTAATACTATGTTTGCACACAGAATGTACAAATAAATATTTGCTCAAAGAATGAATGAATGAACATGTACGTGGTCTAATCTGAAGAATCAGCAATTTCAAAAGGAAATTGAGCAGAATGGAATTGGTATAAAGGTTACTTGGGACAAAGATGAATAACTTTGTGATAGATTGAACTACTGCACGCTATATCACACCCATCCACTCATCCAGACACTTTGCTTAAATGCTAACTTTTCCTAGCAATTGAACATGTTGGTTCTTGTCAGTGACTGAAATATAAATTAGCATAAAGGAGCCCAAGACTCCACTTATTCATATATTGATGCTTTCTAGTATGTATGGTTCTAGGCATATAATGCACAAAAGGATCTTGCTTCTGTCTTCGCTCAATTCCTCCAGTACTGGGGAAACAGCAAACCAGTTCATTAAAATCCACTATATTCAATGATATGAGTACTGTATGAGCAAATTACTGGGAAAGAAAAGAAGGGTCAATAAGCTGACCTGCTTGTCGGGATTTAAGAAGGCTTCACAAAGGGAGCTAAATTTTATCTGGAATTTTGTTCAAAGAACTTTCAATTACAAGTAATGGGAAACTTAACTCAATTAGGCTTAAGCAATTAAAGGATCTACTGGTTCATATAACTAAAACACCCAGAAGAAGAGTGACTCAGGATTAGGCATAGAAGCTCCAGGGACATTGCTCCCGAGGTTTCTCAGGTCTCCTCTCTTCCATGTGGCAGTTATATCCTCCAGCTGGCTTCTCTCCTAGTTTGGAAATGGCTGCACCAGCACCACATCTCACATTTCATTATGCTTATCTTCTTCAAGTATTTTCCGAACTACTGAACAAAAATATGGTGGTTCCACTGACTTCAACATGTGCTCCAATCTTAAAGGATCAGAACTTTTTAGGAAGATGATGAAGGAAAGGTATTGTCAAACCTGAAAGGGAACCATGGGAAAAAAACAGGAAAATAAAAAATATCATCCACAAATGTGGGAAAATTGTGTTGGATAAGAGGGCAGATCAAATGTTTAGAAATAAGACTCAAAATGGAACTGTAGATAGACTGAAAGATATGTCAAGGAAAGCAAAGGGATGATTCTGGGAATAATGAAAAGCATAGTCTTTTTTGTTTCCTTTGTACTGGGGATTGAACTGAGGGGCACTCTACCTCCAAATGACACCCTCAGGCAGCCCTATTTTATTTTGTATTTGGAAACAGGGTCTTGCTAAGTTGCTGAGAGTTTTGCTACATTTACAAGACTGGCTTTAAACTTAAGGTCTTCCTATCTCTACCTCCTAAGTTTTGAGATTACAAATGAGCATTTTAAATAAAAATATATTTAAATGCTTGATTGAAATAATCATCAAATTATGGAGAGAATCACATGAGCATAGGTTATGGTCCCCATTCTTCAAAAGATGTGGAGATGATAAAATCAGTTAACTGAAGTGGCAATAAATGGACAATCCAGAGTTCTTCACTGTCAAGCTGTGGATCACAATTCTTAATTTAGTGGTCACAGAGTATCCTAGGAGAACTAGTGATAGAGAAAGGCTTGAAGGAAATGAAAAAACTGAAGAAACCTCAGAAGATAGATCTTTGGAGATGCTTCTGTCAGCACTCTCACTGTTACCCAAAATACCTGATGACCACAACTTAGAGGAAGAGAGATTTATTTGTTACAGTTCATGAGGTTTCAGTCTATGTTAAATTGGAGCACATCTGTAAAACTCATACTGGTGGCAAGCAGAGAAATCAGGAGAGGGGATGAGGGAAATATGTGAGTCCCCATGGCCACACTCCCATTGACATACCTCCTCTAGTCACAGCTTATCCCTGAATAAATCCACTAATACACAAGTGGATTTTTTTCACTAATGTGATGAGAATTTTTATGGATCCTTTGTTTCACCTCTGAGCATTTCTGTATTAATATATGAGCTCTTCAAGTGGGCATTTTATATCCAAACTATAGCAATAATAAGTGGATATACTCATTTTATTCATAAACATATTAAAGTCGATCACTAAGCCAAATATTAGAAGGAAGGAGAGGGGATAAGATGGAGTGGTAGTTGGGGAAGAGCTAAGTGAGTGACATGTACATGTCTGCCTCTTGTATTTTGTACCCCATTAAGATGTGTGACTACAATGCACCAATAAAAATGAATAAATGGGAAAATCAGAATATGTTTTTCATGGATCATACCAGCATGTGTTTAAAAAGAAGGGTAGATAAAGATGTAGTATGAGAAGGAACAAGGCAAAGAGTTGCTGCTGTTTGTGTATGTAACCAGCAGTGGTCCAAAAGCCGTAAAATATAGGCAAGTAAGCAATCAACAGAAATAAGGGACAACTTACAGAATAGGAGAAAATATTTGCAAGCTATTTATTTGAAAAGGAATTAATATTCATAACATCTAAAGAACTCAAACAACTCAATATTAAAAAGTAAAGTCTTTTTAAAATGGAGAAATAATATGAATAGACATTTCTCAAAAGAAGACATACAAATGGCCAAAGAGTATATAAAAATTCTGAACATTAGTAATCATCAAGGAAATGAAAATTACATCCACAATGGTATATCACCAGCCTAGTAAAAATGGCTATTATTAAGAAGATAAAACAAATGATGATGAGGTTATGGAGAAAAGGAAACTATCCTATGTTATTGGTGGGAATGGGCATCAGTATTGTCATTATAGAAAACAGTATGTAGCTTAATAAAAATAGAATTAACATATGATCCAGCAGTTCTACTATTGAGTATATTTTCAAGGAATGGAAATCAGCTTATTTAAGATAAATTTGTACTCCCGTGTCTATTTAAGCACTATTAATAATAGCCAAGATATACTATTGGTGGGAGTGCAAACTAGTCCAGCTACTATGGAGATCTGTGTGGAGATTCCTAAGAAAACTGTGAATAGATCCACCATATGATTCAGCTCTACCACTCCTGGATATTTTTCCAAAGGGGTTGAATTCAGAGAACTACAGCAACATATGCACACCTATGTTCATAGCAGCACGGTTCATAACAGCCAAAATATGGAACCAACCCAGGTCCCCAACAACAGATGAATAGATTGCAAAATTATGGGAAATACACACAATGGAATTCTATTCAGCTATAAAGAAGAATAAAATCATGTCATTTGCAAGAAGATGGAAAGTCCTGGAGAGCATTATGTTATGTGAGATCAGCCAAGCACAGAAGGAGAAGGGACATATGTTTCTAATATGCCCAAACTAGAGAACATAGAGGATACCAGAGGGACTTCAGATAATGGAGGGGAAATCAGCAAAGTTTGAATGAAAAGATAGGAGAGAAGGAAGGCTTAACTTGATTAATGAGGGTCTACATCTGAATATGTGTAAAAGTATGAATATGGCATGGTTACCCTGGACAATCATTGGTGGGAGGAGGGGGAGGGAAAACGGGGGTGGGGGGGGGAGAAGGCTCCAAATATAGTTTAAGTGTATACCATTTATTTTCAATAAAAATTTGTATTAAAAGTAATTATCCAGAAAAAATAATATCCAAGATATGGAATAATCCTAGATGTTTACCCATGTTTGAATACATAAAGCAAAAGCATGACATTTTCTTATTTGCGGCAACATGGATGGAACTTGAGGACATTATGTTAAGTAAAATGTCAGGTACAGAAAGACAAATACTTTATGACAAAGCTTATATGCACAAGCTAAAATGTTGATCTGATAGTAGTAAAGAGTAGAATAGTGGGCACTAGAGTCTGGGATGGGTGGATAAGAGATAGCAGTGGACAGGGGATGGTTAACAGGTGCATGATGCCTTCAGACAGAAGGATAACTTCTGATGTTACATAGCCCAGTAGGATAAATATGGTTAACAATATTTGATTGTTTATTATAAAGTGGATAGTAGAAAGTATTTTAAGTAGTCTCTACACAAAGAAATGATAAATTCTTAAGATGATTGTTATACCAGGTACCATGACTAATCACTATTTATTGTATACATATATTGAAATATCACATTTTACCCACAAAATATGAACTATTATGTGCCAATTAAAATTATAAATACACACATATATACATATATTTATATATTAAAGTTAAAAAGATTATGTCAAATGTTTTGGTGTTTTAAATCCAGGCTCTGAACAATTCATGTATTTCTTTTATATTCAGGTTTCTCGTTTGTATAAAAGGATAAACCTCTTTTTCTTATATCACAGTAAACTTAAAAGCTAAAACATATTGAGACTGTAGTGTTCCATATTTGGAAACAGTTTTCATAAATATATGTGGTTCCTTCTTTTGTTATCTGATGATGCTAGGAGGAGACTCGTAATGACATTAAATTAGCCAAACGTTAACTAACAAGTGAAACTAAAACAGTAAAAGAAAAAAAATGCTCCTAAGATAATACTGACTTTAACAAGAACTGAGGAGAGATGTTTTCTTTGGCCCTAGATATACTTTAATAGTAGCAGTAGGGTTGATCTTCACCTACTGTTAGTAGCACTCTTAAGAACAACTAGCAAAATGGTTCCTTGACATATTTTCCATCATGATTTATTTTAGGATAGCATATTAGAACAAAATCACTGGACAATATTGATAAATTCTTCTCATTGTGCAAAAGTTTACCTTTCTGCTACTTTTACTTAAACATACACCACACACACACACACACACACACACACACACGATAATTACATCAACATCCACTTGTCACTATCACAGAATCTACCCTTTATCCAGCCTCAATAAATTTATACTTAAATCTCAAGGCTTGTTACCTTAAGTTTTACTGTCTCTAAAACGAATCCTCATTTTTTCTAAGTACCTAAAGATTTTTATTTAAGACTGCATGAATTCCTAAGGTACAGTAGCTCAAAATCATGTTGTCCTCTTTGAATGAATAATTCCTGACATTTGTACTTTTCATCTTTTTCTTGGTCTATCTCCCCTGGCATTGTCCTTCTCCAGTTAACCTATACTCTGAGTGACTAAAATAGAGCTGGTCACCTTTCAGGGTCATCTGTCTCTTGGTCACCTGATCCCTCTGTCAATGTTGCCAGACTCTTAATGATGAGATGGTAACCTCACAGTGACATTCCGACATCCAGTACTTATAGTGTGTGTGTGTGTGTGTGTGTGTGTGTGTGTGTGTGTGTAAACGATCAGAAAACATAAGATAGATGTATTTGCAAATAGTATTTTGCTTATGAGTGATTTATTGCTGCATGCATAATTGCAACACAACTTATTGTTTTAAAAAACAAAACATTAATTATAATTTAGTTTCCTGCAGGGGGAATTCAGAAGTATCCTATCTAGGTGGTTCTGGCTCAGATGTCCATAAGGCTGTAGAGAAGATGTTAGCCTAGGATTCTCTTTCCTAAAGATTTAGCTGTGGCTGTATAATCTACTCACCAGGGCTAGTGAGGAGGTTGTGGCTTTTGTCTGGAACCCTCAACTCCTCTCCAAAGGAGAAGATGATGGCCTTCTCTAAAGGGATGCTAGAGTGTCTTTAAAACAAAAAAGCTGGCTTTTGAGGGGGGACTTTTTAAGGGAACAACAGACAGAAGCCTCATCCTTTTGATGACCTCACAAGTCAAGTAGCATCAATACCACTATATTCCATGGTTAGAAAGGAATCATTAAGTCTGACCTACCTGGCAGAGGAGGGGGGTTGAGCCCCTTGCAAGAGAGGGCTGTCAGAGAATTTCCAGACCTATTTTAAAATCACTACACTGTAATTACAATTTCCAGTAATATGTTCAATATAATTTTCTACGGTCTCTAGCACCTCTTTAGGTAAAACACCTCTAAATTTAAAGAATTGGGTCTCACTGTACAAAGTACAGTAAGTATTCCATTTCCCCTAGGTATCCAGGCTTTTTGTACATTCTGTAGGATGTTTATTGTCCTTTTGCAGAAAGAGCCCCATCAACTGCAATTATTGCAAACTGTTATTTTCCTTCTCCTCTCACTATCCATAAACATGTTGTAGTTCAGGTGGGCTTGACTTTTCATTTTTTTAAATTTTTTATTTTTTGTGTTACTAGGGATGGAGTACAAGAGCTTTCTACCTCTGGACTATACTTCCATACCTATTTCATAGTTTATTTGAAAACAGGGTCTCACTAAGATGCTGAGAGCATCACTGAGTAGCTGAGGCTGGTTTCAAACCTGAGAGATCCTCCTGTCTCAGCCTCCCAAGTACTGGAATTATAATCACACCCAGCCATGCTGTCCTATTGTTAGGTGCTGTTTTGCTTCTCCGTGGCTTTTCTCTTTCCTTTCCTCTGCCTTTCACAGTGTCCTAGTCCATTTTCTGTAGCCAAAAGCACAATACCACCAACTCGGTCAGTGCTAAAGGAAAGAGGTTTACTTTGGAGCACAGTCCTGGAGGTTCGCAGTCAAGAGCCCATAGCTGGTGATGGTCTCCTTCCTAGCAGAGTCCACGTAGGGTGTATCATGGCTGGAGACAGCACAGTGTGTGTGTGTGTGTGTGTGTGTGTGTGTGTGTGTGTTTCCATTTTTCCATTTCTTGATCTCCTTTGCCCCTTCTTCTGCAATCAGTAAGATTCAATAATGGAGGCTTTACTCTGAAGATCGTGTCTAATCCTTATCACCTCCCAGAGGTCCTCCCTCTACACACTCTCTACTCTTAGAATCTTGCAGTAGGGATTAAACTTCAAC
Organism: Muscardinus avellanarius; assembly: GCF_963383645.1. Taxonomy (NCBI): domain Eukaryota; kingdom Metazoa; phylum Chordata; class Mammalia; order Rodentia; family Gliridae; genus Muscardinus; species Muscardinus avellanarius. The sequence goes on from NC_137791.1 coordinate 122,970,623, forward strand.
ATGAATTTCAGAGGAGACAATCCATGTTCAAACCATAGCGCCTGGTCTCCTGAGTTCTGTCACCTCAGACAGACATATACATTATATTTTAACCTGACTATATTCAGTTCAGCAGAAATTTAATGACTCCTGATTAATAATTTTTGGCCATGGAAAGTACTCATTAAATATTTGGTGAATTAGTAAATACTTTTGAGCTATTTTATTTAACCAAATTATCAATAGTGTTATTATTTCAACACATAATTAATATAAAATCCTTAATAATAATTTATTTTTGTACCATGTTTTCAAAATCTGTATCTTTTATACATTTTTATTTTTTAATTTTAGTTTTTTTTTTAATTTTTGGTACTGAGGATTGATTGAACCCAAGGGCATTCTACTTCTGATTGACACTTCAAGCCCTTTTTATTTTTTATTTGGAAGAAGGATCTCACTAAGTTGCTGAGGGCCTAGCTAAGTTGTTAAGGCTGGACTTAAACCTATAATCCTCCTGTTTCAGCCTCCCAAATACTGGAATTGTAGAAGTGTACCACCGTGCACAGCTACACATTTCAATTTATATGTTAAATTTTTCATCAGGAATGCCTGAGCTGTATTTAGATTTCACAAAATTTCTAGTTCATGAAAGATTCACATGCTTAATATCTCAAGGAATACTTCAAAGTTTTCCATAACAACATTATTTATCTATAAATTTAAAATTCAATTAACATAAAAATCAAGTTTCTGCATCTTGATAGCCACATTTAAAATTCTCAGTGGCAGCATGTGACTGATATCCACCACACTGGACAGAGAAGAAACACGTTGATGATGTCACTGTGCTACGAACTAACCTTTACCAAAAACAATGGCCGGGCATGGAGGCGCATGCTTGTAATCCCCGCGCTTGGGAGGTGGAGACAGGAGGATCCGCAGGTTCGAAGCCAGCCGCGCTGGCTTAAGAGACCCTGGTTCCAAATTTAAAAAGTATAAAAATAGGTCTGGAAGTGTAGCCTGAAGGTTGAAGGGTTTCCAGGAACCCCAGTACCACCAAAAAAAAAAAAAAAAAAAAAAAAAGTCTTCATTTGTATTCTTAGGATTTAAAGACATTTATCCCTTAGTTTCAAAACCTTTACTAAAAATAAACCTTTAAAAAATTTAAAATGGGCCAGTAAGATTATTATTTGTGTTAAGTACTTATAGTCAGTCTTTATTTTCTGATTCTATATATTTCCTGTGTGTTTCAAGATTTTTTTTAAAAACTATGTAAACTATCGAAACATCACTTTCGCTTACAGATATTTAGGGTATTTTTGCCCTCTGTATATTGGTTAGTTTTCCAAGTTTTTCATTTTTTGAATAAGTCTATTTTAGCATTGCTGAGAGTGTACACATACATACACATACCATGTTTGTGTGTGTGTATCTATATCTATATCTATCTATCTATATATATATATATATCTTGGTGTCTCCTTATAAATATCTATAACATCCCATTTTTTCCTCCCTAATTAAAAATTTTTTTAAAGTAGAAGATAAAGAGCGTATCTACAGGAAAACAGGCTTTTCCAATTAAATTGTACTGTCTGGCCTCCAAGGAAGTGGAGGAACACATACTTGTATATTTTTAGGAAGTCAAGTATTCAACAGTTTGCAAGTCGAAGATTGTAGGTTCTGTCATTAAGCTGATAAACAATTCTAGTTTAGCCAAAAAAGACATGCAAGTTTTTTCAAGGTATTTAGCCCCTTTGTCACTAAGAATAGTGAACTCTAAAATGTTTGTTAATTTATTGATTGATTAATTCAACAAACATATATGAGCTGGGTGTAGTGCTTCATGCCTATAATCCCAGTACTTGGGACGCTTTTAATACCGGCATTTGGAAGGCTGAGACAGGAGAATCACAGTTTGCAGACAGCCTCAGCTACTTAGTGAGGTTCTTTGCAACTCAGGAAGACTCTGTTTCAAAATAAAGGATAAAAAATAGAACTGGGGATGTAGCTAAGAAGTAGAATGCCCCTAGGTTCCATCCCCAGTACCAAATAATAATAATAATAATAATAATAATAATAATAATAAATAACAACAACAATAATAACAACAACAATAATAATAATTAATAATAATAGTAACAACTTTTAGTTCTATCTTATACCTTTTATGGAGGATATATTTTTACTCATGGATGATGTTGGTCATTTGCAAACTATGTTTTTTAATTTTTATTGGTGCATTGTAGTCGTGCATCTTAATGGAGTACAAGATTTTAGAGCCATACATACACACACCACCCAATTAACCCTTACCCAGTTCCCATCCTATTCCCACCTCACTTTGCAAATGTTGCCACATTTTATGACATAATGTCAGAAATAAGTATTCATTAAAATCACCACCAGCCTAAAAGACAGAAGAGACTTTTATGTTTCAGAAAATTGTCAAGTTCATAGTGGCAAATGTAATTTTTGTGTGAAAGCTCAAATTTTATCGGTAGCCACAAATGCTGCCAGTTGTTTCCTTGAAAGAGCAGGCTTACTTTTTCATGTTCAAGAAATTCTCTTCCAGGTATCCAAGTCTGAATATAGATTGTCAATTGCTCTCTCAAGTAAAAGTTTTGGTTATTGATAGGGTGGCCAAATTAGCTCCAAACTCAATTACAAAATAAGTTCTTGAGATAACTGTCATATTTACATAAGCCATGGGAGAATCTTCTGTATACCTCCCATTTTGTCACAAAGAATATAGAAATGGCATGTGCTCAAGAACTGAGTTATAATGAGAATAATAATTTATATTACTTATGTGCACTATTAGTTGAAACTAGTTTATTAGTTTTTTGCCTGTGGCTGAGGGTGAAGATCACACTGACTGTTAATATTGTTTGATTCCCCTACTTAAGATGCTAACAGTTCTATATACCTCTGAATTTGCACCAGTACTGCAAATAGCAGGTTAGTGAAAAAAGAAAGTGACATTATTATTAAGAAAACATGATTGTCTATCTTGTTACTCTTCATGTCCTCTGCACTGCTAAATGAGGAGGAAATGCTAGAAATTGGTTTCATTGCCTCCTTTTTGAAGAATTTGAATTTTACTCAACAAAACCATTTGTACAAATTTTTTCTGAGCTTACAACTCCTTGGCCAGGTCTTACTCGCTTAGCTGCAGGAAGCCTTAGGAACATTGACTTTTAGTTGTAGACAAGGACTTTCTCTCTTTACAGTTTAAATGATCAATGATCTTAGACCACTAACTGTGATAGGAAGACTCTTCCCTGATGAAGAGATGAAGCAACCTTAGGCTACCCCAAAAACCAGGAGCAACTTGCACTAAATACTTAGACTGATGAAAATAATAAAAACGGTTGACATTTATTAGGCCCTTCCCTGCATCATGCTAGGTGATTTACAGACATGATTCCAATGAGTCCTCTGGAAAAATAGTATAGAGAGGATCAGCAAGTTGCTGAACTAGTATGTGGCAAAACAAGATTTAAATTCATATTTGGGGGGTGTGTGTGTGTTTGTGTGTGTGTGTGTGTGTGTGTGTGTGTGTGTGTGTGTGTGTGTGTGTTCCTGGGGATTTAACTGAGAAGCATTCTAACTCTGAGCTTCACCCCCAGTTCTATGTTATTTATTTATTTATTTATTTTTTATTTTTTGCAGTACTGCAGATAGAGTCTAGGGGCATTATACCTCTGAGTTACACCCCCAGCCTTATTTTTATTTTTTATTTTGAAACAGGTTATCACTGAGTTGCAAAGGACCTCACTAAGTAGCTTAGGCTGGCCACCAACTGCAATCCTCCAGTCTCAGCCTCCCAAATACTGGGATTACAGGTGTGCACCACTACACTTGGCTAAGATTCACATATTGAGACTACAGAGAAGGAGCTCTCACCCCTACCATCTTAAACACTGCCTTACCTAATACATCAGCTTCAGTAATAGAAAAGAATGATCTGTTGACATGGTACAACTGAGAGGTTCAGGTTTAGAAGATAGTTTATTAGAAGGTTTTATTATTACTTATTTTAAAGGAAGGAATTAACATAGTATTCTCTAGGTCTTTCCATTTTCTTATGAATGACATTATTTTGTTCTTGTTTATTGCTGTGTAGTAGTAGAATTCCATTGTGTGTATTTACCATAATGTTTTAACCCGTTTATCTATTGATGGACTCCTAGGTTGGTTCCATAATTTGGCTATTGTGAATTGTGTTGAACATGGGTTAAATATGAACATGGGTGTACATATGTTACTTTGGTTTTTTTTTTAATTTCAAACCCTTTGGAAAGATACACAGAAGTGGTATAGCCGGATCATATGATGGACCCATTTTCAATTTTCTAAGGAATCAACACACTGATCCCCATAGCAGCTGAACTGTTTGAACTCCCACCAACAGTGTAAAAGTATTCTTATCTCCCCACATCCCACCAACAGTGTAAAAGTATTCTTATCTCCCCACATCCTTGCCAACATTTGTTGTTATATTTAACTTCATTGTTAACATGAACACTCAGTATTGGGAGAGAGGGAAATGAAGAAGCGGGGGGTGGGGGAGGCAGGGGAGGCACCAAGTACCAAGTACTGTGTGAATATATGACATTGTCAACATGGTCTACATTATGATATGAGACTATAATGCACCAATTAAATATATATATATATATATATATATATATATATATATATATATATTACAATAAAAAGGAATTATTCAGTGATACTTATTAAAAAGCACTGTAAGCTAAGGAAGCCTTTACTCAGGGCAGCAGCAGAGGTATAGGGATTATGGCAATGGGATTTCACAATAGGATAGAAATATGGGGCTCAATTCAGAATGTAGGATTGGAGAGTGGGAAATCATATCCATGGAGGAAAGTAGTTTTCAGCTAAGATCATATTGAATAGGAAATTTGTAAGATGAAATATCAGAATTGTGGGATTCAGGCTAAACTGTCCCAACAGGTTTCTTCCTGACAGCAGGCCAGGGTAATCAGATCTAAAAAAAATCTGGACAATTATGAAAATAAAGAGAATAATTTTATACTGAGGGTGATCAATTGTCCAGGATAGTTGGATAGTTGGTTCTTGTTAGACCAACTTAGCAGGGTTTTCTAAAACAGACTTTTTTTTTAAGAAATAAGACAAATAAACCTAGGAAATTGTTTATAAGCATGATTAAAATGTGGCCTCTCAAATAATCTTTACTATAATAGAATTATAAAATATTTAATATTATAGAGCAAATATAATATTTTAGTTACCAATTAAGGGCAACAAGTCAACTATTTGCTTTTGTCTGAGACTCTAAAACATTTTTCTCATTAAAACAATAGGTACAAATCACTTATTTTTTATTTATAGCACATTAGATAGAAATTGCTCTAATATTTATAGAATATGTATATAACCCTGGGAAATAAATACATTTTTATCTTAGATATTGGTTGGACCATTAAAAACTGTTAATATTTTAAATGAATACATGCATATATGTCTGTGTATTTAAACTAGTATTTATTATGCATGTGTCTAAGTGTAGGATACCTGGAAATAGAAAACAATACCAAATAATATTTGGAGGAAGCTGAAGGCAGTAAGCAAGACAGATATAGCTGATATAAATCATACTACAAAGATGGATATTGATTCAACTTCATATATTTATTAAGTAGCTGCTAAATGACCAGCACAGTTCTAGACTCTGAGAGGAAGAGAAGGGAATAAAACAAATTCATGCTACCATCAGGCTTATACTCTAAAAGGCAGAAAATCTATAATAAAGTGTTCACATTATAGTAAATACCATTAAAAATAAAGCATATATTTTTGAAGAAAGTTGCCATTTATTTAATTATTTTTAGTTTTTTGGTGCACTGTAATCATACATCTTGATGAGGTGCAGGATGGTAGAGGGATACATATATACATTACTAATTTAGCCCTCATTTGAAAGAGAGTGATGAGGTTGGAAGATATAAATTTACTTCATGGTATATAAATTATATGGAGGTGCATGCCCCAGCTATCTGTGAATGAGAGAACTTTCTACACAAAGAAAACTGAGTTTGGTGCCCAAAGGTAAATACCCTTGGCATAGGCACAGAACAGCAAGAAATCCAGTGTGGCTTCTGGGAAGGACATATCATGATTTGAACGTATGTGGCCCTGCATATTACATGCACATGTTGGGACCTAATATTCAATGTGATTGTATTAAGAGGTGAAGCATTTTGGGCAGGGATTAAATGAGGAGAGTTCTGCCTCTATGAATGGGATTTATGGTCTAAAGGAGCTTGAAGGAAGTGTCCCAGGCCCTGTTTACCCTTCCACTCTTGTGCCAAGTGAGGACACTCTATCCGTCCTCTCCAGAAGATGCAGCCATAAGGTGCCACCATGGGAGCAGAGAGCAAGCCCTCTTCAGATGTTGAAGCACCTGACATCTGGATCTTTGGTTTAGCTTACAGAACTGTCAGAAATAGGTTCTTATAATTCATATGTCATTCAGGCTGTGGTATTTTGTTATAGCAGCAGACATGAACTAAGACAGTAACAAAGATAAATTACTTGAATAAAGAGGTGAAGCAGAGTAGGTCATACTGAGATCTTCAATTTTATTCCAGCTTCAAATTGGAGTAATGAACTTGCACTGGGTTTTGAGCATAATGGTGACATGATCTGACACATTTTAATAGGATAGCCATGGCCAATGGTTTGAAAAGAAACCATGGGTGGCAAAAGCAGCACCTAGATCATTTATTAGGAAGGATGTTCCAATGACACGGAGGTGACGGGTGAGGAAATCTTGAGCCACTGCCAGTTTCTAGATGCTTGTCAAAAGCAGAAACAATATAACTTGGATGTGAGTGCAGATGGATAATAACAGTTTGGATGACAGAATGAAGGGGACTTTCAGAAAGTAAAGATCCATACACTGGTAGTTAATAAAGAAAACAATATACCCTGGAGGTAGAAAGAGAGCCAAGAGCATCTTACCAAAACCAAGGGAGGACAGTGTTTCAAAGAGGATAACGTTATCAATTGCCCCAAACTGACAATCAGTGCAATAAGATGAGGACTCGGAAGGAGACCTTAAGATTTGAAAAAAAGGTTCATAAGTGAGCGTAATGATGAGTACAGACCAAATTCTGACTTGCTTGGGCTTCTGGGTACAGGAATAGGGAAGAGGGGATGCCAAAGCAAAATGTCTCAATTATAGGGAGAAAAGAAAAATCCCAGTCTAAATTAAAATGAATCAGAGAAACCTTTAGAAAAATAGGATTTAAGATGGGTGTGATAGGTCATGCTTGTAAACTCTACTTGGGAGGCTGAGACAAGAGGATTGTAGGTTTGAAGTCAGTCTCAGCAACTTAGTGAAGCTTTGAACAACCTAGCAAGCCATTGTTTCCAAATAAGAAGTAAAATTGAACTTGGGGTATAGTTTGGAGGTAGAATGACTTTGGGTTCAATTCTCAGTATCCGAAAAAATAGGATTTCTTATGGAATGTGTTTGCTTTTGATCCAGTTAAGAGTAAAAATAATGATATTGGAAAGAATAGGTATGATATAGAAAGACGATGGGACCTTCTATCTAAGCCTGGCCATAAACCTATAACTCAAGAGAAAAAAATCTGTGTAAGCAGGTGCAAGTAAGAGATTTGGTGGTGGAATTGTGTGAATGCTCCATTCTAAATATTTCATTGTAGAGTTTAAAACTTGCCAATGCTGTGAGCATGTATGTCACTATCACAATGAACTACATTATGATGTGAAACTCTAATGCACCAATAAAAGTATTAAAAATAACTCCAGGAAATAGCAGCCATAAAAAGTAATGGGAAAGAGAAGGCAAAAGCTTTATTCATGCCTATAGAAGTTCCCTTATTAGGAAAGCAGCAAAAGAATGGAATTATAACCACATACTAGGGGGCATGAGGGGACTTACAAGGGCTGTTAGCAGTGTAATGTTTCGTCTTTCTCCATACACAGAACTCTGTGATGAGCTTTGTCCCTTTGGCACCATATACATGATCATGTGTATATGAAGAGAAAAAAAAATAGGTAGCAACTTGCTCTGAATCACTTATTTTTTAAAGGAATATATAGTCATTTGTGCTTTCATTAAAGAAATTTGAATTTGCTACCCAGAGAGAGCTATCTTTTTTGAAGTGTAATTGTTCAGATTTGGAGAAATTGCAATAAATCCAGAGAGCCCCATCTAGCCAGTAAGTCTGAAGAAGACTAATTTTTTTCTTACTCTGCATTTCAAAGAAGTTAAGAATGCAGTTACTGTAGGTAACCTGGAGGAAAAAGTATATGATTTTAAAAAATGGATTGCATCAAAGACCCTTTAATGCCTCATTTTAAGTTAATTGGCTATTGCTTGCCTTCTCACCCATGACATACTGAGGATGCTTGCCTTGCATGTGGAAGTGTGTGCTTCAGGGAAAAGAGGTAATCAGCACTGTTCTATGCTTATTATAATGTCAGAGGCCAAAGGTATAAATAGCACAAGCTTCTGAAAAATATGGACCTTAGTTCTTCCTCCATCAGAGGACTTCCCTCCTTCCCGTCTAGTACCTCTGTTTTCTAGATCTTGCCCTCCCTAGAGAAAGGGCCCAGAATTCTGCTGAATTATATAATGGGCCCATGACATAAGTATAGCCAAGGAGCTACGAATTAGCACATCAGACTCATTTTCACTGGTAACCTGATTTTACACTGCACCTCTCACTGCTGTAAGTAAAACAGATGAGATTCTTTGCTCCTTAATTCTGTCACCAGCCTTTGTACAGAAAATTAGCCCAAGTGTTTTAAGATGCTGAAAGCAATTCCTATTTTTGCTATATTCACGTCAGAAATAGGGAAATGTCAATTTGCCCCAAGTTTGGCAGACCCACATCTAATATGGGCAAGTTAACTTGCTGCTGAATTTTCTGAGCAGTGACAACTTAATAGGTCTGCCCCAGAAAAAAGACAAATGGAAGTGTTTGGGAAGCCCCTTGGGTTTCCCTTTGAGCATAGGCATGGGAGATTAATAAAATGGGACACTCTTCACACATATCTATTTTTTTAAAGAAAAAGTTTAAGCTTTTCTTTATTTGAGTAAGATCCAAATGAGATTCTAGATTAATGAAAAATAACCCTAAATATTTTAGCTATACATAGAGAGGATGAGGACACAAAGAACCTGGTAGTTGAATGTCCTTAAGTGTTTTAGGGCTATGGATCTTGGCTGGGCATGGCGGTTCACATCTGTAATCTTATTACCTGGAGGGCTGAGACAGAAGGATTGCAGGTTCAAAAAACAACTTAGTGAGATGTTCATGGACCTGAGACTGTTTTGAAACAAAGCTAAAAATGAAGGGCTGGGGGTGTAACTGGGAGCTAGAATGCCCCTAGGTTCAATTCCTACCAGCACAGAAGGAAAAAAGATTGGATTCTATAATCAATCTTACTGTCTCTAATCCTAGCTCTGCAACAATCACTAGTTTTTCTGATTTATTCTCTCATTTATTCTCTCACATAGAAAATAAAAGGTTTTGTAAAAGTTTCTTCCACTTCCAAAATTCTACATAGTCACTGAATGCAAAACAAAGATTTTAATTTGTATTCTTGAGCCCTAATCAACCCAGCAGCAATTACCCGGGCTACATCACAACCCCACCACTAGCTTTTCCCTTGGCAGGGCTAGATTCTTAAAATGCATCACATTGTTTTACAGAAGAAGGAGGAAAGAAGGGATACAGAGAGAGCAAAGGGGAAAGCAAGAAGCAGAAAGAAAATAGATATTAGCAAGAGACCATTTGTTAGAGATGACTCCTCTCCTGCATCTCCATTACCTTCCCTATCTACCAGGGTCCAAGATCAGACATGTCCTGCATCATTAGGACAGAACCATTACATTAGTTCTCTTTACAGCACTGTTGTGGAGGTAAACCCAACCATTTTTCTATTATAGTCACCTGCATTTGGTCCTCTGGGCAGAGTAGAGACTAAAGAGTAGAGAGACTGTGACCTTCTCATGTTGCATCACAGAGCTCTACATGATATCTGTAGACACCTGCTTAAATAGAGTGAATTAAAGTCAAGGTCATGAATTCAGACAAGGTCATGAATAACCTAGAGGCCTTTGCCATTTACCTCCTTAATGGATGGCTTCTAGGAACTTGAAGTTGAAGCCAATGTAGAAATAGGATTGGAGCAGGAAAAAGCAATTGGGATATAATCTTGATAAATCATCATCTTTTCTGTTATGATAACTAACCCTTATTGCTTTAGAGAGATGTATACAAAACATCTTACTGTATCCTCTGATGCAATCTCCATGCACTGTTGTTCCAGGCTTTTTTCCCTTATCCACTGACCTTGCTCTGTATCTAGAAATCATTTGTTGTGTGAGTTAGGATTAGAGTTGTAAGATTTCCCCCAGCAGTATGTAGGGTATGCTTATACTGAAGTCACTTGTTGTTTTATTTGAAATTCAAATTTAATTGGCCATCTTTTATTTTATCTCACAACCATAGTTAGTGCTCAGGTGGCTTGAAGTTCCCCCCAAGTTGGCATCAACAAAAACATCCAGAATTATTGGCCCACATAACTGCAAAACCCAGGTGGTAATCCCCGGGCTTCAGGTGGGACTTAATTTAATATGTCATTAGGAATCCATTTATTCTCTCAGCTCTGACTTCCTTCCTAATGGACTTATTTTCTGGCTTCATGTGGTGCTAGGTGGTTTCAGATAATGCCTGTCTCATATCCTAGAGAGTCAGTCTCAGTGGTCAGATAGCAGCTGACTCCTGCCCAGTGCCCCAGCAGAAGCCACCTCATATCTTGTGACCTTCCCTGGGTCCAATGCTGTATGCTAAACCTGCATCCTATCTGATCTGTGCTCTGCCTGGCAGTCCTTTGAGCCTTACACCATATTGTGGGATCCCACTGGAGGTACCTGGGTGTCTGTGGGACAGTAGTTCCTTACCAACTTCACTGGGTATTGACACCCAAAGGCAAATGAATGCTGGCTGCAAGAGAAAAAAGATGAAATGATTAAAGAAAACCCACTCATTGTATTCTGTGTTCCTAAGCCACACAATTATTTCTTGAAGACATTTTGAAAAAGATGGTGGTAGTAGCTCTGGCCATTATTGCCATTTTACTAACTCTTTCAACCTGATCAAATTACTTTGACTTGATTGATCAGTTTCTGCTTGTAGAAGATACAGAAATAGAAAATATGTGATTTCTGAGGTCTTTTCTAGTCAAACATGCTCCAGGATTGTGAATGTTAGCCAGAAGAGGAGAGAGAGAGGAGGAGAGAGAGGAGAGAGAGAGAGAGAGAGAGAGAGAGAGAGAGAGAGAGAGAGAGAGAGACCGTGCTCATGCTTTAAATTAATTTCAAATGAATTCAAAAGAAGAAAAAGAAACTGAAACCTCAAAGGGATGATCAAACTCTTGCAATTTCATTTCAACATCCCATACTATTAAAATGGCATAGGTCATCTTTGTGCCATAAGGATTAATGGTAATTTGTGAGGTTCTGAAAGCCCTTTGAAATTTTCAGATTAAAGGGATTATGTTAGATTTTAAAATAACAAATCTAATTACTGGTTTTTTTTATTGAACATTCAAATTAAGAAGAGAGTCAATTTTCCTTTCTCCTACCTTCAGATGTCTTTTAATTTGCTCGTTTACCACAGAGCCTTCGAGTTTAAAGGCAGTTTTCATCATTTCTGCTTAAATTCTGGGAAAATAGACCTGAATAAATGTGGCCAAGCCTTAACCTTGATTAAAAAAAAAAAGAAAACAGAAAAACAAACAAAAAAGCCCCAAAACATTGAATTTGACAGGCCCCAGCCTAGGTCAAGATTTCAGCTGCCTGTAATAAACTCGTGAGGTCTGACTTTCCAGCCTTGTTCAGCTAAGTCCCCAAATCATCCCTGCAGGGAGTGACCTCATGGCAGGCAAATATGTTTGCTTCAAATTTGGGAAAATGGCTTAAACAAGAGCTGACTGAGCTTTCAGTACCCAGCCATCTTGAAACATGTCATTTTTATGACTTTTAATCACGTATTCCATCACCCCTTTCAATTTATAGGCATGAGGCAGAGCCCCAGTCAGGAAGAATGGCATGTTCAAGGGCACTGAGCTGTTGAAAACAGGAGCCGCCGCCTCTGCCTTAACTCTCAGCCTCTGTTCTTTAAGAGCCAAGGTGATCACTGATCTACTGCCATCTTTATCTTTTTGACAGCATCATCTGATATCTAAGACCAATTCATGGACACTGGGGAAGGCTGAAGCAATGGGATATTTTTTAAAGATGTGTAATATTCATTAACACTGATTATAAAATATGTTAGCTTTCTAAATTCAGGAATAATGTAAAAATACTCTGCTTTAGTAGTCTGCTGATAAGCAAGACATCATGGATATTGCTAAATATAAACATGGATAAAATTATGTCTCAAAGTTTTTCTTATTCCAAATGTTTCTGGGACCCTTTGTAACACTAAAACAGTACGGGAAGGTTTGAAACTAGTATTGTAGAGCCAGAGAGATTAAAGATTTTCCAGAAGTTGTCATCTTTTTGGACATCATTTTCTGTTTACAGAGTCTCAAGTATATAGGTTCTTGTTTCAAATTTAATTTCTAGTGAGGTTTGAATATGTGGTTTATGTCCTACTAATTCTTTTTTTAACCCCTTTTCCCCTCATCTAAAGGTTTTGAAAGAACATCCTCAGTTGCTAAGGATGATTCTGTGGAACTATTTAACTGTTATGTTTTATTTTCTTCACTGAGAAAACTGTGTGTGAAACTACTAGTTTCCTATTGTAGCTATAAAAATTATCACAAACTCAGGAGCTTGAAACAACAAAACCTTCTTTATAGTTTTATACATTGTCAGGTGTTTCTTTTGTTTGTTTATTCCTTTGTTTTTGATACTGGAAATTGTACTCAGAATTCTCTTCTGAGCTACATACATCCTCATCCCTTTTTATTTTTATTTTGAAATAGAGTCTCACTAAGTTGCTGAGTGTCTTGTTAAGCAGTTGAGGCTGGCCTCGAACCTGCAATCCCCCTGTAGTCACACTGGGCTAAACTCCAGATGTCAGCCTGATTGGGTTCCTTCAGGAATTCCTAGGAGAGAATCTGTCTGCCTGCCCTTTCCCCTCCCCCTCAGATCATAGCTCCTCATCGTTCCAACCTTAGCTTCCACCGTTCCAGGTTCTTTTCTGACTGTGATATGTCTCTTTCCCTCTTAAAGAATCACTTCCATCACCTTGGATTTGTATAATCTACTGCAGGGCCTAGCTATCCACTCTAAATGTCAGAACCCTTATCTCTTTTCTTCTTTCTTTTCTTTCCTTTCCTTTCTTCTTTCCTTCCTTCCTTCCTTCCTTCCATCCATTCTTCCTTCCTTCCTTTCTTCCTTTCCTTCTTTTTGCAGCACTGGAGATGGAGCCCAAAGGCATTCTACCTTTGAGTTATACCCCCGGACTACATTTTTTTCTTTATTTTGAAACAGAGTCACACTGAGTTGCAGAGGGCCTCCCTAAATAGCTGAGGCTGTCCGCAAACCAGGATCCTCCTGTCTCAGCCTCCCAAATGCTGGGATTACAAGCAAGTGTCAGCCTCCCAAATCCTGGGATTGCAAGCTACTACACCCATCTTGAATCCTCATTTCTGAGATGAGGATATGAAGAATGGGTACCTCACTTGGGGGGAACGAAATGAGATCTCACATAGTTTTTACACTCTTTTTAGCATATTTAGTTTTAGCATAGTTTTCCCCAAAGAAAATATGGCATATATATTAGGTCTTCCTGTAAACAATCAAAATCAAAGAAATGTTTTATTTTGAGAACATTTTAGACCAAAGTGAGAATTTTGTGGGGCATGAATCTAACATATCAAATAGATGATTTAGGGCTTTTAAGAGATTTGAATTGTCTAGATTCCTTATCAATCCTTTGAAGATTATCCATATGCCATATATAAGGATGTCTTTTGAGTCCCATGATGATGAAGATGTGGGTGTCCACATTTGTGTACATAGCTGTCTTTATAAATGCTTTCTCTCTAGAGAAGTTCTAGTCACGCATAGTCACAGATTAAAGTCACAGAGCATACTGTGCCTTTTTTATAGAACATACTGTTTTTTTTGTTTGTTTGTTTCAGGTAGCATCAGATCAACTTTCTTTTTTAAAAAAAATTGTGCATTATACTCATACTCTTAATGGGGCAAAAGATGGTAGAGGCATACATACACACATCACTCATCTAGTCCTTCCCCAATTCCTACCCCATTTCTTACCCCCTCCCCTTAGCGATTGACTTTATTGTTTGTAAATGTACACCATGTATATTAGGACATCTTAGTTTTATTATGTATAATTTTTTATTCTACCCATTTGTCTCATAGTTAGGTTCTATGAATTAACCTGAAGAAAAAAAACGATTAAAAGAGAAATTGTTTATTAATATGCTCATGGGAGTAACAAAAGAAGTATTAAGCTAGCTAAATGGGTAAAGAGAGAGTCATACACATCTATGTTAATTTAGGAAAGGAAGAGATGAAAAAAAGCTAATAGAGGAAGAATAATAGCTTTCAGTAGGAAAGGAAGATAAGTTTTTTCAAGACAGAACAGGGGATAAGAAAGTTCATGGTGATGTGTGGCCATGTGAGTGCAGGTGGGCATTCCAGGTTCTCCTGACCGTGAACCCTCCCCCCAATAGGTATACTCTTGGCTTCTTTCCTGAGAGTAGAAAGAGCACATCAAGGGCAGCCTCATTTTTTCAGAAGTTTCTGCTTTTTGTCAGATAAGAGAAGCTCCAAGTGTTGATCAATTCGAACTTAGAAACTGTAAAAGTAAAAAGCAGTTTGTTTGGGGCCTTAGGAATTAAAGTTGGGAAGCCAGCAAGATCAGTTAGTTCTGAGTAACTGTCCAAAGAATGCAGCCAAAGTGGGGCCTCATACAGGGTATAGAATGTTGAAATGTGATACAGTCTATGTGACTAACTAAAGATAAAGAAAGGAACACATTTTCTTAGTAAATGTATGTACAAATCAAGAGTCTGGTAACCTGTATATGCATCTCAAGCCTCCGGGCACTATGTAAATATCTTCTTCTAGTCTTTAATTTATTGCAGATACCTATATTCAAAGGGTAGAGGGAAGCAAAGTTTTCATTGCTAGACCACTGCTTGCAGTGTGTCTAAGCCTTAAACTTTCTTAGTGGCCTCTGACTTCATCTTAAAAATGTTCTTTTATGATTGCTTTCTGAGATTAGCCATTCTCAAAAAATGAATGATTTTTTCTCTTATATGTGGAAATTAGATAGAAATTCAGAAATAAAGTTAATGGTGATATCAGATCGAAGAGCAGAGACTTCAGCGGAGTGGGGGCTTATGAGAGGAGAGAGGGGAGTAAAGATGTAAAGAGTAGAACACTTGAAATAATGCTACCTATGATTACAAAAATAACAATTCCAATCTCAAAGACATGTATGGGGGGAAGAGAGAAGATGAGACTTGGAGGAAAGTTCTCCAAGACTTGTGCACATCTATGTTTCTATCACTCTGTACCCCAGTATGATGTATAATTATGCACCAAATACATAAGCCACATAATAAAAGTATTTTTGCTTTTTATCATGATTTTTCTTTATTTTTACAGAAGGAAACTTCTCTTGGTATCAATTTCAAATGTCTTCATCTTAAAACAAATTTTGTACCAAAACTGGAGTCCTGAGTGGGCACCCAAGTATATTAGTTTCCCATAGACTAAGGGCTTATTAGAAAAGGATTATGAGCTAGGGATGATGCCACACACCTGTGATTCCAGTACTTGGGAGGCTGAGACAGGAGGATTGTAGGTTTGCAGCCAGATCCAGCAATTTAGCAAGGCTCTCTGCAACCTAAGGGAGACCCTCTCTCAAAAATAAATAAATAAATAAATAAACAAACAAACAAACAAACAAACAAACAGGGCTGGGGCTGTAGCTGAGGTAGAATGCCCCTGGGTTCAGTCTCCAGTATGTCTGTCCATCTGTCTGTCGGTCTCTCTCTCTCTCTCTCTCTCTCACACACACACACATTATGGCTCATTCTTGATAGTCTAATGCTTAGCATATAATAGATTTTAATACATGTGGATTCAGTAAAAGGATGCCAAAGCATGTAAATTGATTTATTCAACACTAAAGTGTCAAGCAAGCCTTTTTCAGTTATAGGAGAAAATAAGTGGACCAAAAAGGGGACTTATTGAAAAAATTCAATAATATACCCTGGGCTATACCCCCAGTCCTTATTTTTGAAATAGAGTTTCACTAAGTTGCTGAGGCTGACTTAGATACCCTCAGTCCTCTGATCTCAGCCTCCCAAGTACTGGGATTACATGTGTGCACCACTATACCTTGCTTCAGATTCTGGGCTTTTATATAATATACAACTGCTAATCAACACTTAACTATAGTATCTTTATACTTACCTAAATATACAATGCTTGATGCCTAATAAAAGTTGAAAATTTCAGTTGTTACACTGGGTAACTTGATAACCCCACTAGAGATGAAAATCATGAAACATTCAGAAAATTATATCACAGCATGATTCTAATAGCTTTAAGAGATAGAACAAGATTTTATTTTAAAATGTCCGGGTATCTTTTTCTTTTATCATTGTTGTTTGAAGTGTGTGTGTGTGTGTGTGTGTGTGTGTGTGTGTGTGTGTGTGTGTATTTTCCTGGGGATTGAACTCAAGGGCATACATTCTACATCCCAGCTATACCCCCAATGCTATTTTATTTCCTATGTTTAAGCAGAGTCTCACTAAGCTTCTGAGGACCTTGATAACTTGCTGAGGTCAGCTTCAAACTTGTAATCCTCCTCTCTCATCCTCCCAAATACTGGGATTATAGGTGCTTCCCACCACGACTTACTAAAAGTTCGTTTTTCATAACTTACAATCCTTGCAGTTCAACTCAATAGCTACAATTGGTATGAGAGCTTCATTTTGTATACCAATGTAGTAGTGAGTATGAGGCCTGAGATAACAGCCACACATTGATATCCAAGGGCTCATCTAACAAGGACATAAAGCCCAATTGCCATGTCTTCCTGGTGCTGGCCTTTCATAAAACAAGTAGTGTTACTCCCCTGTAAAGAAAGTGTGATTCTGCTTAGCATAGTATCTTCCTGACTTCCTGTTTTAGTGAAGTCTTCCCCTGGAATGTGAGATTTGAAGCTAAAATTGAATTAATTTTAAAAATTCTAGATTTTATAACACTGAAGCATTGACTTGTGTTTAGATATTTTGATGTTCCTTGCTAAGAATAAAAATCTATTATAGTGGACATTGGAAAGAAAGCTTTCTAATAATAATCTGATATATTTTTAACAAACACACCCAAAATACAGTCACATACCCACCTACTGATTACAACTTTTCAAGAAAGACAGGCAAATCTTCAAATCACAACAAATTTGATTGCATTTTATGTTTATATTTCAATGACAGGCCTAATACCAGAATCAATGTGTTTAAAAAGAAGCCCCCTTAGGTTTCTTCAAATGATTTATTGCCTTCGTTACATTATTGTTCAGGTGTAATCAGGAATATTTGTCTTCTTGTCATTAGAAAGGAGATATGAGATAGGATATGCTAATGTGCCTGTCTTTGTACATAATGGTTTATTAGTCTTTTGTTTGTTTCAGTCTCTTAATTAGTGACAGTCATTTAAAGCCATCCATCTTTGTTCAAATTTATGCAAATATTACAAGTTAATAATGAGAGTTTCAAAGGACTCTTCATCAGCGTTTATTTTGAGTTTGTTAGTCTATTAGTTTGTTCAGCTAAGTAAAGCGCCTTTCTAAAAGCCTATAAAGATCAAAATTCATTGATCAAACAATTATCAACTATTCTTAAGGATAACTTGGTATTTCAAACCAGAGTATAGATATAGTTTGTGATGTTTGACAGCTTTTCCACTATCACATTATTGATTCTGTTTCAATTCAGCTCCCTACCCATCTTTTATATGATGGTTCAGGAGAACGGTAAAGTCCTGTGAACATTTACTCCCACAGTGCCATCTTGAATTTATTCTCATTGCAATTTAAAACAGAATCCTTTTAGTTTACTAATGGTTATTGGAGTTAATGCTATCAATGTTGATTAAAATGCTTGTTGGTGCTATAAGAAATGAACCCTCAATTATAATCTTCTTAATAGTTACAGCACAAAATCAAGACAAAATTATCACTCTGTTCACAGCTTTACATATTCATTGTGCACGTACACTCTTCCATTTAGACGGCATTGTTTTGTTCTACAGCTCATATGGCAGATAGCTTAGGAGAGCTATGGTGCAGCTCTCAGCAGCATATTGCTGGGGTCTCTTCCAATTATTGCTATTAGAAAAAAAAAAAGATCACGTGAAGTAGGAGGATTAGTAGTCCCAGCATTATATCTGAATTACTTTTCTTATCAATTCATTTTTTTTCAGTCACTAGGCTTGTTGATAAGGTTAAAATAGTTAATGGTAGAATTGCTGGGCTTTGATACAATAAAGGATGCTGGTAGAAACAGAAAACTGGCTGGAATTTAAGTTTTCTAGGGCCAGGAACTTGACCATGTCCATCATTCAAAACCCGGTGCTGTGCACACATCAGGAATGTAATAGATACAAGATGCAGTACTAGTTAAAAGAAGAGTTACCTGCATAGAGAAAGAAAGGAAAGAAATGGGCTGCAGGTGACAAGGTGAACTTAGCAGAGATGATGTTGGTGACTTTGGGGCTGAAACAAGAGGTCCAGTAGCATTTTTCCAGAAGATGTAAGAGTGGAAATTTGCTTTGGAAACTGGGAAAGGTCATTCTCCTACTGTGTGATCTGCAGGTTTAGTTAAATAGTAGGGCAGTTGGAGATTTTTAAAATAATAAAATTACTATTAAATATACAATTTTGATATATTATTATGTTATATATATACTGCATATATAATCTATATACATATATGTATATGTGCTATATATAATAATAGATATATGTTATTATATATCTATATAATTTATAATATATCTATGTATAATAACATAACATGTATATCTGTGTATATATGTAATATATATACACAGATATATGCTATTAGACTATATAAAGTTTAATTGTCATAGTAATGAATACAATTTACTTGCCTATGGCTAATGCCTGTAGCTCTCCTCCCTCATCCTTGCTTAGGAACCTATTCTCCAGCTCCAAGTGGCCCTATCCAGCTGTGCCACTATTGCAATTTTGTGGGTTATGGCACCTCCCCATGCCACACCAGAGGAAAGGGTATTTGGGGCTGTCTATATTGTTCCCCTTCTGAGCTGCCTTTGACTCAGTTAAGCAAATAGGCATGCAAGAGCAGAGAGGTCTCATGGAAAACTGCTTAGCCCAACACCTGCCCATAATAAGCTCTGTGACAGTAATTGACATCTCAAAATTAAATTTATTTATAGCCAGGCATGTTGACGCACACTTGTAATCCCCGTGCTTGGGAGGCTAAGACAGGAGGATCACACAGGTTCAAAGCCAGCCTCAGCTACTTAGTGAGGCTCTCAGCAACTTAGTGAGACCCTGCTTTCAAATAAAATATTAAAAAGGTCTGAGAGTATAGCCCGGAGGTAGAAAGCCTCTGGATTCAACCCTCAGTACCACAAAAATTTATTTATTTATTTATTTATTTATTTATTTATTTATTTATTGGCAGTGCTGGTGATTAAACCCAGGGTCACTCTACCTCTGAACTATATCTCCAGCCCTATATTTATTCCCTATTTAAAACAGTTCTCACTGAGCTTCAGAGGGCCTCACTAAGTAGTTGAGGCTGGCTGCACACCTACAATACTCCTATCTCAGCCTCCCAAGTCCTAAGATGACAAACATGTGCCAACATGCCTGACTAAATTTTTAAGTGACACAGGCTGAGACAGAAGGATCATGGTTTGTGGACAGCCTCAGCTACTTAGTGAGGCCCTTTACAGCTCAATGAGATTCTGTTTCAAAATAAAGAAATAAAAAATAGGGCTGCCAGTGTAGCTCGGAGGTAGAATGCCTGAGTTCCATCCCCAGTGGTAAAACAAAACAAAACAAAATATTCTGAATATTAAAATGTTTATATTAATGCAGCACTGTGATATTTCAATATAGATGTACATTGTGTAATGTTCAAATAAGATTAATCTTATCTTTGTCCTCAAACATTTACAATCTCTTTGTGGTTAAAACTTTCCAAACCCTTTCCTCTAGCTTTTTGCAATGTACAATACATTGTTGTTATTTATAGTCACCTTATTGCACTCCTATCTGATTGCCACTTGATAACACTGCTGAATCTTTTCTGATCCCTTCCTCCCTCAACATTCCCCAGCCTCCAGTAATTGCCATTCTTCTCTCAACTTTTAAGATAAGAAATATTTTAGATGCCACATATAAGTGAGCTTATAGTACTAATCTTTCTATGCCTGGCTCATTGAGTGTTGCAAGTAACAAGTATTGTTTGGGATATGCTTTTAATAAGCACTATTTTATTCAATTATGAAAATAAGCTTATGAAGTAAGGTAAGATGACCAACTCATCCAGGCCTGTCATAGAATTTTCCATTTTAGCACTGAAAGTTCAAAGTCCTCAGATCTCCCGAGTCCTAGGAAAACCAAAATAGTTGATCAGTCTTCAAAGAGGTTTCATATTGATTCAATCTCTGCCTCAGGAATCTGACAGTGTGCGTTGTTCTATCTCTCAAAATGAAATTTTTTTTCTAAATGCAATTTTGAATCCTTGCCCCCATTACAAGTTATTTTTTATGATAAAACATCTTCTTGATTGTATTGCCAAGCTTCATGAAGATAGGTTGGAGACATTCCCAAATTAGTAACCAAGTGTATTTTAGGCGCCATCAACAAAGAGTTGATATAGTAATTAAGCACACCTGAAATCTGGTGTAAACTATAATTGCCTGTTACATAGAAACTTTTATATATTGAACCAAAGGAAAATATGTCTCTTAAAATGTCAAACTCATCATTGCTCCTTATTTTTTTCTTAGCTATAGACTGACATTTCCATGAACACTCGTTTCTGGTTTAGTGATACAGAAACACACAGTAACTATTACTAATTATTTAGTTCCTCCTGAGCTGTCCATATAAAGGACTTGTGGAAGCAACAACATTAATTGCTATTCTCCCCTTTCCTCTCCTGCCTGATCTGCTTAAAGATAACACAGTAGAGTGTTGGCTCAGAATTAATCAGATACCTTGAGGCTCTGGTCTCCAAAACAAAGTTTCTATCTTTATCTTGTCTGTCTCGTGCCAAAAGGAAGTTATCTCTCTTTTGGTGAGTTATCCATTAAATAAGAATTCAGAGTTCAGTCTGTGCTAGAGGAAAGGTAGGGTGAATGAGAGGAAATGAGCTTTCTAATACTCTGTTCCAATCGAGGTTTGTGGGATTCTTTCCCTGAGAGTGATGAGGCAGTGACAGGCAGGCATGTGTTGGAATGATTGCAGGCAGACTTGTCAGGAAGCACCCCTCTGGGAGATGGGTAGTGTTTAGCATGATGTGTGGTATAGTCGACAGTGAAGAAATATTAATCTTCTCTCAACCTGCACCTGATGTACCAAGTATGAAGAACTCATTTTCTATTTATGTTAAAGCTTCTAGAATGTGGTACTCATGAAAGGTGGAACTCACTGCTCCTGTTTAGTCTTGGCACGGCCTGACACAGCCTGTGGCTAATAGTAATACTCAGACTTTTTTTAAATTAAGAAACAAGCTGGGCATGTTAACACATGCCTGCAATTTCAGTATTTGGGAGGCTGAGACAGGAGGATTACAGGTTCAAGGCCAGTCTGAGAAACTTTGGCTCTCTGCAACTCAGTGAGATCCTATTTAAAAACGAAGATTAAAATAAGTCTGGGGTATAGCTCAGAGGCAGAACTTCCCTGGATATAATCCCCAGTACAAAGGAAAGAAGGCAGGAAAGAAGGAAGAAAGGAAGGACAAAAGGAGGGAAGGAAGGATCAAAATAATGGGCTTATCAGGAGTAACTTAGGTGGTTTGGCAGCAGGAGGTGAGAGAATATGGACAGTGCTTTTACTAATTGTTTTCCTTTTATGAGTTTCTCCTAAGGCTCCCCATGTCTGACTGTAGTCAATTGTAGCCCAAGTTGCAGATCTATTTCAGGACCAGGTGACTGGGAACATACACAGTGGGCCAGAGAGAATCTCTCTCATGTACTATTTGAGGAGCTTCCTGTCTGTTTATTTAGAAGGAAGGTGATTGTCTCAGCAGTTGTTCCACTTCCCATTATTGCTTAAGAGGAGGTATAACTCCAGTAAAAGAAAGAGAAAGAATATGAAAGCATAATGAAAAATGCAATTACATACAAACCACCAGGTTCCAAAAAGTAATAGTCAACTTCTTTATTGTTTCTCAAGTATTGCCTATTAAAAAGTCATTTCTGAAAATTTATACCATCCATTTCAGACTGAAGCACAGTCTTTTAAACAGATAAGAGTAATATTTTTCCTTGGTTGATGAGTATTAGATCATTAAGTTCCCCATTCTCCCAAAGTTGTGGCTAATGGATGCCTTGTATGAGCTAGTCTTGACCTTCTCAGTAAAATTATTAGGAAACTTGGCTCAATAATTTAGTAGTGTTTGGTATGATGTCATTTCTCTAGTAGATTTTTATATCTGTCATTCCAAAGATTAATCTCATGGCATATAATTTGCAGTGTTTCTGATAGTCGGCACTGAGTTCTTGCTCCGCTTCACAGCTGCAGTCCAGTACTGCCCTAATGATGCTGATGATAACACAATGACCTTTAAAAGCAAAACTAAGAAATAACACACGTATTATGTGGCTAACGACTATCTAGATGCTTTACTGTGTGAAATCCTTTTATTTTCAGAACCATCCTATAGGTTCTAACACTGATCTCTTGTGAAGGTGAAGAAACCGAGTCTCAAAGAAATACAGTCAATTGCTTAAGATCACCCTACTTAGGAAGCAGAAGAGATGGGATTCTGATGCAGATATTCTGGGATGGTAGCTCATTTTCTTACCTACTATATCTTATACTCTTACTCTACTTTACAAATAGCAATATATGTACTGTACTAAATGTTTGCTGGGGGAGTTGTTGTGACTCCAGCTAAAGCCAGCACAGCCCTTCCTCCTATATTTCCTTGCATAGATTTTGCTCTTGAATACCTTTTAACAAGAAGCGTGTTGGCCAGCACCATCCACTTTCTCAGAAATTTATCACTAAATCTGTGCCTCAAAATTTCTGCAAAACATTAGACCTCGCTACATTTTTGGAGCAGCTGTGCCTTTAGAACTCCAGGGTAGTGCTGTGCCTAACTTCAATTGTTCCCAGTACTGTCTTTGAACACTGAAGGTTGTATGTACGCAGTCTCAGGGAGCCAGGCTTCAGTAAGGCACAGAAGATGCACTGTGGGTGATTGTGGTCAGGACAGAGCAAAAGTACCCCTCCTAGTGTCAGAAGCAAATCACGATAAATTATGTTGCCGAGATACAGAGTTCATAAAATTTCACTGCAATTTATTTCCTCTCAACACCCAACCTTTCCCTCAGGAAGTTCAGTTCAGTTACTTAAAACAAAAATCCTGTTTCCTCTCAAACTATCTCTGCATGGCATAGACCTGGACAGTATTGCCATCCATAATTCACAGGACACATTATACAGTTATGTGTCTTACTCTGAGTCAAATAATAATACTGATTGGCAAATCCTTTGGATCAACTCTGTCTCTTTGACTCACTGTGATTTGTGAACACGCAGGAAATGTTCAATGCATTTTTATAAGTACAGGCTTAATGTGCTATGTGCTATTCCATATCAGTCTGGGATGAGTTTTACTGCTTCCTTTATCTTTTTTGAACCATAGGCTTGAATTTGTTTCTACTTTAGGGGTATGGTGAAAAATCTTCCCAGTCTTCACTGTTTCCTGTTAAAGAGGACATGAATTTATAAACAGTCAATGTGGATGCCCAACACTATTAATTAAACACATATTTAGTTAATATGTAAGGTGCTCCAGTCATTGTATTGCAGGAAATGGTATGGAAACAATCAAAATGTCTTTTCTCAGGGAACTTATAGTTTGAGGGAAAAAATGATGGGAAAACCCACTTAAGTGAGCAGTTTGGCTTACTACAGGACAAGTGCTATTGAAACTTATGGTGATGCTATAAATAATTCTGTGAAGTAGTGAGAGGAGCTGCATTTAGACAGATGAATTAGAATCTTTTAGTTGATATTGTATCCCACTATTTTGCTGAATTGGTTAATCAGCTCCAGTAATATTTTGGTTGAGTTTTTTTGGTCTTCTAGATATAAAATCATGTTATCTGCAAGCAAGGATGGAGATCAGTATGAAGATTCCTTAAAAAACTTGGAATGGATTCATCATATGATCCAGCTATACCACTACTGGCTATCTCCCCAAAGGAGTCAAAATCAGAGAATTACAGTAACATGCATACCCATGTTCATAGCAGCATAATCGCAATATCCAAAATATGGAACCAACCGAGGTCTCCATCAACAGATGAATGGATTGCAAAATTGTTGGAAATACACACAATGGAATTCTACTCAGCAGTAAAGAAAAACAAAATCATGTCATTTGCAAGAAGATAGAAAGACCTGGAGAAAATTAAGTTAAGTGAGATTGGCCAAGCACAGAAGGAGAAGGGACATATGTTTTTTTCTAATCAGCTCAAGCTAGGGAGCATTAGGGATTCCAGAGAGATTCCAGATAATGAAGAGTAAAACTCAGCAAAGCCAGAAAGGAGGGGTAGAGGAGGAAGAATGCTGAGGTTTATTAATAAAAAAGCTATTTTTGAATATGTGTATACATGTGATTATAACACTGTTAAACTGGTCATTCGGTATTGGGAGGGAGGACAAAGGGGAAGCATGGGGGAAGCGGTACCACGTATTGTGTGACTATATGCCATTGACCACATGATCCATGTTATGATGTGAGACTATAGTGCACAAAAAAAAAAAGAATATTCCCAAGGAAATGATGCTCCCATTAAATTCTGAAAGATAAGGAAATGGATATGCAAAATCCTGGTTAAAGAGCATTTTTGAGAGAGAGAAGAAAGGCAAAGACTCCAAGGTATGAATGAACATGGCATAAATTCAGGAAAAAGCCAGTGTGGCTACGGATGGGTGAAATAGGGGGGAGGAGAGGGTTAGGTAGGCGTGGACTAGATCACATCAAATTTGGCAAGTAAAGAATTATTTATTCATTTATTTATTTTATTGCCTATCTTTTTTTTTTAATTATTTGCTTATTTGAAAGTGCTGTGGGGCCGGGCATGGCGGTGGTGCATGCTTGTAATCCCAGCATTTGGGAGGCTGAGACAGGAGAATCATGGTTAGGTGCCAGCCTCAGCTACTTAATGAGGCCCTCTGCAACTCAGTGAGACACTGTTCCACGATAAAGAATTTATAAAATAAGGCTAGAGGTAAAGGTAACCCCCACACACACCGGGTTCAATACCCAGTACTGAAAAAAAAAAAAAAAGGTGCTGTAGGAAGCCCCTGAGACTCTTTAAGGAGCACAGGGTTATAATCTAATTCAAAAATTTTGTGTAAAAACTTTGGGGCTATTGTGGTAAGGAAGAATAATAAGGACTAAGAGTGAAAGCAGGGAAACCTATGAATAGGCATTTGCATAAATCCAGGAGAAATCTGGGGGCATTTTAACAACTATGTAATAGATGAGCCTACAAAAAAAAAAAAAAAAATCAGCAAGCATGATTGAGGATTTCTCCATGGAAAGTTTCCAGGCCTGCCTCCACACTTGTGTGCGGTCTGTCCTCTGGGTTTTGTGTACAGACTTGTTCTTTGTCTGCAACATTCTTCCTTCTTTATCTTTTTTCTTGTTAGTCCTACTCAGCCTTCAATCCAAATATCAAGTTAGTAATATCATAGCACCATAAATTTCACTTATCAATATAAATTTTCTCTCTATCTTTATTTCTGTTTCTTCCTAAACCTAAGCTGCTTGAAGGAAGATTTACAGTTTTGCCAGTGTATTTCTTGGTTGCTACAAAAAAGTATTATAGATTTAGTGGCATAAACACCAGAAATTCAGAACCAATATGTTAGCAGGTATGATCCCTTCTGAGGTCACTCCCCATGGCTTGCAGATGTTTAAGGTGTCCTTAGACGGTCTTCCCTTTGTGCATGCATTTCCCTGACATCCCTGTGGTGTCCAGATTTCTTCCTAAGTCTCAAGTCATATTACATTAGGGACCATCCTAATGGCTTCAGTTTAATTTAATAACCATTTTAACTATCCTATCTCAAAATAGAGGCATATTCTGCAATGCTGACTATTAAGATGAAAACATGATTTTTAATTTTTTTAATTTTTATTTCGATGCTGGGCACCACACATGGAGTTTTGTTCATGCATTTAATCATGTATTCTATCACTGAGATAAACTTTTATTCCAAATAAGGAGGAAAAAAAAACCCATCATTTTAACATAGAGTCCTGCTGTATTGCCTGGGCTCAAGTGATCATCCTGCCTC
Organism: Muscardinus avellanarius; assembly: GCF_963383645.1. NCBI lineage: Eukaryota > Metazoa > Chordata > Mammalia > Rodentia > Gliridae > Muscardinus > Muscardinus avellanarius. Next base: position 122,997,244 of record NC_137791.1, read on the forward strand.
AATTTCCCCAGTAGTTAAGATTATAAGTACATGTTATTCTGCCCAATCTAAGAATTTGGGGAGAAACAATTCAATATATATATATATATATATATATATATATATATATATATATATATCTCCACACAATATCTGGAACATTAGAGGCTTAATATGTATTGATAAAGCTCTATCACAGGGTGTGTGTTGATGTTCTATTTATAACTTCAAGCATTTTGACTCCTGAATGATTCAGTGCTGGAGCCATGGGTTCCCCTTAGTTTTCAGTAAATAAAACAATTTAGTGACAAAAAGCTTCTTTGTTATCAACATTCACAGGTTATTGCAGGTGAATATTTGACAAACTCTTGTGGTTTTCCATTAATGCCCCATTTTTTGAAGGATTCTAAAATCTGAGCATTGTTGTGTGCTTTTGGATAACGGATCAAACAAATTACTCTCATAGTTAAAGTTATGTCTTGAGAGTGCATTCATTAACTCTTCTGAATATTTAGCACTTTTAACTTTTAATTTGGATATATTCATACGACCCTCTTGGATCATTATACCAGTCCTTTGAAGTTGTCAATGCAAGCTGTAATTATCCTAAATTTTCAGTCGAGTGATCTCTCCTTAGCATATACCTGATCAAATTATTGCCCTACTTAAAACTCACCTATTTCTGCCACTGCCATTAGGATGGAAGCTGTACTCCGCACCATTATCTGTGATGCCCAGAATGCTCTCTGTTTCCTCACTAGGTTCCTGGCCTGAAATGCTCATTCTTCCCATGAGTTCTGGCTGTAGCAGGCTTTTCTTCGTTTTTTTTTTTTTCCACTTAAATATATTACAGATTTTAGCATGTGCTATTATGTCTGCTAGAAAATATTTCCTTCCATCCTTTCATTCCATGTTCCCCTTAGACACAATATTTTCTTAGGATATTTTTTGAGATGTCTTTCCTTCTCTCAAACTGGTACATGTGTTATATTTGGTACAGGATCCCTTAGCTCCTGTTGCTTCTGTCTTGCTCATGGCACTTTGATATTTTCAGTGATTTACTTAAAAATGCACGAGTTTCACTAATGCATGTCTTCGTGCTAGACTGTCAGCATCAGGAGATGAGTGACTGGGTCTCTATATTGCTCCTTACTATATCTTGAGAGCTTATCTCACTACTTAACATTTACTTGGTTTTCAGTGAATAGTTGTTAACATCAAATAAAGCCAAGAGTTGGGGGAACATTAATTGACTTCTTAGACATTGCAGAACTGGAATGATTGGAGTTAAGAAGATTGAAATTTGGAGCTTTCAATTTTATCGTAACCCTTGACATGATTACAAAGAGATAATCCTTGGGAGAATATGAAGTCTATGTTAGATTTTAAAACTAACATCAGTCTTAGAGCTACAATTGTAACGCACCTACAGTAATTATTAACTCAGTAGAAGAGCTGGATTACTCATGATGCATGGTGTTTCCCAAAGTTCAAAGTTCAAGTTTTTTTTTTTCATTTTTAAATGAAAAAAAAATATTTTTTTTTTTCAGGGCTGGGGAGGAAACCCAGGGGCATTCTACCTCTGAGCTACATCCCTAGCCCGACTTTTTAGTCTTTTTATTTTTGAAATGGTCTCACGGAGTTTTTAAGGGTCTCACTAAGTAGCTGAGGCTGTCTGTGAACCGCGATCCTCTAGTCCCCACCTTCTGAATGCTGGGATTACAAGCATGCACTACCATGCCTGGCTTTTAAATGAAAAAAAAATTTTTTTTCTTCTGGTGGGATGGAACCCAGGGGCCTTCTACCTCTAGGCTATACTCCCAGACCTATTTTATATTTTATTTGGAAACAGGATCTCTTAAACCAGCTGAGGCTGTCTTCGAACCTGCGTGATCCTCCTGTCACAGCCTCCCAACCGCAAGGATTACAAGCGTGCTCCACCACACCCGGTTTAAATGAAAATTTAATGAAAAAATTTCACAAAATAATGGAAAAAATCCCACCCCCAATGATTTCAATGACAACACTGAATGAAACTTGAAACAATTTTGATAGGAATGAGGCTTCATATCTTTTCTAGGCTGATGAATCAGCCAAGTATAACAAGTAGCTTTAAAAGTTGAGTAAAAAAATGCTGCTCAGAGTATAGATGCATATAAAAATAATATGCCTCGTCCCAAGATAGCATGTGCCAATCATTACAAATCTATTACCTGTCTTCAGCACGGTGGAAACTGTCCCTTATATGTTACTTTTCTTTTGGAAATATATGGAAATCTTAAGAAATGTTAAATAAGAGCTTCAAGCTTAATTTTGTTGACAGCTTCAAAGCAGAAAAGAGAATTAGTGTTTAAAGGTGGGTTTTCAATAAACCCAGAGTGATCACTGGAAGAAATGGCAGGTTGTACCTCCCTCAAGCTGACATTTAGTTATTAATGAAGGTTCAGAGCACCTGTTAGTTGTTTACTTAAACCATTGCCAAAATCAGCAGATCCTGACTCTGCGATCTCACGATCTCACGCACTGCTGCCCTTCACCAGACATAAACAAGAGCTTTGACCCTTCACATTAAAAACAGAAACAAAAAGTAAACACACTTGGGCTTGCATCCCAGAGTTAACAGGGCTATGCCAAGAGCATGTACCTTTCACCAAGCATCAAATGTGAAAAACAGGCTATTTGGCAAGGCAGTTTGTGTGTGTGTCAATGGCATGAAAATATAGTATGTTGTGAGTGGTACGCAGAGATTGTGTATGAATGAAGGGGGGGTATCTATGTAGTAAGTGGTAAGTAGTTCGTCTTTTGCCAAAAATACATTTGTGGATTCAACTTGAAACCTTCTGGTTTTCTTTCCACATAGCCAGCTGATTGGAGAAAGTTTTAAGGTGCCACTCATTTTTCAACATTTCATTGATTTTTTTCCTGAAAGCTAAACCATTAGAAATCATCGAAAATCTCTCAAATGAAAAATGATCTATACTTTACCTTGAAACTAGAACCCTCTAGTTTCTAGAAACAATATACCCTCTGCTCACTTGCGCACATGTGTGCTCTCTCGCTCTCTCTCTCTCTCAAACACACACACACACACACACACACACATACACATACACATATACATACAAACAAACACATATTACTTCTGCATGCACACATACAATGTAAAGAACTGTATTTTTCAAGTTATTTAGGATATCTCTACATCAGAATTTGATCAAAGTAAATAAATTACAATATTGGCTAAACAAAATAAAATCCATCACTATTTCTACAGTGTGGATCTTGGGTAGTCCTTCACTGAGGGTATATGAAGCATTTTCTGTCCCCAGTTTAGGAAGTTTAGCAGGTTCATATGGAGGTGGATGGTAGAATCTGCTTATATTTGAATCTGGCATTTTTCAAAAGTAAGTTCTCTCTTTTCCTAGTCCCTTCACAGAAGGAGTGGGACAGTATGACCTTTAATTTTTTCATGTGTAATATAGGGATAATAGCCATATACATTGCTAATATCAGCTCTAGGTATGAAAAGGAGATTATATGAGATTATATGTAGTAGAAAATTACTCTATTCTTGGTAGTAAATGTGCCCTAATTAGAAAACTTTAATTTTCTTCCCTTAGCTCCTGGAATTGTACAATAAAGCCTCAGTCCCAGAGAGCAGGTGATACCATGGGTGAAGGAAGAGCCCAAATATATAATTACTATATGAAATGTTCAGATGTAATGATAAAAATATATTTGTTTTAATTTCACAAAGAGAGGCCTAGCCTAAGTCTTCCTGCATGGGATTTAGAAGAAGAGTTAAGGTGGGTGGTTGACAAAGAATATTATTGTTCCTTGAAGGCTAAGAGATTTAAATAATTATTTGCCCTCTCCTATTTATAAAACCATACACTAGGGTGCTTTGAAGGTATAAAAACATTTTAAATGTTCCTAGTATGATTATAATTATTTTATATAACAATTTTAAAAGTAATAAGGAGGCCAGGCATGGTGGCGCACACTTGTAATCCCCACACTTGGGAGGCGGAGACAGGAGGATCTCGCAGGTTCGAAACCAGCCTCATTGGAGACCCTGTTTCTAAATAAAAATATAAAATAGGTCTGCAAGTGTAGCCCAGAGGTAGAATGGTTTCCAGGAACCCCAGTACCACCAAAAAAAAGGAATAAAGAAGAGAAAAAATTTCAATGTCTGGCATTTACCTTAGAGAAACTTTCGACCTAAAATTAAGTTTAAATAAGCATTGTTGTTTGAAATGTTGAATCAGAAGCAAAGTCATGTGAGGATTTTTAATAGATTACTGGTATTATCTAAATTATATTTTGGAAGATCATACTTTTTTTGTTTGTGTGGTGCTGGGGATGAAACCCAGAGGCATTTTACCTTCGGGATATACTCCCAGACCTATTTTCTATTTTATTTGGAAACAGGGTCTCACTAAGTTGCTGAGAGCCTCACTAAGTAGCTGAAGCTGGCTTCGAACCTACGCGATCCTCCTGTCTCAGCCTCCCAAGAGCGGGGATTACAAGCGTGCGCCACCACGCCCGGCATACTTACTGTTTTTATTGAAAATAGATTTGGAGAGGCTTTCCAAGGAGGAAACATGTAGACTGGTGGGAGAGTGTTCAATAGATAAAACATGATGCTGTTTTGGTTCTGTGTCCTAGTCCTGGAGGTGGTGAGAAGTAGTTGGATTTTGGATATGTTATGAAGACAGAGCCAATAATACCCTAAATTCTGGAAAACTCATACCATGAGATACTATTTGACAATGTAAAAGAATGACCAAGCCAAGCATGGTGGCAAACGTTTGTAATCCCATTGCTTTGGAGGCTGAGACAGGAGCGTCACATAGGCTCAAAGCCAGCCTCATCTACTGAGTAAGGTTCTCAGCAAATTAGTGAGACCCTGTTTCCAAATAAAGCATAAAATAGGTCTGGGAGTATAGCCCGGAGGTAGAAAAGACCCTGGGTTCCGCCCCCAGTACCACACACACACAAAAAGACTGACCAAGGTTAATAATCTGTAAAATTATAAAAGCTGCATGTGACTCTAATCTTAGCTATTGTGAGGCTGAAGCAGTTCTGGACCTGTTTGGGCATTTTAGAAAGACCCTGCATCAAAATAAAATAAAATGGGCTTGAGATGTAGCTCAATGGTAGAGTGCTTATTTGGTATGTGAGATGCCCTCACATACTGAAATTATATATATATATATATTTGTATGTAGGAATGAAATAATATATATGAATCTCAAAAATAAAATAATGTAGAACACCAAACATAAGATACATAATAATAATATATTATGATAAAGTTTATGTGAATAAAATATCCTTCAGAGTACGATATATTGATCATGCATAAGCACATGTACCCATAAACTATAAAAATGTGTTTGAAGGACACATAATAAACTGAAAGATTTTAGTCAATTGCCAGAGTAGGAAGGAGGAGAAAACTGAATTTGAATAAAGGAAAAAAATATAAAATTACAGCTGTGTATTATGTTACACTTTAGAAATAGTAACTGAAAATGTATTAATAAAAAATATGGAAACAATTCTAAAATAGAGGTGACATGCTATATTTTCTTCTTATATTAATAATATAATATATTATGTTATATATTCTTCTTATATTAATAATAATTATGAAGGCTAAATACCTATTATAATTACTTAGAAATATAATTAGAAATATGTTTATCTCTTGTGTCAAGGATATCTTAGAAACTATTTTTAAAATGTCTGTGAATATTGATAACATATTCTGATAGACTGTAATCAGGATGGGAAAGGTCATGGAATTCAGATGGTTCTTAAATATTTGGTGATATTTCAACATGTAAGAATTAAAGAAAGCAACCAATTCAGATCAAAACAAGAGCAAAGACAGAAAACCACAGAAAAAACTTCTGGAAAAGGACTTAAATATTAGCTTGTATTATTTAGAATCAATTGATAAGTTGTTTTTTTATTACTGCCATGATGAGATAATATTTTGTGGCAAAAAGAAAAAGACAGAGTAGTTGTATTAAAGGCATCTGTTATGATTTTAGATGCCAATAGGGGTTTGGGAAAAAGCATTAAAAGTAGATAGCATTAACTTTTTTAACTAGAGAGTGAAATATGTATATGAAAGTTTGAAATATCAAGATTTCAGAAGTAAAAATGAGCCCAAGCTGCATAGTATTCATTTAGATTTCTAAAGGAATCGATCAATTCTTTAAAGCGCTCTGAGAGAGTGACTTCTAAGTTGGCAGGCAATTAAGTGTATCCTAGATGTCAACACAGGAGCACATTTAAAGCCTGTGACATACCTGGAGTGAGGGGAATGTTTGAACAACCGAGTCTCCTTAGGATATCCATGCAGTTGGCTTAGTGCAAGTGGTATCCCACCCCAAAACCAGTACCTGTCGCCAGTACCACCCACCAGAACAAGGACACGCCCACCTCCCAGTGGAACACCAATTGCTTCACCAGGGCTGTGCTTACAAAGCCAGGCTTATCAGGAATCTGAAGTATCCAACTTAGAAGTCTGGTTCACAGACATCGACTCACTTTACTCTCTCTTCTATATCTCAAATATTTAAGCCGTACTATCCTAGAAAAGACGTGGGAAAGGGTTATGCTACCCAAGCTTTGTCTCTCTTTGAAATCTTTATTTCCACGCAGCACTTATTTACTGCTGCCTTCTGTGCGCACTTCATATTCTGACACATTGCCTAGTAAACATCGGCGCTAACATCCTGCAGCAGAGCACAGCGATATACCCATATTGATCAGTGTTGCGGTACCAATAACACTGAACTTGAGTTTTTGTCTTCTTCTCTTTTAGCTGATCGCTTATCCAGAAAGATTTGATGGAACTATTTAATTTTATTTCTGGCAATTGTCCATATATTTACTACATTATTTAAACCTTATTAATAATCAGTTGTCGATTGAGCCAGAAAGTTTCTTTCACGATTTTAAAAAGAATCATGAATTTAAAAAAAAAAGAAAAAAATTACAGTAATTGTCTCTGTAAGCCCTATCACTGCTTATTTGTCGCAGCTGGACTTGGTCTATAAATAGCTTTGTGAAATGATGGGCAGTTTTCAAGGCTTGTTGGCATGGAATCAATACATAGCAGAAAGGACCATATGAATCAATTATATCGTCCCTGGCAGGGTTACCATGGAAGCTGCAGTTCCTCACAGCACTTTGTCTCTCCTATCTGGGTAGTAGTCTCTGTGTATCTTTAATTAGAATGGATGCAATTTATTTAGTAATGGGAAGCTTACTTGAGCGAGTTCTGTTGAAGGTGTCAGACAGAATTCAACCAGCCATGCATATTCAAAGAAGACTAATGGGAAAATGCAAATGTTTCTTCTAATTTAATTCCTTAGTGAAAAGAAAAGGCCTTCTCATCTTGGAACTTAGCTCCGTTTGGTTGCAAAGAAATTATATTTGATATTTCATCTTTACTCAGACACAAAACAAGCAGCAGTTCTTAAAATAATTTCTACTGCTGTGGCTGTACCAATCTGCCACATGCATTTGTTCAGTCTCTCTCTGATGCAATTTTCTCATTACCATATAATACTAAAATTAGGTAGGTACATGTCTGTGCTGTTTGTAAAACCACAAACACTTGCCCCAGGCTGAAGGTACTCCTGTTAAAAACTAGAAGTCACAGGATCACACTTAGTTTCAGGAGGCTAGGTACCTCCCATCCCATGTCTATTTACTTCACTGGATTGTTTTGGAGATTCCTCCTCTCTGAAGGGAGAGTGTGCCTTGGCAGGTACCTTTGTGAAGATGGATATTTTCTAGTCCCCATATACTTACTCTATTTAAAAAGGCTTACAATAAGTTAATTATTTATTATGTTCTTAACAAAACGCACCGCTCTTTGGGCCTAAACATCTTACATATATTTTCCCTTGTTATTTTTACCAATGTACTGTACGGAATTGTTTCCCTCACATTGCCAGATAAAGAAACTGAGGCTCAAAACCTGGGTCACCGATACTGAGAAGAGATGAGTTGATATATGAATCTAGGCTGCTTTATTCTAAAGCCCTTACTCTAACGTAGAGGTCCTCAGCTCCAACAGACATTCTTAGATATAGCTTAGAGCACACATGCTCTAAGCTATTACACTGCATGACTCAGGTTTGGACAGACTGTAAAAGAAAACAATAAACATAAAGAGCTGCATTCTGAGGTCTTTATGACTAATACACCTCCAGAAACTTCTGCTTACAAATGCTTGAGCAGCCCATTTGCAAGCTGTTGGGACATTTAAATCTCCATGAAGTTTTCACACACTCCCTAAATTAACACAGGGAGTGATTTTGATTCCCAATTATCTCAAATTCCACACTACTTCTTTTTGTGTCTGCAATGTTTAGCATTCCTTAGAAACAAAAGAACGTAAAAAAAAAAAAAAAACTGCTCCAAAATGAATTAGAGTTCCACACAACGCTGAGGTAAACATGCTCTGGACAAGTGCTCTGATCTCAGTTGCAAAAGGAAATCAAAATTAGTCTTGATAGCATGCATAAGCTTAGGAAATGCTCTCCATGGCCATGTTCACAGAACAGGGAAGGCGCCTGCACCTGAGGCCCTTGCCTGGTCCTTCACCACACCAGGCACACTCCATCCTCAGGAAGCCAAAGCCAGCACATCTGGGGACATCAAACATCTCCCTGATGTCAACACCATTCATGGGAAATATCATCTGGACATGTATCTGATCCTTCATTTATATACGATATACTTAATAACATCACACCAATATTTAAAAGGCTGACCATTGGTAAAAAGTGCCTGCCAACATTTTCTAAAAATTAATCTACTGAGTAGCATGTACATATTCTAAAATACAACCACTGTTGTCTTTTTAACTTGTAATGGAATTTGCCTATTATAAGTGGTCATATTGACCTGGGTGTGGTGGCACATGCTTGTAATCCCAGTACTTGAGAGGCTGAGACAAAAGGATCTGGGTTCAAGGCCAGCCTCAGCTACTTAGTGAAGCCCTATGCAATTTAGGTCGAGCTGGTTTAAAAAAAAAAATAAATAAGTCTCGGGATGTAGCTTGGAGGTAGAATGCCCGTGGGCTCAATCCCTAGTACCACAACAAAATAAAAAAAAGTAGTCAAGTCGGCCTACATTAGCATTTACACCCTTGATGTTCTTAATATCTGTATAGTAATCTTTCCTCAGCTATTACTTAATGAAATCCACATAATAACCCTGCAACGTAATGGTACTTAATATTTTATAGGTATCACTACTTGTGTTCTTAGTTGAAATATGAAAAAACAAACCGTCATGAAGGTTGTGTGACTTGCTCAGTCACATAAGTTATACTGGGCCAGAGCCTACCCATGAATCCCAGGCCTCTAGTCTTGAATCCATTGATCTCCTTATTATGATATCAAATAACATGAAAATATATAATATAGAAAGAAGTAGGTCCACAAAGCAAAACCCAGCTTCTGTTATAAAAAGATGCACCCATTCTTAAATGATCACCACACAAACTCTTATAGTCTCTCAGATCATTTTAGTTGCAAATCATAGCAAATTGTCTACTTTTTCCATCTCTACTTTCTAGAGTATTAATAAAAATATTTATATTATATTTTTGTAATTTAGCGATATTCTTATAGATTTATTTGCTATTAAAAAGTTGGCCCTTCTATATAATCTGTTTCACTGAGCCATTTTACCCAATCCATTAAGTCCAATTTAATGAAGAAATTATGCTTCTTCTCAATGACTTTGTAGGCTTGAATTTACTCCAATAGAATCCTATCAACACAGCATATGAGATACAACTGGGAACACAATTTGTATCACACAGCTGATTAACACTTGTATTCACATCTCAACATTCTAAGAGATTTGGTATTTCAATAATTAAACACAAAGACTGCCAAGTAACTAGTACCTAGTTGTTCATATGATAGCCTTTATAATTTTTTGATTCCTTATAGTTATTTTAGACAAAAGGATAAGATTTTATGAAATTATTAGACACATTCTAGAACCCCTTTGATGAAAGGTCTTAATGTTGAGAATTGAAAGTGTTACAAGAAAACCAGATCAGTCTGTTTTTTCACTTTTACCTTAGTTTCAGATATTAGCTGTGCATCTATACAGAGCAGAATCCATGATTACTTTTTAAAAACCTGCCTGCTGTGATCTTTAATGCATAAAACAGAACCAAATGATAACTGAGGCTATTTCTCAGAAAAAAGCAATATAAGTAAAAGAGCTACTGAGCTAGAAAACTTGAGAAAAGAACTCTCCAACTTGATTAATTGAACATATATTCACTTTAGAGAAAAAAAATTAAGATAAAATTGGGGAAGTTGGAGGCAGCAATCTGCTCTTGTGGTAAATAAAATAAGATTCTATTTCTTTCTGGGCTTCTGGAAAATGTAAATACCCCTTCTGAAGCAGGCCAAAGACAATGCTGTGCTTTTTATGAATTATTTGATGTGTTGATGCTGGCTGCCATATTTAAATAATTCTTATTACAGAGAAATGACCTTCAAACAGTCTTCTGAAGTACTAAAATTTCTTCCTTGCCCATTTTGATTTATAAAACATGAAAAGTTGGCAGCAGTATGGAGATTCACATTGTGTTTACTTAAATGTGATGTTCTTTTGAAGTTTTGAGAGTTACTCATAAATATCTTTCCATTTCCAGAGCTCCAACTTCCTAATTATTAAACTTCAAGCACTCTTCTAACCTTTGTATCATCTCAGGGGTTAATCTAGATGAATCCTGTGATAAGCCTCGGCCTTTTAAATGATGAATTTGAATATTAGGGATCAATATAATCAAACTCATAGGATAATAGCACTTTTAATCAAATTTATTTTTATTATCCCATAAACCTAAGATCAATCCTTTATATACTCTCAGTTTCCAACATGTTCCAAGTAATAAAGGTAACATTTAGTGCAAATTTACTGTGTTTTCCCATGTACGCGGATGATATCTTATCCATATTATTAAAATTGGTTCTCTCTATGAGGGAGGTACTGTTATCATCCTTATTATTTATACTGAGTGAGTAGAAAAAGAAAACTTTGTGTATTTGTGCTCTAGGTCATAGAAACAGTATTCGAAACAAGGACCTTGTAGATAGGCTGATTCCAGAGTCTTTCAGATATAATTCCCAAATTCCACTCTTTCCCCACTGGCATCCCCTTTGCCAGGATTCATTTTCTATTGGCTCTTTATATGCCAGTCACTCCCACTCTGAGTCATTACTATGTTGACCCTCTTGTCTAGACTCCTCTCACATTTAATATCTCACTAACTGAAATACTACATATGCCTCAAAGCCCCTGCAGAAGGCTTATCTTTGGTGCTGGAGATTGAACCCAGGGGCATCCAAACTCTAAGCTACATCCCCAGCCCATTTTTTAGTCTTTATTTTGAAACAGGGTCTTACTAAGTTGTGGAGTGAGTCACTAAGTAGCTGAGGCTGGCCGCAATCCAGATCCTCCTGTCTCGGCCTCCCAAGTACTGGGATTACAAGTGTGTGCCATCACTCCTGCTGACTCACCTTCTTGGTGAAGGTCACTGAAACATTTCAAACCATTTTAAAAATCCCATTTCTAAAAGGAAAACCTCTATACTGCTAAGCTGGGCATTAAAGATCCTTCAAGATTGGTACCTGCCAAACTCTGATCTAATCTCTTACTGAACTGCCTTGTTTGGCTTCAACTAACCACCCTCATCCCCAACACACATGACCACCATCCATAACTCTTATTGAAGCCATATTTGTAAACTAGACCCCTTTCCCCTTCCTCCGATCAAGGATTACTCAAAGGAATTATCCTCTTTGCCTTCTTCGTTGCCATTGAGCTTTGCCATGCTATGCTATGCTAAAAAAAAAAAAAAAAAAATCTCTTCTTAACCTCTTTTTATTCCCCTGTTATGTTCCTTTCTCCATAGAATTATTATGAGGTACAGTCTAGATTTCTCCTTCTTCTATCTCTTGAACTCTCTGCCCAGTGTTTTATTGCTGTCAAAGACACCAGTGCATTTGATGTTGATAAATCCAACGGCCTGCTGTCTGTTCCTCAAGCTTGCCTGTATTCTTCCGGTTTTGGATTTTGTAGATATATGTCCTGAACTTGGCAAACTTTTATACAGGTCTCCAAAATGTTTCACTGCCACCTTCTTTTAGGGGTTGACTCATACTTTATCTTCATGGCTATGCCTTTCCTAACTGTTCATTTATAATCCAAAACATCTTCCAGGCGTGGTGGCGCACACTTGTAATCCCAGAATTTGGGAAGCTGAGACAGGAGAATGGGGGTTCTTGGACAGCCTCAGCTATGTAGTGAATCCCTTTGCAACTTAGTGACACTCTGTTTCAAAATAAAGAATAGAAGATCAGGCAGGGGATTTAGCTCAGAGGTAGAATGCCCCTGGGTTCCATCCCCAGTAACACACACACACACACACACACACACACACACACACACACACACACACCATCTTACTTTACTCATGTGTTTTAAGTTTTACTTTTGGTATCTCTTTCCAAGAACATAAACAAGGTCCATATGGGCAAAAAGTATAATCTGCATTATATATTCTTATTTTTCTAATGTCTAGAAAAGCCCTGGTACATAATTTGACCCCAATAAATGGTCATGTAATGAACTGAATTACCTTATTTTCTCTAAATCAGCCCCGTAGTTTAATTTATTTTGGTTATTTTTATTAGTTCTTCATGTATCGGTGAGTCATGTTCACTATTTATCTACTCTAGAATCTATGGTTTTCTTTTAAGACTCAACTTCAAGGCTTTCTTGATTTTCATGCTGTATATAAGTTGGATTAAGTTTTCAGCCCTTCCATCCCTATGTTGACTCTGAGCAAGTAGTATCATTTCTCTAAGCCTCTATTTTCTCATTTGCATATGGTGATCATAATATTTATCACCTCTATGGTCATGATATTATTAAATGAGATGAAAAATAAGTGCTGTAATTGATTATATTTTAATCTTGCATATTATAAAATCTGAACAAATAATTATTACTATTATTTCTGATTCTTCTATCCTAAACCATGTGAAGAATAGCCACTCAACATTTACTTAACTTATGCCATGTACCTACTAGGATATCCTAGAGGGCAAAATAAATGTGATTTACTCATATTTATATTTTCAAAACATAACATTGCAAGATTAAACGAGCCTCAGCAACTTAGTGAGACACTTCTGAAAAAAAATATATATATATTAGGACTGGTGTGTAGTTTGGAGATTTATTTCCTTTGGGTTCAACCTCCAAAAGAACAACAGCAAAAAAAAAAATAATTATAAATCAGTGTTTAGCATACATATGACTTTAATGTTAGGGTTGAAAACTTTCATCTGTTGAATGGTAATTTTGTACTCCTATGCTTAAAAGTCTTCAAACATCTTACCAATTAATTCTCATAACATCTCCATTGAATAATTTTAATGTATACTTCAGAACACTCAATCAGCTCACCTTACTTCCTTTAGATCACTCAATAAGTGATAGAACTGGAACTAAAACATAGATATTCCAAGCTCTAACATTTTGTTCTCCATCACTTTTTGTACAACCAGAAATGATGGCTAGATGGCTAGATATATATTTTATATTGTATATTTTATTTTATTACAATGTATGGATAATGGACAAATAAATGAGAACTCTTCTTGGCCATTTCAGCTCTTACTCTCTTCTTATTCTCTTACCTATATATGTTTTAGACTATTCATATATTTTAAACATATATAGGCTATGATATAATGCTTTAGCAATTAGCTACATGGTTTCTACAATTATTATTTAAGTTTTTTAAATTTTCTTTCTTTTATTTCAACTTAACACTCAGTAAGGCAGGGATCATATTTCTTAGTTAAATTAAAACTTTATGGACTACTTTTGCTTCACAAAAATTGCCAACAATCTAAGAAAGGTATAGGCATATAGTACGGTAAATATATGAACCAACTCTGGAACTATACTGTGGGATTTTTTAGTTCTGCTACTTACTACCTGTCCTACATAGCCTTTGGCCAATGACTTAACCTTGCTGAGTCTTAGCTACCACAACTACAGAATGGAGAAAATCTTTGAATGCTAATTTGACTTTGTTATAATTTGGATATAGAATGTTTTCTAGAAAAACTCACATGTGGGCAAGTCAATGTTCACAGTTGAAATAATTGAGTAAGGGCTCTAAACTTATCAGGGGATTAGTCCATTAACAGGTTAATAATTTGAATGGACTTACTGGCTAAGAACCACAGACAGAGAAAACATGGGTTCCTGGCAGTATGGCCTTGGGTACTTTATTTGTCTCTGGTGTGTGTTTCCCCATCTCACTTTCTAGCTGCCAAGAGTTGAGCAGCTCTCCTCCGTCATCTCCTTCTGTCACAATGTTTCTGCTTTGAAGATTGTGAAACTGAGAGCCAAATGAACCTTTCCTCCTGTAGGTTGTTCTTGTCAGGTATTCTTGACAAAAGGAAAAAAAAAATCTGACTAATGAAGACAGTATAAATGGTTGAGGGTTGAGTATACATATACATTTTCTAGACATGGCACATAGCATATGTCCAAAATAATTTGACTGTTTTTCCTTTGGGTATATTTCTCCTGTGCATATATATTAGGCCTGCTTTACATAATCACAAGTGATCTAAAATAGTTCTGTAAGAATAACCTTAAATCACAAATTAGACTTTCATATTTATGTATAGTAGTATTACTGTCATTATAACTACTCATACCTCTTATGTTAGTGAAAGCTTTTTCAAATATAGTTACTCAAGCAAGATGTTTCCATTCATCACACCAAACCCAGCAGGGTCTCTACTCCAATCAAAGCCCATCTCAGGGACTCTCACAACGACAATGATGGAGTTTAGGTTCAAACTCAATCTTTCTGAATTCAGATCTGGACCTCTTAATATTCCTAGGCTGACCGCTTTGAGTCATTGTTTTATCTCAACCAGGCAGGAGGTACTGAGAGTTAAAAATATGTTTGCTTTATTTCAGTCTCTACCAGTTAGAAACAATAGCTCTGAGCCTGCTTGGAGAGAATGTCTTGGGGAGATTGCTTGTGATTTCGTAATCTCAGATCAAATGGAGCAGACACGAAAAGATGTCAGATTGTGCTCCCAGGGGGCTCTGTGTTTACAAGCCAGTAACAGCTTTGACTTTGCATATATTTGACTTAAAGAAAAAACCCTGACAGGTAAAATGTGTCTAGGTGTCTTCTTTTAATAGGACTCCTTATACAGACATATTTTCAATAGAGCAAACTCTCCATAGAGCTTTACTTTTCCATCAAGCCTCTGATATGTGACACAGATGGACTAGTTGGGTAAATTTTATATCAAAATGCTTCTGGACTGGTACATTTTCTTCAAGCTATAAAGTTCTTTGGATATAAAATACCTAAATTTTCTAGAACTGAATATTTTGGTCCAGTCTTTGCTTTGGTCTTTCTTTTTAAGCTCTAAAAAGGCAGTAAATATGTCCAATAATGGGTGGAGAATACAACACAGAGAACAATACTCAGAAGTGATCCTGATCAAGAAAATAAAGATATGTAAACAAACCATATAGGCTAGGAGCAAGTGGGTATCAGAAGACACAAGAAAGATAAAACAGATTCATAAAGACAGAATGAATCTAATTTTCTAATCTTTTCCAGAGAAATTTGGCCAAAGGCAAGGTGATATTGCTACTGTAGTCTATCTATGATACTATAACAGAGTGATTGACACTGGGTAATTTGCAAATAATAGAAATTAATTTCTCACAGTCCTAAAGGCTGGGCAAGTCCAAGGTAAGGACACCAGCAGGTTCAGTTTCAACTTCCATCTTCTAAAATGGTACCTTGAATGATGTGTTTACTATAGGAGACAAATGATGTATCCTATGATTCAAGAAGGGCAGAAAGGAATAAGTCACTCCCTCAAACCCTTTAAAGGATACTAATACCATCCAGGAGGGCTTTCCCTTGTGATATACTCACATCTAAAGTCCCCACATCTTAATACTAACATGTTGGTGATTTAACTTCAAAATAAAAACTTTAAAAGATACGTTCAGACAATAGAAGCTGCATATTATTTTAAGTATCATAGAGAGATACTAAACTAAACCCCTCATTCCTTCCCTTTTGTATTAAAACATGTTTGCACATTTTATGTGATATATCATGGTAAATCAATAATCTATGCACTGTATAATAAATCAATATAATAAACATTCTTATCTTGGTAAATATTCATTGTTTTGATGTGTTAGGAATTCATACTGTTCTTTTCTAGTCACTTTGAAATATACAATTGCTTATTTAACCTAGTGAAGAGTTCCTCTATTCTAACTATGTTTTGGTGGTGCCCCTTATAAAACTTCTCCGATCATTCCCAGGCCTCCCCAGCCTCTGTGAACACCATTCCATTCTGTTCTTCTACAAGGTTCTACAAGGCTGACTTGAAGGTTTCCACAAATGAATGGGGGAATGTGGTATTTGTTTTTCTGAATCTGGTTTATTTTACTTAACATGCACCCTCTAGTTCCATCCATATTTTTGCAAATGATAGGATTTTTATGGCTGAATAATATCCCATTGTGTGTGTGTCATATTTTCTTTATTTGTATTCTTTGAAGTGTGTCTTTGTTAATTTCATGCACAGAACCCATAGTTGCTGGTGCCCAACTACCGGTGTCTTGCCCCAAGGGACCTGGGAACTTCCTTTCCATAACATGCACCACCAATACTGTGTGATGGCTGCTTTCACAAACTCAAGCTGGATAGTGTTCCACTATGTAGCTCTCAAAGACACACACTCTTGAAAGCCTATGGCTCCTGCAAAGTTATATAATTGCCTTCAGGAATTACTGTCATCTAGACTATTGGGGCACCCACAGTTATAACAAATAAAGAAATCAGGCAGAGTCTGCACTTTTGCGTAAAACCAAACTCAGAACACTCATCCAACTGACATCCCACATCTCATATAAATGAAAGTTTTTTTCCTACAAAAGCCATCTCATAAAGTTGGAAGAAATAAACATTACATCAGATGCACAGACATCAGTATAAGAACAGAAGAAACAAGAAAGAAAATAATACCTCTTCAGAGGAAAACAATCATTCTCCAGACATAGACATTACATACTTTATTTATTGGTTAAAGTCAAGGGACCATGGGGTGAGGACTGGTTCCCACCCTCAGATAAACACAGTAGGAGGTTCTCCTCAACTGAGGATAAGAGCTACCCCTCCTAGCTCAGTAGTTGGCCTGTACCTTTTCCTTCCTGGAGCTCCCAGCACAAGTACCATTTACATCCTCATTCTTAGTGATCTGATCATCTGCCCTGGTGTTAGCTGTCTTTCTTCTTCTAAGTGCTAAAACAAGAATTGTGAGCTCTTAAATCTCAGGAATTTCTTTCTTGTTTTCTGTTTTGTTTTCCTTTTCTTCTCTCTGCAAACAAAGCTACACAGAAAGTTTTTATGTAAAAAAAAAAAAAGGATTGGTAAATGGCTAAAGATTGGTAGGATTCATAATCACTGCTTGCTGTGCAGTGATTGATGCAGATTGCAGGACACAGTGCCTTAATTTCTTGTTTGTTTGTTTGTTTAACAGTGTGGCTTTTGGTTTGGCCGGACATGCTGGCACACACTTGTAATCCTAATACTTAGGAGGCTGAGAGAGGAGGATCGGGGTTCTCACATAGCCTCAGTTACTTGGTAAGGCCCTTCACAACTTAATGAGACCCTGTTTCAAACTAAAGAATAAAAAATAGGTCTGTGGGTGTAGTTCAGAGGTAGAATTCCCTGGGTTCAATCCCCAGCACCACACACAAAAAAAAGAGTATGGCTTCTGTCTACCAAACCAAACATGTAATAGTTATTTTTGTGGCACCTGGGGTATCTAACTAAACTTAATGTATTCACTGGTAGCATTCAAGTTTTTTTATATAAAATGTGCATTTTGTCATTAGGAATAATAATGAATACCTTTAAAGAAAGATGGTCTAATTATAATAGAATGATCAAAAACACCTGTATGCCCATAAACATAGCCAGATACTTCATACCAGATGATTGCCTACTTATAGTATGGCCTTAGCCAGGAAGGAATGAGAAAAATAATACCAAAACAATACACATAAAAATTGCTACCTGTAATTTCAGGTATCTCAGACTATGAGCAGCATTAAATTTGGTAGACAGATACGAGCTCATTAAAACTGGGGTCTGAATGTTTTCTTAATGTTCACCATTATATGATCTGTATCTCAAGCTTCAAA
This sequence comes from Muscardinus avellanarius, assembly GCF_963383645.1. Classification (NCBI taxonomy): domain Eukaryota; kingdom Metazoa; phylum Chordata; class Mammalia; order Rodentia; family Gliridae; genus Muscardinus; species Muscardinus avellanarius. Next base: position 123,015,571 of record NC_137791.1, read on the forward strand.
TGATTGCTAACCTGAATATTTTCTATTCTGAACATGTTTTAAATAAACACTCACTGCCAAGGTTAATAACAGCAGCAGGAACAGAATAAATAACCATTAGGTGAGAAAACAAAGAAGAAAAAAGGAGAAATTGCAGATGGTTTCAATTCAGTATCACCGAAATATACTGGAGGATATGCAACTGTTTAGAGTATGGAAAGGTATGATGATTTTAATATAATCTGAAAAATAAAGGTCATCCTTAACATATGATTACACATTTGAACCTGAGAGCTGTCATGACTGTCCTTGACCCTAAACATTTAATATCTATCTACCTGTCACCCACTGTAGAGTCCAAGTGCTTGGGGGAAAATTTCTCTCTCAGTCTAAACCTAGCTCTGGATCTTTCCTTTCTATCCTGACATTCTACCAAAACTGAGCATCAACCACAATTTCTTACTTTCTTTCCTTCGTTTCCTTTGTGCTTTTGCAGAGTCATCCCTCCTTCAAATTCCAGTTCATGCTGGGCGTGGTGGCGCATGCTTGTAATCTCCTTGCTTGGGAGGCGGAGACAGGAGGGTCACGAAGGTTCAAAGCCAGCCTCACTGGCTTAGGAGACCCTGTTTCCAAATAAAAAATATAAAATAGGTCTGGGAGTATATCCCAGATGTAGAAGGGTTTCCAGGAACCCCAGTACCACTAAAAAAAAAAGTCCAGTTTATGTAATTTATCTTCAAAGACGAATACTCCTAATGAATAGTGCCTTCCTTACTTATGGAACCATCCTGGCTTATAATTTATTTGTTTTTCATTGCTCTTAATTCATGTTATGTTTTATTAGAGTTAAGTTAATTTTTGTCTCCGTGACCTATTTCCCTATATGGTTCTTGAGATTAACCCCTTTTTTTATACTGGGAACTGAACCCAGAAGTGGTCTACCTCTGAAGTATATCCCCAGTACTATTTTATTTTTCTTTTGAAATAAAGTCTTATTAAGACTTAAGTAATACTTAAGACTTTAAGTCTTACTAAGCCTTTTTTTTTTTTTGGTGGTGGTGGTGGTGGTACTGGGGTTACTGGAAACCCTTCTACCTCCAGGCTACACTCCCAGACCTATTTTATACTTTTGTTTTTGTTTTTTTTTTTGAAACAGGGTCTCTTAAGCCAGCGAGGCTGGCTTCAAACCTGCCCGATCCTCCTGTCTTCGCCTTCCAAGCACGGGGATTACAAGCGTGCGCCACCACGCCTGGCATTACTAAGCCTTTTGAGGCTAGCCTCAAACCTGTGATCTTCCTATAACAGCCTCCCAAATACTGGGATTATAGACAAGTACCATTGCATCTGGCTTAGCTTTTCTGATATGTATTTTTCTTATTATGTAGATATATTTGCTTATCATTCAACTATTCATTTGATAATATAAGATATATATTGCATTATAAAAATATTTATCATGAGTTACCATCTTCACTAAGATTCTCTAACTATAACCTGTGAGTTACATATTTTTTCATCCTACATATATGTAACAATTGTCTCCAGTGTATGAGTATCCTATAGGTATCTGTTTTCTTAAAACAGTTTCAACACACTACCATTAAAGTCATCATATAATTTTACTTTGTTGCCTGTAAATATTTAAGAAATTCCTCTGGGAAGAAACCTTGTTATTAAGTCCTAAATGACTAGTACCTTGTACCCAACAGAGTCTTAATATATGACTTCATAATAAACATCATGGTTAGATGCATTTGTAGGTAAAAAGTCATATTTATGAATGAAGCTAGGACTATTCTTTTAAGAAAATTGATATGCCTCTGTGAGCCTAGTGTGCTTGAGCATATAATCATTTTGAGGCAAGGTTGCATAAATTGCCAGCAATGGGAAAGTCAAAATAAGGGTCATCAAGGTACAGAGACCTATGGGATTCCTATTTCTTTAGTATAAAGTACTCCTGAACTATGAGTTTAGTTACATCTCATCCTCCCAACTTCCAGAACTGAAAATGCTTAATTTTATTAGCTTTACAGACTTATGTAGTTGTCATGGGGAAAGGTGTCTTTATCAGCTCTTGGTATTGACTTTTTTTCTTTTTTTCTTTTGGGGAGGTACATTGTAATTTTATATCACAGGGCACAAGAGCATCAAAAAAAATACATGCACACAACTCTTGTTGCCCCCTCACCCTCACTCTGCAAGTGTTTGAGACTCGCAATTTTGTTTACATTCATAGCATTATCTCTATCTACTATTGCATTCTTTATGATTTTTCCCCCTACACCTTTCTTAATCACCTTCAGTCATTCCCTTGGAGTTTTGCCTTTTCTATCTGATTTTACCCTTATTTCTGAGTATCCCTTTATATTCTAGATACAAGAGAAAATATAAATCTACTTATTCCTTTGGACTGTCTATACCACATATATAATATTGTATGTTCTATCTACTTTCCTGAAAAGTATGTGATTTTGTTCTTCTTTATGGCTGAGTAAAATTCCACAGTGTATGTATTCCAAAGTTTTGTGATCCATTCATTTATTAATGGACACCTAGGTTGTTCCCATGATTCAGCTATTGTAAATTGTGCTGCTATGAACATGGATATGCAAGTATCATTATAATATTCTGATTTCATTTCCTTTGGGGAGATTCCCAGAAGTGCTATATCTGGGTTACATGGTAGTTTTGTTCCCAATCTTCTGAGAAATGTCCACAATTACTTCCAAAGTGTCTGCAAAAAATAAATAAATAAATAAAATAACTCAAGATGGTTCAAAAATCTAGAAATTTGACCAGAGACTTTGAAACTGCTCGAAGAGGGTATAGGAACAACACTACAAAATATAAATACAAGTAAAACTTTCTCAATAAGATTCCAGAAGCTCATAAAATTACAACAATAATTAATTGCCATCTTGCACTCCATTAAGGTGTATGACTATACTGCACCAATAAAAAAATGAAAATAAATTTAAAAAACTTCTGTGCAACAAAGGAAACCATCAAGATTCTATGGAGAGAGCTTATAGAATGGGAGTAGATCTTCACCACCTACCCACATGACAGAGGTCTAATATCTAGAAAATAGAGATTAAAAAGCCAAACACTAAAGCAACAAATAACCTAATTAAAAAAATAGGCAATTGAACTTAATAGATTCCTTTAAAAAAGAAGAAATACAGATGTCCAACAAATATATTTTAAAATGTCCTTTATCTTTAGCATTCAGAGAAATGCAAATTAAAGCTGCACTGAGACTCCATCTCACTCTGGTTAGGATGGCAATCATCAAGAACACAAATAATAATGATGCTGGTAAGGATGTGGGGAAATAGGAACCCGATTACAATGTTGGTGGGGTTGCAAATCATTATTGACTTTTTGATTTGGGAAACTAGTGTATCGGCATTTAACTTCTCAGAGGTAAGATCCTTATATTCTGCTAAGTACTATGGGAAAGGGATGGATATAATTTCCAAGGTTGTTCTTTAGATCTTGAAGAATACCTCTATCTCAGTCCTCACATAAGGACATAAGAATAGGGGCTATACAAGCTATTTTGGTCTTTCTTTGAGCTCCCATTGTTTAAGGATGGTGTTGAGGTTATGAGAATCGAGACTATCATCTTCAAATTGCAAACGCCAGAAAGTGACCATCACAAAATCAGTAATTATATTTTATAGCACAGCTTGCAACCAAGCATTTGAAAATTCAATTCCCCTACTTCCTGAAGTAGAGCTAGGTAGCTTGTAAGCATGCTGCAAATTTTTATTTTACAGATAAAAAAATGAAGGTACTAAATGATTTCCCTAATGCTGATGCAGTTGGTTACAAAGCAAGGCTGTAAATACTGTACTCTGGGTTTATTGGACCATGAATATATATCTATGCTACAAGGATAAGCCCTTACAAAGTTACGGCTAGGTTTCCAAAACATCACTAATTTATAATCATGGGCATGTAGAAGCAGGAAACAATCCCCAAATAATGTCCAAAAGAGAGAAGCTCAGAGCTACATCATGTAAAGCCTATCTGCATTACACAGCTTTTGGTTACTGTAACAACTGAGGTATAAAGTTAAAGAGGAATGGTTTACTTTGGTTTGCAGCTTTGTAACTTTCAGACTATGACCAATTGAATCCATTGTTTTGGACCTGTTGTAACACATCATGACAGGCACATGTGGCAAAGCAAACTGCTCACCTCATAGCCAAAAAGGAGAGGAATGGACAGGGTCTCACAATTCCCATTGAAGACAAGTTCTCCATGACTAATAGCTCTCACACCTTAAACTTTGAACTTTCCACCATTTTTCGGTAGTACTCTGGACTGGGTACCAAGCCCTTAACACACTGGCCTTTGAAGGGCATTCCACATCCCAGCTACAGCAATATGCAAGTGAGGAGTTGATGAAGGTGGGCTACAGGGGTGTAGCAGCCAAGGATCAGATCGTAGTGACACAAAGAGAGAATATGGAATCAGATTAGTAAGCATACAACAAATGATTTCAACACTGGCTACTTTGAGACCTTGAGCAAGGTACTCAACATTTCTGAGCCTCTGTTTCCTCTTAGAAAATGGTTGATAGAAAAGAGATTGATCCTACTTCAGAAAGCAACCGTGAGGATTCACTGAGATTGCATAGGAGGCTGAGACAGGAGGACTGCTATTTGCAGATAGCCTCAGCTACTCTTAGTGAAGTCTGCTGCAACTCAGTGAGACCCTGTTTTAAAATAAAAAAAATAGGGCTGAGGTATAGCTTAATATATGTGTATGTATGTATATATATATATATATATATATGTGTGTGTGTGTGTATACACATATATATAATCACTTATATATATATCTAATCACATATATATATAATCACTTTAGTACAATGAATTATTATCATGACTATACTGTTAATTATTTATTATCATGGATATTACTATATTTTACTATATTACATTTCATTATACACATATATAATATAGTTCTCTGTATGTGCATGTGTTTGTGTGTGTATCTGGCCAAGTAACGGGCATAAGAGTGATTGATTCTTTCTTATAATCCAATTACAAGGTCTTTATTTGCTCTCTCATGTGGGGTTTGTGAACAGGCAGTACTCATAAATGTTTGGATAAACACGAGCTATGGCAGGTTTAGCTTGATTTTCACCAACTGTTAAACAACTCGAGCATAAGTGTAATACTTCTTAGTAATCTCCTGAAAATAAAATATTTCCAAACTTTTTTAAAAAAATGTATTCTTATTCATATGCAAAGGGAACATCTGCATTGCTCAAAAAGATGGATCTGGTTATCTACCTGGCATTGTTCCTAAGGTACTGGGTTTATCTTTTTAGGGGAGGAGATTGGGAATATAGCCAGAACAAAGACTAGATGTATATGACTTTGGGTCAGGCAGGAAATTTTTTTACTCAACCTTATCTCAACCCTAAGAGGTAGGTATTAATAATTTTATTTTCGAGATAAGAAAACTAAATCTCAGATATAAACTAATATACCCAAGATCACCAAGCCAGGAACAGGCAGATTCAGAATTCAAATAGCATGTATTATATTCCAAACTTTCTCTGATACTACTAGTTTGCAAATGAATAAGCTTTAGACATCCTTCCCTCTTTCAAATCTAATCAAATCTTTCAAATCTTATCAGCAGCAGTTGGCAGGATTGCAAGTTCTGGTCAGGAGACAAGGTTTGTTGCTTTTCGGCCATAAGGTCCTTTGCCATCTGAGCCAAACTCTCCGGCTGTTCTGTAGCTCCCTTTTCATTAAATAGCACCCTATCTTCATGCTTTTTGATAACTGAAATAGACACTTTACAAACCCCTGATATCCTGGAGTTCACAATATCTCAGGTTGAATTTCTACATGTTCCTTTCCCTTCCCACACAACCAGAAGTTGGACGTGGCATCTGTTCTCTGAATGATGTGAATTTTCACATCATATTCCAACCCTAGCCTTTCTCTTCTTTCTTCTCCCATGTGAATTCTCTTATTTACCTCAATGATATCTAGGGACTTGGGACTTGAACTTGCAACATGAAAATGAGTGACTGGGGAGATAGTCATTTTGGGCTTTGCTATGCGAGGCTATTCTCTCATGTGAATGGATGAGAGAGGACTATTGGCAAAAAAAAGGGGGGGATAATAAGGTTTTTCCCTTTCTCTTGAAGAAAAAAAAGTAATATTATTTTTAATCATACATATGAACTCTTTATGGTATGACAAGTACAGTACATAGTGTATTTTACACATAATTATGTCTGTTAGTTTATAAAATGTATATGATTATAATCTGATTTCATGAGTCTCATTCTTTGCTTCTTTTCTAATTTTTGGAACATGAATCAGTTACCTTGAAAAATAAAGAAATGATAATGAGGGGAAAAAAGAAACTTGTAAGAGATCTTAGAGTTTGAGGTCTCTAGTTGAGGTCCTCGGCAGTTTAAAAGTTGCACGGAGTGCGAGAGTGAAGCTAGATGGGAGAGAACATGCTTAGATGAATCAAGACCCTGGCTTGAATGTCCAGCATCACACAGACACAAGTGTGCACCTGATGGCTGCACTCAACAGTTCTTTCAGGGGCCAGGCTGTAGTCATCATTTCCATCTTTTCAGTATTAACTGTAAACTAGTAAAAGCCCTTTGCAAGGAAAATCCCACTTGTAGCAGGGATTCTATCTACAGATATTTTTAGTGCCCAAGTGTCTACCATGAATAGCATCTCCTGAGTATTTTCTATGTGCCAAGTGATGCCCAAGACATGTAGGAGCAGTATTACATTTAGTCATTATTACATGACATTGAGTTGGAGACTGTAACACTCATTTTACACATGAACAAGCTAAAGAATCAGAAAGTGAGTTACTCAGCTAACAAGTAGAGTGAGGTCACCAACCTGGGCATCTGGCTCCTGTCTTTGTCTTCAGCACTAAACTTCATTCCTTTCTAAACATCTGAGGCATCCAGGAATAAGACAGTGCTGAGCAATTTCAGAATTGGAAACAGGAGAGTTGATGTCAGCCTAAGTCCTGTAATTAAATGATGATGATGAAAATGATGATAAATGTGCTGACCAAGAAAAACACATCTTTGGGCCAATTTTCACATCTGGGGTGCTGGAGTCCTGCAGTGGATGGTGATTTAAAGCAAAATTAAACAGATTTGTGAACTTGAAACTTGGGATTGATTTGGGAGGTTACTGATACCTGGCCCTGATTTGAAAGAATTTGAGAAAAAGCGCTCTATTATATAAACCTGACCTGTAGGTAAAGATTTGTAATTTCAATAAAAATTAAAATCTATATTTAGACTGTTTCACCATCATTTTTATAATTAACATTATTGTGAATATGTTTTTAACATATCAAAGATGTGGTATGTTATAGGTAATTTTTAGAAATAACATACATTTTTCATTATTGATTATTATGGAAAACACAAGAAGCTATATGAAGAAGTTTCAATTTTAGTATAAAGAAATCCATTAATTTACATTGTATTTATAAAAATAATGGCAAACTTACTAGAAATAATCCCATACAAAAACAATTAAACATAAAAAAATTTCTCACAGTATGTCAAATCTTCAAAAAATAGGCATCAAGAAATTAAAATACCTTGTAACCCCAGCATTTGGTAGGCATAGTAAGAAGGATCACAGATGATGGACAGCCTCAACTACTTAGCAAGGCCCTTCACAACTCAGTGAGACCCTGCTTCAAAAATAAAAAAGACTAAAAACTAGGGCTGGGAGTAGAGGTACAGTGCCCCCAGGTTCCATCCCCGGTACCGCAAAAAAAAAAAAAAAAAAAAAAAAAAACAAATCAACATCTTTTTTAAAGCTCTGAATGGATTTTACTTGAATAGAGAAGCAACTTCCTTTATATTCTATTTTTAGAACTAGGCAAGCTAGAAAAATGTATTATTAAATTATTTTAATTTCCTAATAAACCTACAAATAGAATGCAATGAATAATTTATCAAAATAAATTTTGTTGCTCAACTAAGTATAGTCAGTGATTCATAATGATTCCTGACACATTTTTATTAGCATCTTTCTACCAGACTAAAATAAATATAATATTGAGTCCATTAATCTGTAAGAGATTACATATGCTTTAATTCTAAATTTGAACAAAAAAAAATAAAATTTGAGATTGGAGGTACCCATAATGGAGTTCCACAAACATTTTCTTCATGAATGGATAAATGAGTGTGAAAATCTATAATGCAGAATACTTGCAAATTCTTGATCTTGTGCACAAACTCCTTTTCAGAGTTAAATTTCACTTGCTTTATTTTCTTGATGCTCAGTGTTAGTGGATGATAGTAAAATGATTGTCCAAATTTTAGCTCTTCACATAATGCGATTTGTGGTATATGAGCAACAGAATTAATTCATTCATCTGATTTCTTAAGGGTAGGCACCAAGACGTCTATTTATACCCAGGACAAATTTACTTGCAAAGAGCACCATGTTATAGTGTGCACAGTATGGTTACAACTGTGCTAAGAAGTAAAAAATAGTTAAAAGTCAAAATAAGAAATTTAAACTACGGTAAACAGTCACTGCAAACTTCTTTCAAAGGTTAATTTCCCTTTGGAAAGGGAAAACACTTTAAATGGTCTTGGATATTTATAGAGTTATTCTTATGTTTTTCTTTATTCTTTTGATTATTTTTTAATACTAAAAGAGAGAACGAGGGCACAGTGTTTGCAGAGTGATAATTATACTGTAAAGTTTATAAATACGCTTCGCCTTTCTGACCCTCTGACCCTTCTTTGGTTTGTTGTACTTATAGTTATTTTAAAAACCATCATTTGTTCATCCTTTAAAATAAATAGGATAAGAAATGCTTTCCAGCTGGGCGTGGTGGCACACACTTGCAATCCCCGCGCTTGGGAGGCAGACAGGAGGATCATGCAGGTTCAAAGCCAGCCTCGCTGGCTTAAGAGACCCTGTTTTCAAATAAAAATATAAAATAGGTCTGGGAGTGTAGCCCGGAGGTAGAAGGGTTTCCAGGAACCCCAGTACCACCAAAAAAAAAAAAAAAAAAAAAAAAATGCTTTCCAAACTCATCCTTAAAGGTAAAGCTTTTTGTATTGGCTTCATAGGCTACCAAAACAAGGTACCACAAGCCAGGTGGCTTACACGACAGAAAAGTATTGTTCCACAATACTGGAGGTTAGATATGTGAGACTGAGGTGTCCTCAGGGTTGGTTCCTTCTGCGGATGATGAGAATCTTTTCCAGATCTTTATTCTAGCTTCTGGTGTTTACTTGCAGTCTTTGGCAATTCTTGCTTTAGAAATGCAACACCTAGTTTCTGCCTTTATCTTCCCAAAGAATTCTCCCAGTACAGCTTTGTAGTTAATATTTTAAAAAGTAAGGACAGAAGTCATATTGGATTGGTTCCCTCGAACACCTTCATTTCAACTTGATTGCCCCTTAAAGCCACATTCTGAGGAACTAGGGTTAGGACTGCAGCATATCTTTTTTCAGGACATCCTTCAACCCATAATATTAAAAGTGAACTATCCCATAATATGAAAAAAATAACAGTGCCTACTCTATGCCCGGCACTTCTGTATTCTCATCTTCAATAATTTTGACAATTCAATGATTAAGGTGTCATTTTCATTTTAACAAATGAGGGATATGGCACCCAGAGAGATCAGTCATTAAGGCAAGACTATCTGCTAGTGTACAGTGGGCCAAGATTCAAATCCAGGCTGAATTTTCTTGCATTTTTTACTTTATCCTGCTTTTACAAAGCGTAACCTATCTGTAATCAGAGCCATCCATAGGATATGTTTACCATATGATCACTTTTATATCTGAAGTACCTAAAATAGTGATTGACACAGGGTATACTCTCAATACATATTTGTTAAATAATGAAGGGATAAAAGTTAACTGATTTTTTTCCCAATGCTTTTCCTCAATTAAGATGAAAGTAAAGAATGTCTACTGAGAGTTGGATATTAACGAAAATATGTGTAGTATGTGACCTTTCCACAAAGTGAAAAGTAGCATCCTATGCCATCATCACGTTTTTTGAGATGTGGAGGGCCTTTTTTTATTTGCTACAAGATTACGAATCACTGTTTCGATCAGAGAAAATATGTATCATACACTTTAATTTAAAATACTCCTATGCACACACCTGACATTTATGATGGGAATACATTCCTTAATATATATGTGGTCAATACATTCTGCAAAAATCTAGCCAGAAAGAGCATAGATCCAATTGATAATCTATTTCAGAAACCTTGAATATTACACACAAGAATATTACCTGGAAGTACAGAACCAATGTGAAGAAGTTGCTCTTGTTTTAGCTGAAATAATTTTCCTGTCAAGTTATAGGTGGACAGAGAGGGGGAAAAAAGCAAATCAAGGTCAGACTCACTTTGAGGATGGTAGAAATTGCTATGAACATAAAAAGAAGAAAACATTTTCTAGTCTTTGTTTCATTTTAATACCATCAAAATTAAAATATATTAATCATAGATAAAAACTCAAGCTAGTATCTGTTAGATACATTATAAGAGAAATGGTAGAATAAAAGTCTTTTGATGATATAAAGATTGTCAGTAGAAGTACATTATACAGTTATAATAAACCAGAGAAGAAATAAATTCATATGTGAAGACAGGAGTTACTTTTCTTGGTGATCTCAGGATGTACATTTTCCAGATACAGTTACTAGAATTACTTCCAAGTAAGAAGCATTCTTTTGAGAAAATAATAATGTCTGGTGGTTGTGGATTGTTGTGTAAGTCAGTCTCCAGAGAAACAGAACCCAAAAGAGGTATATCTACTTCTACCTCTCTATAGAAGATTGGCTTTCATTATCATGGCCTAGACATCCATAATCTACTTGGAATGGTAGTGGTAAATCTAGTTCAAGTCCTCAGACACCAGGAGAACTGAAGGCAGAGATGAGAGGCACTGTCCCGGGAAATGTAACTGACCAAGGTCATACTGCTGACCAGCAGAACACTTCACCAATGGGCTAGAACTTTTTCATCTGTGCCAGTTATAATAATCAGTTCTACAGTTCTGTATTTTCCGGACACACAAAAATTGCATTCAACATCCATATTTATAGGGCTCAAAGGAGGCAGATTCTAAAAAGTCTGTTCTATTACTTGTACTTACCAGGTAAAAACTGACTGGGAGCAAGAGGCAAGGCAGCCTAGAAGGAATGAAGTGTGGATAAGTGGCCACCATAAATAATAGATGAATCAAGTGTATTCAGACTCCAAATTCTGTTAAGATCTCATTGACAACTAGATGTGTCCCTATCAATTGCCTGTAGTTTCTCAAATAATGTGTTATTTATGATGAAGTATCATCATAAAAAATCATATGATTAAGTATCAATGTTGGTGATTAATCCAATTTATTAGTAAGTAAATTACTGTATTTATTTATATAATTAAAATATACTTTGGCCAGGCATCGTGGCACATGCTTGTAATCCCTGCACTTGGGAGGCTGAGACAAGAGGATCTCACGTGTTCGAAGCCAGCCTCAGCTACTTAGTGAGGCTCTCAGCAACTTAGTGAGACCCTGTTTCCAAATAAAATATAAAAGAGGTCTAGAAGTATAGCCCAGAGGTAGAAAGCCTCTGGGTTCCACCCCCAGTACCACTAAAAAAAAAAATTAAAAAAAATATACCTTAATTTTGATAAATGCTATTGAAAGAAAGAAGGAGGCACATCTATAGGCAGCTGGCTGGGGAACTACACATGACCTCAGTGCAGCCACTGGAGTATTTCCTCGACTAGAAGTGCCTTCATTATGGAAATTTGCAAAGCAACATAAGGTTGAGAACTGCTGTTCTGGCTCTTTAGATCAGAGTTAATGTCCTGAGAATTCTGTCCCTTGTGCTTGCTTTTTCCATACTTGATGACCCTGGAGAGTTGAGAGAGACATTTCCTGGGCTTGTGGCTGTGGTCATTGCAATTTGTGGCTCTCAGTTTTGAATTCAAGGAGAATGTGGGTAACCTGCCCACACATACTTCACCCTTAAGAAAGAATTATGGTTGGCCGCATTCGCATGCTGTGTGTTCCATGGGGTACGCTTAGTCACTGCCAGGAGTCTCAGTTACCTGTAGATGCTAAATAACCCTTATAAGGTTCCTGCCCAACTCATGTCCATAATCACTTCCCTTTCTGAGCAGAAGAATATGTGAAATTTTGTCTACACTCAAAACAATTTAATTGTTGACTCAGATTACTCTTTGTCTCATATAACAGGCAATCAGTAAAGCCATGGTAAGGAATGAAACAATAAAAGTATGTGCCAGGTTTGATGGCACACACTTTTAATCCCAGCATTTGGGAGGCTGAGACAGGATTGCAGTTCACTACCAGCCGCAGATACTTAGTGAGGTCCTTTGCAACTCAATAGGATCCTGTTTCAAAATAAAGAATAAAAAAAATAGGGCTGGGGGTATCCCTTGAGGTAAAATGCCCCTGGATTCCATCCTTGGTACTGCAAAAAAAACACACACACACACATATATATATATATATATATATATATATATATATATATATGAATATATATATATATATATATATATATATATATATATATATGAATATCAGTGGAATGCTTGCAATATGTCGGATACTTTCCCTGCATGGTTTTGTTGATACCTGCACAACTCCAGTGAATTAAGTATGCCAGGTCTTATAATTTGCAACTTCAATAAATTGAGTTTAAGCTACAGGACCAGTGTTACTTATTTAATTTCTAAGTAGCAAAGTAAAGGTTCTAATTTGACTGGACAGCTATGGGGGCAGGTTGTTGAAAAGTATGTTGTATTTAATCTCTGTGTTCCACCTATTTCTTCATTCCCACCATAAAGCGATTGATGGTGCCATGACCCTAGCAACAGAAGCACTCTTTCCCTTTATTTTTCCTGGCCAGCGGCAACCAGTTTGTCAAAACCCAACCCATCCCTACTTCACCTGGAGTCATCCCAAATCTATCAGCCCACAGCTACCTACCTTTCTCCAGAACTCAGGACAATCATTTTTTCTGCACCAATTCTTTTGGCTCCTAGCATATGCCAGATGGTAAAGTCTCCAGAATCATTCCTTTGTATTATGTTTTAACTCAATTAATGTGTAAAAATATATATAAAACATTACCATGCAGTTCTGAAGTATACTGAACTATACATTTTGGCTCCTCATTTACAAATACCTTAATGCTTTCTCCACAGACTTTTTGCTATTTAAGCAGATCTATATGAAGATGAATGGGTTGAAAGCTGGAACGAGTTCTCTAAGGCTATGACGGCTGTTTGCAGGGAGAAACTGTTAAGTTCATAAGGGCTTTGCTTGCTAACTCTCAGACAAGATGAACCAGGACGTAACTGCTTGACAGAGAGGCTGCATTTTCTATGCAGTAAGAACACTGGCCAGAATATAAATGGTCTGGGTTATGTTTTCTTCCACAGAGGGGCTATATGCCAGCGCTCTGATTTCTTTGTGTTATAACCTAGCCAAGACATCTGTGCCTGTTTTGTAAGCTTCTGAAAACCTAACTGGGGAACAAGTCTACTGAGGAAAACTGTTCTTTTCATTACTGAAGATTTAGTTCCTGGATAACACTAAGCTTCTAAGGTATGACAACAGCATCCAGAAAATCATGCCTGGCTAGGCCTGGTCAAGAGAGAAAGCAAGTGAGATACTGAGACAGCAGTGACTTTCAATACTCCGGATGCCCATGTATGGATGCCCAGGAGATCTGGGAAGTCCCACTGGGTTGCTTCTCAGTGTGCATAGATGGTTTGCTTGGGTGGATGATAATGCTATATATTCTTTCTTCTCCCTTAAGTTCCTTCATATTTTTTCACCCCACATTACTTTCTCCATGTCTAGAACAATCCAAAGGATCCTCCTCAAAATGCCTCCATATCCCTGAATGTGGCTCTGAGCTCACCTCACTGAGAACTTGTGGGTTTTCCCTCTGTGCCCAGTGGAAGGATTTAAGCCCCTCTGATGCTGTCATCCTGCTTGGATGAAACAAATAAATATTTTACCTGTTAGTACATTTAATCACACATGAGTTTGATGCATCACTATGGTAACAGTATTTCTCATCTCTTTAAGATTCCACATGACCCCTACCCTTAACACACAGGGAAATGAGCAAAAGGAAAGAAAGGGAAGAAGAGAAAATGCCATCACACCACAGAAACATGCTGATGATGACAATGGGATAATGTAGCAAGTCCAGGGCTAAGTGTTTTGCATGTAGCATCTTGTTTAAATGACACAACTCCATACTCTACAGATGTGAGAGATGTTCTAGGAGACAGCGTCAGCCACTTGCTCCACTGTTTCTAAGTAGGTTTGAACTATGATCCACTTTCTGTCCATTCTGGGCTCTGTCCTGTATTGTAAGAAGCACTTTTTTTTTTAGTCTTCCTTTCAACTTGTACAATAGCTTTATGGTTTAATTCATGGAATACACTCCAGGAAGACTGGAGGGTAGGAAGAAGGGAGTAGGTAGCCTATCTCCTGTTCCCATCTACAATGTCTTTAATAGTGCTGTCCTTTCTGTGCCTCCTGCTTCCCCATCTCTCCCTCTGAGTTCTAGCATTACCTAGCCTCCCTTATCATTGCAGTTTCCTTTGGTCCCTCTAGGCACAGGGAGGTCATGGCTTCCTTCATCCAGTATCCCTACCCTCCCTCACTGTTCACTGTTTGGCTTTAAAACATTAACATTATAGCAGCATTAAATTTGGCACATTAAATATCTTTGACTTGCAATACCTAAAGAGATCTCTTCTTTACTGGGGCCCTATCTGACTCGTTCTAATTCCTGTGCATGGAACCTCATACCTGTGCTCTCTTTTAAGTAATTTTATTGGTGCATTGTAATCAGTTTATCCTAGTAAGGTTCAAAGTGAAACACACATCATGCACAGGGCACTTGGTATGTTTCCCTCTGGATCACACCTTATCCCACCCCTCGCCATACCTGTTAGTGAGACTGATAGTGATACGTTCCTTTGTTATATAGTTTGAACTGTTTTCATCATCAATTCTTCATTTTCCGCTCCCCAGTTCCCTCCCCCAGTCTCCTTCCACTATTTTACTGATATTTTTCTCAATTATTTGAAGTCCATTTTGTTTCTGATTTTCTCTCTAGCTTCCACATTTGAAAGTAAACATATAAACCTCATTTTCTGAGACTCTCAACTATTTCTGTGTCCTTAACCACTATACTTACCTTAAATGTTAAAATAGTTAAAGTAATGTTGAGTTATTTAATCTAGATGAATGAACGTTACTGTTCAGTATCGTGATGTTTTGGTGAATTTTGATTTTAACTAAAAACACAAATTGCAGTGTTGAGTTTTTTTTTTTTTTAATATATAACGGGAAGTCCACAATTGCTTTGCTAAATTGTGTGGGTTGAACTTTTGTTGCTGAACATGCCATCTGAGTGTCTGAAGCCTCAGAATCACCTGGGAGCTTTCTAGAAATGCAGAATCCTGGGTCTCATCAGAACACAGGGCTTAACAAGATCCCCAGGTGATTTGTACACACAATAAAGCTTGAGAAGCGCTGCACCAAAGAAGGTGATTTGAGGAAAGCATAAAACAAAAGGATCCTTAAAATATTAAGGCTGACACCATAAAATGAGTTGTTGGTGAGTCTGTTTTTCCCAATTTAATAGTCATTGTGCTTTAGACTTGAGCCCAGCTTACAAATGAGCAATGTTCCAAATTCAATTTGTTAGTACAATTTTGGAATTCATTTCCCCATAAAAACTGTGATGAATCTTGGTTTATTTTACAGGCCAGCCCATTGGAACTTAGGTTACTAATGATGTGATGAATACCAGGTCAATTTTAAAGTGGAAGAGAAGGCACTTATATCTTCTTGGATACAAAACCTATTTTTGGCACATTGTATTTATTTGTTTGTTTGTTTGCTTACACACCCCAAATTAGACTTTGGCATCATGCCACTCCCTCTAAGCCACCTCTCACCGTATTCTTTATTTTCCAAGTATCAGCCCATTGTGAACCCTCACCAAGGGCCCAAAGTGATCCAGAATGAGATAAAATCATGTGACCTGCCTTCATCCAATCTTCCACTTCTCAACACAGGACATATTAGGAGTCATTAGGAAACTAATGGACTTTAATTCAAACTGAGGAGTGGATAACTAGTCACTTAAACACCCTTAGAGGGATTTTTATATTCATAATTGGATAGTTCTTAGCTCAATTACATCTTTAATTGTGGAATTCCATCCACAGTAAAGGTAATGAGGAACAAGTTCAGCAATGTAAGGCAGCGAGAAGCTGGGGCCAGCTTTCCCCTGGAGCACAGCTATGCTCTCAGACCGCTTTCACTTTTCATGAGAGTCAAAGCTTTTTTCCTTCAATTTTTTTCCTATAAGAGTGGTTACAGCCAGGCATTGTGGCACATACTTGTAATCCCAGCATTTGGGAAGCTGAGACAAGAGAATCAAGTTTTGTGGACAGCCTCAGCTACTTAGTGAGGCTCTTTGCAACTCAGTGAGACCCTGTTTCAAAATAAAAAATAAAATCATAGGACTGGGAGTGTAGCTTGGATGCCCTTAGATTCCATTCCTAGTACTGCAAAAAAAAAAAAAACAAAAACAAACAAACAAACAAACAAAAAAAAACTGGTTCCATTGGGGTAGGGAAAAATTGTCCTGTTTGATTATGTGATTTGACTATGTCACAGTTTCCTGTAATGGTAATTCAATCTCTGATATAATAGTTATCTATTGCTATGTGGCAAAGCAGCCCGAATTTAGTGACTTGAAATTGTAACTATTTATGATGGCACAGACTTTGTGGATTAGGTGTGTAATTCTGGCTCAGCATCTTTTATGAAGTTGTAGCTATTGACTGGGTTAGGGGTCAACCCAATGCTTGACGGAGGAGGAATCTGCTTTCAGGTTCAACCATAAAACCATGAGGCTTCTACACATGTCCTCTCTATAGCTCTCCTGAAGATCTACAGGCATGGCAGCCAACTGCCTTCTTTACCAGGCTGCCTCCTGATGTGGCAGCTGACTTCTACCAGAGCACACACTTAAGGGGAGAGTGAGGGAGAGCATGCCCAGATAGAGACTGCTGGGTTTTTAATAACCTAATCTCAAAAAGGACATCCCATTTCTTCAGTGTTGTGTTTTCCACTAAGTTCAACCCATACTAAAGGTTAGGGGAATTCAAATCCACTTTGTCAGTAGAATTATATAAAATATGTGTAGACATTCCTTTAAGCCACCACACCTACATACGTGGATATAGTGAACATCAGGAATTTCATTTTTTTTTTTGCAATACTGAGATTAAAACCAGGGGCATTCTAACTCTGAGCTACACCCCCGGCCATACTTTTATTCTTTATTTTGGAACAGGGTCTCACTAAGTTGCAGAGGATCTTAATAAGTAGCTGAGGCTGGCCAAGGAATTGAGATTCTCCTGTCTCAGCCTCCCAAGTACCGGGATTACATGTATGTGCTGCCATCCCTGGCTTTAATAATTTCTGTCAGATTTGAATTCTGTGGTGTTTGTGCATGTCACCATAAGAGCTGGCTTACTCAGCAGTCAGGAGAACTGTGGTTAGTCCTGAGTACCAGGGGTACTGTCAATGCAAATTTAATACTTACCTTTTGTGGTTTTACTGAGAGGAGATTTTTTTCCCATTCACTTTTCTGGAAATAGGGAATATCTATGTCTATTCTGCCTACATATCAGGAAGTTTGTAATGTTATGATGAAATAATGGATCTGAAAATTCCAGAGAATACACCAGAGCCTTGCAGCCTATTTAACTATCTCATAATTATCTTTATTCATTTTTTGGTTGTTTTTGTTTTTTAATTCTCTTCTAATTTCTGCCGTTTGGTGTCCAAGACCTATGGCTATTGAATATCCTCCAAGGACTCTGCTTCTGGAGCTAATGCTGGATCTGAGGGCCCTAGGCCTTGTCTTACTTCTTTTTAGTTAAAGTCTTGAAGTTCTCATGACCTTTCATTCCCCGTAGTGAACAAGCTATACAAAGCCCTCATTCTCTTTGGAAACATAACGTTCCTCTTATAATCCATGTTCGATGAATTCCAATCATTAGGTCCCTTACCCTTTGCGCAACTTCCTTTTATAGGTTTTCCTCTAGACTTACCAGTTTTACATTCTTCATTTATTCATGCTGATTGCACTGGCCAGCTTTTTCTCAGTATATTCTACTTCCAAATATTTGGATGCTCCCTGGCTCTTTGCTTTTTTTTTTTTTTTCTAACATATTTTCTTGGATAGTTCTGTGTGATTAAATGGAAAAGGAAAAGCCATGGGATAGGTGGACCAGAGAGTTCAATCCTGTTCCTTTACGGACTAACTTTTCCTGCTATTCTCTCCAATAAAATGGGACTCAGAACATCTATATCAGCATGTTATTCTGAAATTTAATGAGATATGAATAATAATGGGCCAAAAATGCCCTTGGAATAGTGCCTGGTACACATCACAGGTTCTGGGTATTTGTTTCTTCCTCCTGTATGGGTTAGGTGTGCAAGGAGCACTGAGCGTTTAAATATAAGTGCCTAAGGCTCTCCACAAGAATCTGTGAGTGGACCTAGAGAGTGTGCATTTGTGTCCCCTAGGGGATTTTCATGGAAATAAAGATTGAGAATTACTACTCCTAGGGAAATTCCCTGGCCTCCTTGGTCCTAGAAAAGACAGTCATAGACAAGCAGTCTTTTTATTCTGTGAGTTGCATTTTTTTCATGGACAATAAAGGACAGGCTCGTCATGATACCATTTTACAGATGGTGGACAGATCATACACTCGCAGTAACAGGATGCAGAACCCCTAAGGAGACTCCTTCCACGCCCAAGGTACAGATTAGTATGCTACCTGGATTTCTGCCTTTCTGAATTTTCTCTGGCCTTCCTTCCCTTTTTGTCCTCTTCCTCTTTCCCTACATCATTCTCCTTCTTTTCTTTTTTTTAAACTTAAAGACTAACTACCAAAATATGCCCATGGCTTCTCAATACTTCTACATTCAGTGCATTTGCGGCCTCATTTACCACCTTAACTCCGAGTACATCATGTACATTTGTATTGACTTGGGACCTGCACAGCTCTTTCTATCCAAGTCTATTTATCATAGACTTAAAAGCAGCTTCTCAACTTCCCTGCTGTCACCATTATTATAAGAAAATGCAGACAGCTATAATTGGGTCCGTCTTTCACAAACCCTCTCTTTAGTCACATTTTGCTGGCTCTGGTTCCAAACAAGCTGAAGCATCATAGCCTTATGGAAGTCAATGGGCAGGAAGCAGACCTTCAGAGGAAACTCAATGCCCAGAAAAGATACATTCTTCCAAATTTGCAACTCAGGATGCTACCTACAGCAGCTTGGTCTAGGCTTAAAGCAGGGTGGTTAGAAATACTGCCTCTCTGCTCAGAAAATGAACAAAAGATGATGTGTTTGAGCCTTGACATTTACGAAGGCTTTTCAACCACAAAGGGGCCATTCCAGATGGAGGACTAAATGACACATGCATAAAAGGCAGGACTGTGTTTTGTTGAAGGAGATATAGCAACCTGTGAACCTCACAACATTAGATGTTCCATGGATGAAACTAGCAGAAAATAAGAAACAAATAGCATTTTCCTTGAATGACTGGATAATGTATGTGTAAACTTACTATCATAAAACATCCTCTTCTATGCTCAGAGGAACAAAAAAGCAAATAAATCATGGATCATTTACAAGAGTAAATTGGAAAGAGGACAATGGATTTGGAGTCACAGTAAATGTGTTCTAGTTCTAGCCCTGGCAGTTAGTAGCTGTATATCCTTGAGCATGATATTCAAACTTCCAATTTCCTCAAGTAAGGATGAGTGGGTTGTCTTGAGAATTAAAGGGAATATTATGAAGAAAGCTTTGTGTACTCAAGTAATATATTTTTCACACATGTGCGCACATACACAGACACTAACTCAGAACAGTAATTTATCCATAGGTGATGTGTCAGTCTTTGACTCTCTCATACCCTCTCTGACCCTTGAAATGGAACTATTTTTCCTAGAACACTAGAACCCCACCATTTTTTTTTCTTTTGGTGGTACTGGGGGTGGAACCCAGGGGCTTTCTACCTCCAGGTTATACTCCCAGATCTTTTATATTTTTATTTGGAAACAGGGTCTCAATAAGTTGCCGAGAGCCTCAATAAGTAGCTGAGGCTGGCTTCGAACCTGTGCGATCCTCCTGTCTCAGCCTCCCAAGCGCGGGGATGACAAGCGTGTGCCACCACGCCTGGCAGAACCCCACCTCTTTAAGTCTTTCCTTTTGGAGAGTCCTTCCTCCACACTTTGGCGTTACCATTCTTGTATCCTTCAATGTAGCCTAAGTTAGTTCTGTAGGGGTAAACATCAACTTTGTAAGTACACTTTTAAGGCTCTACTGACATCTGTGGTTTCTCTGAAACTTTATTTATTTTTTATCAGTGTAGGACAGGGGAGAAAACATAACCCTCCACCCTAAAATATTAGTGAAAGAGAATAAAAACACCAAGGAATCAATGTGGTTAACTTTACCAAACCTCTCCTTACTGAATGCAGATTTAACATTGGTCATGTACAAGTTAAGTGTGAAGGAACAAGTTAGTCAACTACTGAAAGCAGGGGTCGAGATAAGTTTACAGATCGCATTAATCTAAGAAGATTTGAACCTGGTACTATCAAAACTGTAATGACAGCAGAAACCAGGAGAGGGGATGGGACCACTGTAGAAAGACCAAAGTGTTAAGAGCCAGAAACTGAATCATATATTCCAGGAATGGTCAGAAAGAAGCAAAAGTTCCAGATTATTATAACTAAACTCTTTCAGGAAATACTGGCATCATGTATTAGTCTTCTTACAGGTCCCTGGGGTACCAACGATTTACATATTTAAGAGTGTAATAAAAATCTCTAATTAAACTATTTTAAATGGCATTTTAAAATTGACTAGCATTTTCCTTGAACTGATTTTAACTTGAAAAACATTTTTTTTAGCCTGTAGATATCAATATGCATATATCTTATCTATGTGCTTTTACAAACATTAATCATGCGTATGGGATGTCAGTGTATGAGTGCTGTCACTTTAAGTGATTCTCAGATTCTGTAAGGAAAGCAAATAGAGGTACAATGGCCAATGTGACACTCAGAGCGCTTTCTTTACTCCTTCACCTTCATATCAAATTGGATGGTTGGTAACCACAAGAAATTTATCTCCTCACAGTTATGGACTCGAGAAATCTGAACTAAAGGCCTCTATAGGATGCTCTTCCCCCCAAGGGGTCTTGGTAATTCTCTCCTTGCCTCTTCCTAGCTCACAGATATTGGCAACCCTTGACGTTCCTTGGCCTGTAGTCGCATCCCTCAGACTGTTGTCATAAGGCATTCCTCCTACTGTGTCATCTTATAGACTTTGGTCACATTAGAGCTCATGCTAATGCAGTATTAACCTTCATCTTAACTAGTCAGATATGCAAAATCACTGTTTTGAATAAGGCTGCAATCAGGGGTTCTAGATGGACAGAGATGTTTTGGGATACAGTTAATACACAATTCAAACCTTTTGACTGCCTTATGCACATGTACTGCAGATAACATAATATGGAGCTGTTCATGTGGAGGCAAACCTGATAAAGACATATGCTGTTTCCATGGCAGCTTCAGTGTCCATGGACACATTTGGCCATTGAGTTTTACACTGGACTGAACTGTTACATATGTATTTGAGATATCCCATGAGAGATACAGATAAGATTTTTCTTCTAATTAGAATGTTTTTCTGGTTGACTATCAGCAGGGTACATACTGATTACAGGCAGAATTCTGAAATGTTTATGCCCTTTAGATGCCCTTAGAAGATATGTGTGATGATGAATCTCAGGGGCAGGTATACTGCAGTCTTGCACCAGGCTATAACTGCAGCCTGTGAGACCCTGCCAAGTTATTATTCTATATATACAGGAGCAAACCAGAGATAATATAAATCAAGTCCTGTTCTCTCAAGTGCAACAAATTTTAGTTTAAATAACAGATGGCTTCAAATAGTTTTCTGAGATCAGACCTACAAGAATAATTAGAAGGAATAATCTGGTTAATACTGATAAGATTTTTGAAATGTAAATTGGCTATTTTTAAAAGAGAAGGAATTCATTAAACAAATCTGACAACAGGTGAGATACTAGATCTTAGAGTGTGTAAGCAGGTCATAAATCTTTAAGGAAGACTTATACTGAAAACGTTTTTAATGACTTTGCATAGATCCAAAATTTTTCCGTAGCTTACCAAATACAAAGAGAAAGAGGTGATTAACCTTGCCTTTGTATTCATTTAGTAAACTAAAAAAAAAGTAGAAATGAAAATATGTAGGCTCTGAGACTCCGTTTCTTCCTAATAATGAGAAAATAATGCCTCCTGTACAAAGGGATGCCTAGTTTTTAAGGGATAATGTAAAATAACATTATAGGAAGGACATATAAACCACACAGAAGTAGACATTTGTAAAATAGTTGGAATAATTGATGGAAATGAGACTACACTAAGAATAGAAGGATGTATAGAACACTATGAAAAGTGGCCAAGGGCTTTCTAGACCGTTGTCCTGTTCTTTCATGAATACATCAAATTCAACGTAGCATATCCAAAATGAAGCTACTTTTTCCTTCCCATGGCTGCCTTGCACTTTACTAGCCCACTGCTTTCCATATAGCACCAAGTCAACCAAGATATCAGCAAAACAGGTCTTGAAACCTTCTCTCTTTGCTTCCTAGAAATAATCTTTGATTGTTATTTCCTCCATTATATCTCTTTAATTTTACTATCATTTCCTTTTGTCGATTCCTACTTTAGAAAGACATTTGGATCTACTACTTATATTCAGTAAACAATATTTTCTACTTAGTAATTCATTCAAATTGCCAGATGAGACACGGCTGTGATTTGGTGTTGCTTCTACTTAAATATATTCACATATTGACAATGTTGCTTAGTTTTCTGGATTTTTTAGGTTGCTAGTAACGTCTTTCTATATCTTCAATTGAACTAAGGTAGCCTTTCTACTTCCGTTCTATGAATTAGAACTCTGTGTTTTTGCTTCTGAATTGATTCATACTACTTTCTCAGATATAATTTTCCTTCTGCTCTTATTACTGATACTTAGCAGAATAAAGGTAAACAAATTTCCATTTCTGGATGTAGATAACATAGGATTATCATATTGGCACTGACCAAAGGGAATGACTTATGTGCATCTGACCCTTTAGTAGATAGTGGTCATGCTTTACCAACCTAACAGCAGAATGTTTCACAGACTTAGAGGAAAGCTCCTTATGGGTCCTGGTGAGAAGCAAGACTGTTTCCTAATATAGTTATTCAAGGTGCTCAAAATACACCCTTGATACCCCTCACTTCCACAAGGCTCCCTTAGGTTTCTGTGTTTTGCTGAGGCTAGATCTTTGATTCTCCTCTCGATTCCAGAGTTCTATAAGCTTCCAAAGCAATTCTCTTTTGCATCTTTATCAGATTAGTCTGTTTCATCAAATTTAACCTATTCGGTGATAGAAAAAATATGAGAGCAACAAAATAGTAAAGGTTTTAGTAGGTATGATTTTTATCTGGGCCATGAAGGATTAACATTGCCTTGGAGAAATAGATATAAAAATAGTAGTTATCCATTTATACACTTCTTCCGGTAAGAGTTATTGAATGGTTACTAGATGCAGGAACTCTCAAATGTGTTACAGTTTTTTGTTTTGACATCTTCTTTACTAAATAATTTTTTATTTTGTTTAGGATAATAATAAACTGTGGTGAAATAGTATGTTTTCAAGTTTCCATGCAACATGCAACAAAGTATAAGCGTGTTTTCTAGTTTTGGCTAATGAGACTTGGGTATCAGTGTGTTGAGTAAAACACATTCTGAATAAAATGACAAATTCTTACAGGGCAATAATTTGATTTCTACCTTTGTAGACAGGAGTCATTTTGAAACCAGAAACAAAAATACATATCAAGAATGGTGGGGTAGAAAGATAAAAAGTGTCTGGGTCATTGGTGATCCCACAAAACCAATCTTGAGATATCTGACTCTATTTTTATTTATTATATGAGAAAAATCACAGTGACATAAATATAAGGAAATCGATTTAGGCATTTGGATACATGTAATCATAATACTAGCAAACGGAGTTTTGAATAACTTGCTTGAATTTATATCATAATGCAAAATAGGAAAGTCTAGTTCAAAGATGAGGTGATGTTCTTAACCAACAAAATTTAGTTTATGCAAAATCACATATAATACTTGTTTTTCAAAATGAATATTCTCTGCAATTCTAATATAAAATGTTGGAACTTCTACTTAGGAATGTTTTTCTCCCAGGAATAAAATTATGCTTTTATACCTTTAAAACTTCATGTGGGAATATTAAGATTCCATCAGGTTCTGAAAGTTTCCTATGGTTAGTTGGCCTAAAAGCAAAATGATGAATCTTTTAAACCAACCTGATAAAATTCAGCATCCAAAGGAGTATGTGTATTCAAAGTTGTCACCTTATGAGACTACCGTCTTACTTCTAAAATGCTTCTTCCCATTTTTAAAAACCCCTGAGTAATCCTGTTTGAAAAGTGACTTACAGTCAGCCTCTAAGCCTCAAAAGAGATTGGTTTCATAGCTTAATTTTAAAGTGAAAATAAAATGACCATATGCCTTATTTAGAGATTTGATTTCAAACTGCTTTGGGGTTAAGAAACGAAATTATTGACAAAATGATGAAGATTTACTATAATAAAAGACAGTCGATCTGACCTCATCTACTCCCCAGTATTTCCCCTGTGCAATAGGAAAACTCTCCTCTCCAGGTCTTGTACTTCTTTCTTTTAGAATTTCACACAAGCTTGTTTTTTTTTTTTTCTTGAATTTTCATTGCTCCATTTATTCTTAAAGTTATCATTCATGTCATTCTGTTGATGTTCATCCAGAGATTTTGATGAAGGCTTTTCAGTTTCTCCACCTTTCCTATTTGGAGTCTACATCCAAAACTTTCCTAATAACTTGAATATATTTTGTCTGGTGTTAAAATAACTTGTATATGTGTAACTTCTCATACATGTGTCTAAGCCCCCACAGGGCATCACAGAAGCAAATAAGACCTAAGGCAAAAAGGGCCTGAGCTGTGTTCTTGTCTTGCCCTTAATATGGCACTCGAGGAAGCTGAGGTTAAAGAGGTTAAATGATTTCCCAGGTTTTCTCTAGCAGCAGGAATGAGAATTGGCTACTATCCTTCTCAAATTCCAATGTATTTCTTCATCTCACTTTTCATTCCATACAGAACCGAGCAAAGAGGTTTTTCTACGGCAGAGTGTTGAGGCCTCTTTGTTAGATATTGTCAAAAACCAAGTTTGTGACTGGAAAAAGTAGCAGTGTCTGAAAATACTGAGTTTTAGGGGGCTGTGGAGATGTGGGAATTTCATACACTCATGTGTACAATGAAAATTGGTTCAAACACTTTGAAAAAAGTTTAGTAATAATTACTCCAGATGCCCAGATCCTACAATCTGGAAATTTCATTCCTATGTAAATAAATATCCTAGAGAAATATCCTCAGTATGTAAACAAAGAGACAGAAACAAGAATGAGATACAAGAATGTTTCTAGCTGAAGTATTTGTGGTAACAAAATACTGGCTCTCACTTCAATCTATATATCAATAGGAAATAGAAAAATAGTTAGGGTTTATTAAAAATCCAATGTTCTACTGTATTAATATTGTATTTGAACTCATATACCATTATGAATAAATCCAACAAATATAATATTTAGTGAATATAGCAAATTGCTAAATAACATATACATTTATAGTATAATGCCATTTATATAAATATTTAAACCTGCGAAACAACACGCTACATTATTTAGGGCAAAGGAAAGGTATAAATATACAGGAAAGGCAGAAATATATGCATGAGCCAATCATGATCAAATGCAGGAATGTTCTGGGCATAACAACAGAGGGAGATGACAAGAAGTAGATGTGATTACAAAGCCAATATGCTCCAGAGCATTGAAAATCAATTGTCTCAAAGCATCATGACTGAAAATTCACCATAGTTATATTATTCTTTATATTTATGCTATATAGTAAACATTTAGTATAGTTTTAAAATAAATCTTAGAAGTTGGCTACACTACTACCCTGGAGGGCAATTCCAAGGGGAAATATCCAAGTATACACAGAGTAATATCATAATAAGGAAAAAACAATGTGTAAGCTCTGAAACAACTGTTTTGAAGGTAATGGTAGTTACTTGGGCATATACCTTTTAAAATATTTGATAGAACATTCTCCCCCATTCTCTTGTACTAACATTTGTCTGTCTGGTTAATTCTGAAGGAAATGACTACCTTTGCAAAATAGTTATATCCAAGAAGAAACCCCAAACAAAAGAGACATACAAAGAGTGCTAGCTCGTGAGTCCTGAGTTCTGCAAGCACTGGGAGCGTATCCAAATGCTCCCTGTAGCATTCCTTTTGTGACCAGTAATGGCCTCTCACATAGGACATTCCCAGAAAATGCCAGAGGCAAGAGACTTGATTCATTGATTATGTTGTTTTGTTATAAAGCCTTCGGTTAGTAAAGGTGTTAAAAACTTTTTAAGGAAGCAAACAGTTCAGGGAATATTTTCTAAATTTTGCCTTTGGTTCACAAATGGAGATGACTAGATGTGACCAGGTACTGTTCTCTCCCAGGGACCTGGGCATTTGAGGAAAAGAATGTAGACACAATAATGAAAGTGCTTTGTTTCCCACTCCATTGCATGCGCGGTCGGTCCACCTTGTAGTGACGGGTGAGATGGAATCACAACTCTACCTCTTTACCAACACGTTGCTCCAGGCTCTGCCAGGGGCAGATATTTTATGTATAATTTATAAGGAAGAGGGAAATACTAGGAATCTACACAGGAGAAATAAAAATGAATACCCAGAAAACAATTTACAAGCATTTGTAGTAGAATTATTTGTAATAGCCAAAAAAGTAGAAACACACGGATATACTGGTATACTGATAGGATGGTATACTACTTAGTAAAAACAAAGACAAAAAACAGATAGTCAGACATGGTGATAAACACTTGTAACCCAAGTATTTGGAGGCTGAGCCTGGAGCATCACAGGTTTGAGATCAGCCTTAGCAATGAGCAATGCTTTCAGGAACCTAGCAAGACCCTGTTTCAAGACAAAGAATAAAAAAAGGCCGAGGGTGTAGCTCAGAGAGAGAATGCCTCTAGATTTAATCCGAAGTGCAAAACAAACAAAAAAAAAAACAAAATAAAATTAAAAATACAAAACAAAACTTGTAGCCACATAGATGAATCTCAAAATTATGTAATGTGAAAGAGCCAGATATATATATATATATATATATCCCCATATTATATAATTTAATCTATATAAAATGACCAGAAAAGGCAAATCTACAGAGAAGGAAAGTTAAGCTAGTGGTTGCTCAGGGTGTGAAGGCACTGTAAATCAGGATTTAAGTTCTTTTTTTGGGTGGGGGTGAAGAAAAATATTCTGATATTAGATTTTGACAATAATTGTGCCATTTCATAAATTTGCTAAGTCATTCAATTGTGCACTTATATGGGTGGATTCTTTTTGCTATACAAGTAATGCCTCAATAAAGAGCTGTTTGTACAAGAGGGAAACGATATTGTTTATTCTTAAAAGACCCAAAGTTACTTACTCCCTCCTCTCCATCAACCACCCTTTTATTCCTCAAGATTTAATACTTGCTCAAGATGCAGGGTATCAGGAGCTTCCATCCCTCTGAAGATATTATTCTGTGGTCAAAAATCTGTCTTTTTAAAAAATATGTTGCTTCAGAGTGGCCAATTTATTATTTTTTTCTTTTTCTTCCTCAGCACAACTCTATTAGATAGGCGTGTGTGTGTGTGTGTGTGTGTGTGTGTGTGTGTGTGTGTGTGTGTGTGTGTGTTACTGGGGTTCCTGGAAACCCTTCTACCTCCAGGTTACACTTCCAGGACTACTTTATTTTTTGGAAACAGGGTCTCCTAAGCCATCGCAGCTGGCTTGGAACCTGCGCGATCCTCCTGTCTCCGCCTCCCAAGCGCTGGGATTACAAGTGTGTGCCACCAGGCCCTGCGAGATAGGCAATATTATTATCCTGATTTCTATAAGAAGGAAACTGAGTAATTCATTCAAGGTCACACAGCTCAGCTCCAGAAAGTTGAGAGACTTGTGCCCAGGGTTCTTGAGCCTGGCCTCCCAGCCATCATCTCCTGGCCACCTAGTAGGTGCTTTGGGGACACGAATGTTCCTCAGAAAGAAAGATGAGTTCTTGTAGCTTCTCTCTTGAGCTGGTTTTACAACAGAGAGTGGGCACTTGGATTAAGAGCTCTTTCTGTCACAGGTTTAATACATTTGGGAAAATAGTGTCTTTATTCTTTCCTGTAATTCATATCTAAAGTAATATGACAAAGTGGTATAAAATTCCCAAAGTTTTTGGACTGACTTATTGAAGAACAGCAGTAGATTGCCTTTTGGCCACCGGCCATGAGCCTTATCACCAGCAGCATCCATCCTTGCTCTTTAACAGAGCTCTAATTTACTGTGGCAGGTTTATGCAGTAGATTTTTATTCATGGAAGGGTTTTCTTTATTTTGTTTTGTTTTGTTTTCAAAAAGAGAATGCCAATATGTGTTGTCATGGACTTTTTTTTAATTTTAATTCACCTCATTGTACAAAAAAAATGTGATGGGATGTCAGGAAAAGTTAGAATCTATTTTTAAATTTAACAATGGTTTTGATAGTATAGAGTTGGGGGGGAGCACTGGGAATTAGATTAAGGAATTTAGGTTAAAATCTAAAAATGATGCTAGCACTGAGATACTTGTTTTCTATGTTGTTTAAAAAAAGAATGAGACTGTATTTACAGTGCTATTATTTAATTAATTAATTAATTAACTTATTTATTTATTTTGGTGGTGCTGGGGTTCCTAGGAACCCTTCTACCTCTGGGCTACAATCCAAGACCTATTTTTTTATATTTTTATTTGGAAACAGGGTCTCCTAATTCAGCACGGCTGGCTTTGAACCTATGCAATCCTCCTGTCTCCACGTGTCAAGTGCGAGGATTACAAGCGTGTGCCACTAAGCCTGGCTACAGTGCTATTTTACATATTAAAATTGTATAAATGCATGTGCATGTGTCAGTTTGTGTATATGCGTGTCCATGTGTGAAGATATTATATTCTTACTGAAGTCCTGATGAATTTATTTTAATATTTTGGTTTCTTTGTTAGTATTTCTGTGTCTGCTGTGCTCCACAATTATCCCCAAATATAAAATACTACTTAAGAGAAGCAGAAACTTTGCCTAAAAAGTTTATATTCTAAGGGGAAAACATTTAAGATAAAAATAAGGGAAAGTATTATTTTATAAAATTACTAAATGTGTTAAGAAGCTATCAAATAAAATAATTAAGAAACCTGAAAAAAAAATCAGCTATCTTTCAGATTGATGGGACATCTATTTAACTGGCATTATCAAGGAAGATCTCTTCTAGGGGACCATATGGAAAAAAAGATCAGAATTCTGAGTAAAAATCAACTTTGCAAAGATTGATGGGGAAGAGCATTTCAAGAGAGAGGAACAGCACATGAAAAGTCTCTGAGCAGATGGAGAACTTGATATGGGACAGGAGTGCAGGAGAAATTACTAAGGTTGGAATATAATGTATGAACTATAGAGAGTCAGCAACACTTGATTGGCCATGCTTTTTTTTTTTTTTTCTTCCAGTACTGGGGATGGATCCCAGGGGCATTAGAAGCTATTTCATTAAAAGCCTGATATTTATGTTGACTCAGGAAGGATGAATAGAGATTGCTAGAAAAAGATGGTACAGAAGAGAATCAATGAAGAAAATATATGTAAGAGAGAGAAAGTGAAACAGCATAAAAAATATCATGTGGCTGAATTGAATACCATGGGGAACATGCAGTCAGGAGCTTTTGAATAAATGAATGAATGAATCTATCAATTTGAGTCCAATAATTACTTAATCAATGAGATTTATTGGGCTTCAACTTCTGGGCAAAGGAAAAAGAAGATGGGTACCCATTTTGTGTCATCAATATGCTGATGAAATTGCTAGACACATCATCAAATGTTATTTGACACTATGATAAAAGTATGTGTTTGGATAGAGGACAGAAGAAGAGGGAGTGAGATAAAGAGTAAGAAAAAGAGCAAGGAAAGATTTAAAATACTTTTAAGAAGTATCTTTTAGTAAATAAGCACTCAAAAAACTTACTTTAAGTTGAAATGGGGAATGAGTTGTACAACAGAAACCATGAACTGCTGAACTAGGTCAAGGAAAATACAATAAAAATCCTGATTTTAGCCTAAAGAGCAAAAAAAAAAAAAAAAGTAATAACATCAGAGCTGGCCATAGGAAATCAAAATGATAGACTCCATAAACTAAGAAAGAAGAGGTTACAGTATGGTATTACTTATTTCAAGCAACACCCAAATATCTGGTTTTACATATGGACCAGGTAGATTATCTCAAGCTAGGAAACAGAGAAGTGAATAAAAGAATAGATAGGGCACAGGAACAAGTTAGGAATGAATCCAATTTAATTTCAGTGCCTCATTCATTCAGGCTTATAAGGGACAGGTCTCTGAACCAGCCACATTGAACCCTCCAGAACGGATGGGCAAAGCATAACTAAAAGAAGAGCAAGCTCTTTTCAAAAAGCACCAAAGAAATGGGGAGAAGTAAAGATATTGCCAAGGCTGGAGCCTGGTAGATTCATTTAAAGCTCATTAGCAATTTGTAATCATTCACTTCTGGTAGGAGTGACCATATCCAGTGACAGCTATGGTTACGTCTGGAGGAGATGTAAAAAAAAAAAAACCTCATCATTCTTTAAGGCCATCACATTCTTATTGAATTCAGTCATGTGGAATTCTTTATGAGACTGCAATTAAATTTGTCCAGGATTGAATATGAAATTATTTTCTATTTTCCTTTGTGAAGGAATTAATGAATAAAGCTTTTATTAACCTTGTAAACTGGCAAAATGAATGCCAACCCTTCTTTATCTAGTTGATTTCTGAATGAAATTAGATAGCAAAACTATTTAATTCTTGGAATTCATATAATCAGAATTTTGTAGACATAAATGTCATTGACTGTAGCTCTTATAACTTTGATTTCACCTGTTTCTTATAGTCAGTGCTTCTAGAGAATGCTCCTGCAATGGTTAAGTATAGAATGTGCCCGGAAAGGGCTCATGTATTGATGTTCAGAGTTTGTATAATTGAATCATGAGGGTTACAGTCTCATCAGTGGATAAATACATTGTAATTGTAATAGATGTATTGGGTAGTAACCCAGGCAAGTGAGGTGCTACAGTTGGAGGGGATGGGTCACTGGGGATATGGTTTCAAGAACTATTCTGGTGTTAACAATTCCCTTTGCAAGCTCTTTCTTCTGGCCTCTGTGGTGTTAAAGCATAACCCTTTCCCTTTCTCTCTTTTCTGCTCCCTGACCCATGCCCTGAGCTCTGAAGACTTCACCCAGCCTAACATGGACTGAGCTACCTGAAATCTCCAGAACTATGAGCAAATAAGTGTCCTTCCTTTCAGTTGTGCTATCAGGTTTTTCGGGTCAGAGTACTGAGTATGCCGAATGAAAAAGTAACTATGCAGTATTTCTGAGATTCTAAGACGCATTCATATTTGTAGAGTTTTATAACTTATCCATGATGATCAATTTATGTACCTCTATAATTATGTGTTTGTTTATTTATTGTAAATTTATTTTATTAATGCATTGCAACTATGCATCATGGTGAATTTCAAAGTGATACAAACATGTGCACACAGCTCCCATACCTCCCTCCACATCCCAGCCCTCCCCCTCCACCATAGTATAATATGCATTTAAAAGAAACGATTCTCATTCCTGATATTTGTACTAATCAAATCTCCCAAGATGCCTCTGCAGCAATTATGATTAGTTTCCAAAAAGTGGATGTGCTCTTGAATACGATCAAGCATCTGAATTATCTAATAGATGACTTACGAAATGTTAATCACATTCCTCATACAATTACACATGCTAGCCTAAACAGAGAGTATACTCCAGTTTATATAGTCTGCATGCACTGTTTTTAATGATTTCTCCTACCGTGAAGAAGAAAATTGCCAATATGTCAGTTGGGGTGTGAAGATTCCACTTTAAAAGGGCCTGAACTCGCCGGGCGTGGTGGCGCATGCTCGTAATCCCCGCTTTGGAGGCAGAGACAGGAGGATCGCGCAGGTTCGAAGCCAGCCGCGAGCGTTGGCTTAGGAGACCCTGTTTCCAAATTTTAAAAAAATGTAGAAATAGGTCTGGGAGTGTAGCCCGGAGGTAGAAGGGCTTCCAGGAACCCCAGTACCACCAAAAATAAAAATAAATAAGTAAATAAAATAAATAAAAGGGCCTGAACTCAGTGCTTGTTGACTGACATTCTAGTGGACCTGGAAAAAGTGCGGATCTGAAGTCATTTTGGTTGTATTTGTTCTATTTTCCTCTTCAAATATTAGTAGTTTTGCTAAGAATACAGTCTTATGACAATTATCACAGTCTGACACACTTTTATAGTACTTATACCTGCATGGCCTCGTACAGGATGGTTCCTTTTCTAGGGGGACTCTTCCTTGTTGGTCTGGAACATTCCTACTCATTCTTCAAGACCTGGCTTGGGTCTCACCTTCTGTGGGAAGTTTTTCTTGGTAAGAATATATGCTTATCTTTATATATATGTTCTTTAGTACCAAATGCTTCTCTCTGAAAGTATCCTATTGTTTTTGAGCTATATAATTCAAAGTTTTTCTTCCTCACTAGATTGTGGAGTTGTTGAGATCATTTGTATACTGATGGCTAATACCAGTTCTGGTGCATAGTAGGGACTGCTAGATAATATTTAAATGATATGTAGTGGAAATAAAATCTCAAGTGGCTACTTAAACCTTGATCTATTTACCTTCATGCATTTATATCATCTCCCAATGAAATTCTAAGTTCAGTAAGTATAGAAGCTATGTCTTTTTCCTTGTGAAAATAAAATTATATATTGTAATGAAATAAATACTGAATATTAATTATCAATCTAATTGATCAGTCAGTATATAAGCTTATAAGATATGTATTGTTTTACATATACTTATAATATATTGAACTTATTCCAGTATTAGTCCCATTTTCTATTTTTATGAGACTGAGGAAATCTAGTATACAGTTTTGATAATTTAAGCACTAAAGAAGGCAAAGGTATTTCTTTCTCAAGAAATGCCATTTTCTTGGCCATAATTGGCTCATCCATAATTCAAAAGGTGGCAAAATTTCGGCAACACTTCATCAGTTTGTGGCCAATGTAACTGAAAATTCTTTTGGATCTCAGTGACACCACGCATTCCCCTCAGCGCAATTTAGCACATATTAAGTGAATGTTTGCTCTGTGTTTTGCATTGGGTAAGTTGCTAAGTGGTACTAATAATGGATATACTTTGAAGATAAACAGCCTAAAAAAATCTTCATTCCTGGCTCTTTTTTGTGTGTTATTTAAGTGATTTAGGGCAAATTGTTTTCTTAAACTGAGATTTTTAATCTGCGAGATGGAGGATATGAATCTCAACTTTATAAAAGGTTTAGAAGAGGCAGGACTAGTACCACATTTGGCATCCAGTTGGTTCTCAACAAAGATTCACCTTCTGATTCAACTAAAAGAAGCCTCCCCATTTTATCAATTCTTAGTGGCCGTGGTAAGGAAAGGAAACGTGGCAGATTCCTATGAAAGCCCTTATCAGCTACAGAGAAACAAGACTACAGATGATCTTCTGGATCTCCTTATTTTAATAGCATTATTACGTGTTGTGTTGCAATTTTAAAGAAGGAAGTGTGCCAGGACACCAATATAATTCAGTTTCAATTACAGTAACGGTTACATGTGGCAGGCTAGCCAAACGTTGGTCTGTGTCCAGGCCCTGGATTTAATAGTGGTAATGGCTTTCCAAGGCCACTTCACTTGCCCACTATTATCTCCTTCTGATTCAAGGGCCACCTTCTACTATAAGGTAGGGCGTTGATGACATTTCCCTTTCTGCTTTG
Source organism: Muscardinus avellanarius (assembly GCF_963383645.1). NCBI lineage: Eukaryota > Metazoa > Chordata > Mammalia > Rodentia > Gliridae > Muscardinus > Muscardinus avellanarius. The sequence goes on from NC_137791.1 coordinate 123,049,830, forward strand.
TGTTTCTAAGGAGAACTTCAATCTGTATGAAAACTGCCAGAAATCTATTTTTTATATTTCTTATGCAGTACAGAGAGCATGACATTGCTCCCCACTTCCTCCCCTCCTCTCTTTTATTTCTTTTCTTCCTTCCTCCTTTCCTTTCTTTTCCTTCCCCTATTCCTGCCTCCCAATCTTTTCTTTGTTATTTCTCACTATTTGGTAGCTCCCATACCAACCATAATTGCTTGACCAAACTATTTCATTCATTCTATGGAAACTTTGTAACGTCACCAGTGTACATTTATTTATTAAAATATAATAGGAAGGAATTTTATCTTTTTTTAAAAAAATCTGTCTTGCTAGTGTATTTTATAGAAGATTATGGCAAGAATTTTAAATTTTTCCTTTTTTCCCACTTTACTTTTTATCTTTTTCCCTTTCCCTTCTTTCTCATATTCTTATTTATTTTTATTCCTCTCCCCTTCTCTGGTCTCTTCTTCCTCCTCCTTATTCATCTCTTTCTTTTGTGTGGCATTGCTACCCACTGAATGAATCCCCTTGTCAAAAGTTCTCTTAGTATTTTCTGAACATGGACATTTTATTCCTGCCACTTCAATCTTGTAGCACACTTCTCCCCATTACTTTTATTTACATCCTTTAGCATTTGCAGATTCTTATCATATCTCCTTGGCCGTCACTTAGCCAAGTAATGGGCATTTATCTCCTTTAATCTGGCATCATAAATCAACCTCTTATGGTCCATAATCATTTTTTATCATTCCCTCAATGGTTTTCAATTTATCTGCATCTTTCTGAAATCAAGGTGCCTCAAACATACCACAGGAATTCAAGGCCAAAACACTGCTGCCTGCATTTTTCCAGTGTTTCTTTATGAACAAAATTTTCTAACAAATAAGTATAGCATGGTTCTTTATCTAGCCAACTCATGACTTTGCAAATCCATGCAGAATAAGTCCTTACTGAAGTCTTTTGATGTAAATGAAAAAACAAAGGCGGGAGTCAGGGGGGCTATGTGTCAAAACCCACATTCTCCATAATTTGAGGCATTTACCTTTGACATTCTGTGCGACTATACAAATTATTCGTACATTCTTCCATCAAAGTGTAGTCACTTATATTCTACTTTGTTTCTCTGCCTTCTGGGAGGTAATGAGCTACTCCGATGGAATTATATTTGTTGTTGTATCTATAAGAAAGTACTGGTTTAATGTATGATCCATTTCAGAACATGATTTCACAATTCCCTCAAGGTTCTCTGTAGACATGTTGTTTTGTCTCCAGGTACTCTGTTACACAGCCCAAAAAACAAACCTTGTGACAAGCATGAACTATAGAAAGAACAAATAAGTATAGCATGGTGCTTTATCTTGCCAACTCATTGCTATAGGAAGAAGTTAACTTTTTTTTCAAGACTCCCAAACATGCATAAAACCACAAATAAGAACAATTGCAAAAAGGTTTTAAAAAGATGATGCCTTGCAAAACAGTCACCTATTTTAGTCTATTCCACTCTTCTATTTTATGCTATTCTATTCAATATTGCTGAACATAAACCCATGAAGTTGATTTTGCTATTCATTAAAGTATATAGCTGATTTTAAAAAGTAAACTATAAAGGATCTTTTTGAAATCTCATTATTTATTTATTTATTTATTTATTATTTTGCTGTACTGGGGATGGAACCCAGGGGCATTCTAATTCTGAGCTATACCACCAGCCCTATTTTTTATTCTTTATTTTGAAACAGGGTCTCAATGAGTTGCAGAAATTCTCAGTAGCAGCTGAGGCTGTTCACAAATTGTGATCCTTTTGTCTTAACCTCCCAAATGCTGGGATTACAAGCATGTGCCACCACACCCAGCTACTCTTTTATTTTAAATTTGTTATTGGTACATTGTTAATAACTATTTTAATCACTATCATGGATGAGACTTTTAACTACAGTCTGTGTGCACGCATGTGCAAGTCTGTGTATGTCTGTATAAGGTATTCAGGAGACAGTGCTGCCTAGACTTGACCATAGATAGAAGGAAACTCACTTAGGTAGGAAAAAATGTCATGTAGTGTCCATTGACATTTATCAAGGTTCTTGGTAATTCAAAGATCAGAAGGATTCTAACAAGATATAGTGAGGTGAAATGTCTGTAACAATGATTCATCCAAGAGACAGCAACCTCCAGAGATTCAAGGGAGGCAATGGCATTGGAAAAGTTCTCAAGCACAAAGAATCCTGGTAATTGAGAGTGAAATACTAGGGTTAAGCCATGGATTTAGATGTATGTAGAAAAGTAATGTAAGCGCCGGAGCACAAGTTCACAACAGGGCGGCAGGCAAGGTTCCTTCCAGAAGGCATCTTGTGTCCGTTGATTTGTTCCTCTCTGAATCTGCTCTGTCTATATAGATGTTATTTGTCCAATTTTCTGCCACTGTAACCAGATGATCAGAGTTTTGAGCTATCGCCATAGGAACAAACAGCACCTGATTAATTCTGGGAATTAGGCAGGTCTTGGCTCCCTGTACACTCATCTTTTTTTCTTTTTCTTTGTTTTGACATTTCTTCCTTGTAGCCTGTGAAAAGAGTAGGCCATGGCTTTCACATTTAAATTTTTAGCTTCTGAGTGTATTTTTCCTGACTCATTTTATAAGTGTCCTCTTCGAATTGCCCTGGCATGTTGTCTGCTTAGAATTGTGCCTCATTCTTCCCAGGTGTGCACAGCCGCTATCAATTAAGGAAAATTCCAGAGTTCTTTTTTTCCCTTTTTATCAGGAGGGAGTATATTGAAACTTCTCCACAGCTTGTTTATGGCTTAAATGTAATTCCTTTCTAAACAACTTCTGATAGAATGATTCTTCGTGTTTCTGATGTCCAGGAAAAATATAAACTCAAGAGGGGTTTTACTAACCTTGTAAAATTGCGAGATTAAACTCATGGAGAGAGAAAAAATAAGCTCTTCTCTGCGCTCAGGCTCTTTAACAAATGAATCCCAAGTTCATGTATAAACTTGCATTTACCAAGGACAAGGAACACTACAAAAGCAACAGGATTTTATAATAAAAAGTAATGTGTCATTTTCTTTTCTATTATATGGTGGTACAATAGTGACAAAGTACTTATACACACAATACATAAGTCTCAAAAAACATAAAAGTAAATCACTGATAAAATATATAGAAAAAATGACCTTTACAAAATCCCATTTCCAACTTTCAAAGTCAGGAGCTTAAGTGAATGGTGACTTTAAGATTCCTTTTCCAAATAGAATAGAATTGTAGAGTTTCCTTTTTACCTTGAGCAGTCAGGAATTAATTACTAAGATTCCTTTGACTCTCAGCAATGCTGGGAATTTCTAATTATCCCAGGTAATATAGGCAAGGATAATACATAATTGAAATTCAATGTTAACACAAAAAGCTTATTCTAAGAATGGATCCCCCCCTCCCTTGGAAGCCTTTACATAAGCCAATGAGAATAGCTCAGTTGCTTCAGTATCATGTTACCTGTCTTCCTTGCATGCTTGCTTTCTTGGTGAAGATGTTTACAAGAAATGAACTAGTTAAAATCTGATAAAGGGCTATCATGCTAACGACTTGAGAAAAGCTTGAATTTATTTCCATATTAATGGCTGATCACTGGGGAGCTTTCGGCCCAGGAGCCCTCCCTCAGGCAGGTGGAATCAGTCTGGAGGTAGAACCTTGCCCAAACACTTCAAACTTCAGGAACTCAAGGAGGTTACTTTAGCCGCAAGAGAACAAAGTACTACCTGAAACTCAGGCAGCTGCTAAGAGGCTCATCACATCTCAGGGTGCACCAGGCATGAAAGTGCGTGGAAGTTTTAGGGCCATACCTTTATGGCCAAGCATCCTTGAGCAAGGTTTATCTGAATGGTAGAAGACCCACTTGTATATACAGATTCTGTTGGTAAATTCGCACACTTACTTTCTGTTACCTGTTAAGTATAATATGAATGAGTTTTTTTTTTTTAATTTACTGGGGTGTTAAAATTATCTAATTCTTAAAAGTCAAAACAAAACTGCTTGATATAAATACATATTTGGCCATTTGATTTCCTTAAGAAATTGTTGGCTATTTTTTCAAAAGAAAGAAAACAGATTTTTAAGTATTTTTTCTATTTTTAACAATAAGTAGCGTACACTTTTCTATGATTTTGCATTAGCTAAAATATTTTCCAGGTTTGTTTAATCAAAATGTGTTGCTTAACTTTATGTTAAACTCATTTTGTGTTTAAAAAATATGAGTAAGAAATCTTTAGCCTGTGAATTCAAAGTTTGCACAAATCCAAGACATTGTAAAAGCAATTTGAAATTCCTGATACCCCAGACCAGATGCCATATTTTCTTTTTGCTAAGGACAAGCATTTCCATCTCCACAAGCATTCTGAACCACCTTCCTAATGTTTTTTTTTGTTTGTTTGTTTGTTTTTAAAGTGGCCACTCAAGAAGTATAAATTCCCAAGAAGTTCATGAAAATGAACTGTTGCTACCTGAAAGATTTCCATGTCAGGTATCTTTGGTTCCTAAAGAAACTGAATATATAAAACCCTAAACCAAAGCTAACTTTTGTAGAGTTGGCTTAATAATCTGGAAGGCTGATTCTATGAGCAAGAAGTAGAAGTAAACTATAATCTACAGGAAACAAATATGAATATTTGACACAATAAACAGACGGAAGTAGGAGGAAAAGCATGATTTTTCAGATTAATGACTGTCTTGAAATGTTCTGAGTTGGCTCAAAATCACTCTGGATTTGCAGTTCAGCTGGTGATGTGTTGGTTGTTTCTTTATTTTCTGACAAAAGACAAGTCTCTTCACATAATTGCTTCAATGTTTTGATGTCATTGAACTTCGAATTTCCTGGTTAATAATAGTCTCACTTTTCACGCACATAAACCTCAGAGCTACACCTGCAAACCTTTTTGATTTTATTTTGAAATAGGGTTTCCCTTGGCTTGGAAACTTTAATCCTCCTGTCTCAGTCTCTGAAGCACTGGGATTACAGGTGTGCATTATGCTTGGATAAAAACTTTAATCTTAAATGGTGGGAATTTAGCAATGCTGATTTATTTTCCCTATATGTATGTGGTACTGGTGATTGAACCCAGGAGTATTCTATCTCTGTGCTATACTCCAGCACTATTTAATTTTCAAAACAGGGTCTTGTTATTTTGCTGAAGTTCTTGCTAAATTCCTGAAGCTGACCTTGAATCTTCAGTCCTCCTGTCTCAGCTTCCCAAGTACTAAGATTACATGCATAAGCCCAGGTGGCATGCTGAGTCTTTGTTAGTAGGTTATGCATTGGCTTATATTTTTTGTGCACTATAGATAATATGCTATTGCTTTCTTCTTTCTCTCCTTGTTCTTTTCCTCTTTTCTTAATTGCAATATTTACTGAATATATATATATATATATGAATATATATATGAATACATATATAAATATATATATGAATACAATACTTTTCCTTGTGCCTTGAATATGATTTTGCATTAGCTAAAATACTTTCCAGGTTTATTTAATCAAAATATGTTGCTTAACTTTATATTAAACTCATTTTATGTGTAAAAATATAAGTAAGATTTTATATATATATATATTTTTTTCAAGGCACAAGGAAAAGTATTGAGGTAAGAAAGATAAATAAGATATTGCTCCTACCCCCTAGGACTTATGGTCTCTTAGAGAAGATATGTCAACTAGTTCATTAATCTTGAAGCGATTATAGTTAAGATTAATGTGAATTATTAAACCAATTTATTGGTTTGCCAAATCGTTAAGTAAATTACTTAACAATTGCCAAATAATTAAGCCAACCTTGCAAAAGTTAGCTTTAGGTTAGGGTTTCATATATTTGTTCCTTTAGTAGGCAGAGATGCCTGAAATGAAATTCTAACAGGTAGTGGTTTTATAAAAGACTCCAAGTACAAACAGCTAAGTCAATTTTTAAATGATGTATAGAAACTTCTCTGAAAAAAAGAAAATTTTCAGTTGGGCCTAGAACATGCAATGGAACTGGCATATAGGCCATAGCAGTAGTTCCTCATGACTGATTACTAAGGACCACCAAGAGCTAAGGCTGAGAGCTACTCAGAAGGCAGAGAGGGTTCATATATGACTTGCTATGACTTAAGGATTTTATTTTAGTAGGTGAGCTACCATTAAAATTGAAGCAGATTACCTAGGCCAGACATGGCAAGAAATTCTGGATATACCTCAGGAGTCACATAATCATACCATTTACCTCATTCTAATTGTAGCAATAGCTGCAATGACAGTTGTTCATCCATTACTTGATAATGCCTGATGCTTAATATATTTTAAGTATTTCAATTCAGTGATAACTCTGAGATGTTACTCTTATCTAAATTTAATAGGTAATGTAACTAATCCTAACATGTGGTATTTCCCCAGAGCTGTTTAGCCAATAAACTATCAAGTTGGGATTTGTGTTCAGGAAGAGGTGTAGCGTAGTTTACTGTGAAGGAAGTAAAAGGATACTGTTAAGACCAACCATGAGCATAATGCGAGCAGAGCCAGACCACAGTGGCTATTACACTAAGAGGTAGAGAAAATGATATGGGAAGCCTTTGCCCTGAAATAAATGGAACTTGGCAGCTACAGTGTTAGAGTTCCAAACTTGTGGTTCCTTGCCCTTTTCTAGATAGTTCTCTCTACTTCATACTCTTTCGTGGATGAAGCCAGTTGGTCAATGTGTGCTCTAGTACCAGAGTGAGCAGCTGGAACGCTGTGGCTTTTTCTGGCTCTTCTTGTCTCCTGGTCAACATGCATGGTTGATGGACAGCCTCTCCTGCAGGATTTCTTATTTTTTTTCGCTCTTCTGTATCACAATGGCTAGTAGCTCTATGCTGATTCTTCTCCCTGATTTTGTTTGAAAAAAATAAAAAGCATAAAATAAACAAATGTTTCTTTAGCTTCCCACAATCCCAGGACACCTAGCATGTTACCTGGCAATTAAAGGTGACACATACGGTGCTAGGCAAAATTCTAAGATTATCTCCTGGGGTAAATATTCTTGTGTGATCCTGATCCCTTTAGTGTGAGTAAAACTTGTGAATATGATAGGATCTTACCACCATAATTATGGTATCATACATGGCAGAAGAGATTTTGCAGATGTAATTAAAGATCCCTAGTGAGTTGACTTTGAGTTATTCAAAATAGAGGCTGTATTGGGTGAATCTGACCTAATGAGGCAAACCTGAAAAGTCATCAGAGATTTAGAAGTATGGAATAAATTTTCGAGGAGTATTGACAGAGCAACCTTACATGCTGTGAATCAGGCATGCCATCAACAGCAAATTCAAAGAGATAAGAGTGTCCCCTGGCCAATAGCTAGCAAAAATAAGGGCCCTCACAATGCAACCACATAAAAATGATTTCTATGAAAAACAAAATCTCAGCAAAGACCCATAGCTTCAACCTCAGCCTCTACCTTAAATTAAGCCTGAGTAGAGGAATCAACCTATCCCAGATTCTTTTTTAAATTTTCTTAGTGATTGAACACAGGGGCATCCTAACTCTGAGCTAGACCCCCAGCCATTTTTTGCTTTGTTTTACTTGGTTTTGAAATAGGGTCTTCCTAGGTTGCTGAGAGTCTCACTAAATTGCTGAGAGGTCTTGAACCTGTGAACCTCCTGTCTCAGCCTCCCATGTACTGAGATTATAAGCTTGTGCCACCAGGCTTGGCACTATCTCAGATCTTCATCTACAGAAACTGTGAGGTAATAAAATTGTGTTATTGTGAGTCACACAGTGGGAAACTCTTACACAATACTATTGTCATAAGTCACAAAGTGATATCAATTGTGGCCCTCATCTAAATTGGTAGTCCAATAAAATTCTACTGGAGCTGAAAATTTTCTATCATCTAGTATCATAAGAGCTATGTAATATTGTACTATAACACTGATAATGAACAACTGTTATTTGTGTATTTACTATGCTCTACATTTTAGCATTGTATTATAGTACATTTCTCCTACTTATAAGAAAAGTAGTTACTAGAAAAATATAGGCCGTGTTATACCAGCAGTAGGCTTGTAGATCATGTTACTGCATCTCATCAAGAGGCCATATCATTTGATAGACCTGTGAAATCTTTGTTTGTGTTAGTGCATTCTATGATTATCTCAAAATGATGTCACCTAGTGACACCTTTCTTGTACTGTGTCTTCATTGTTAAGCAGTACATGATTGTGCCATGGTTTAGAATTGTCATTCTTGGGCGTCAAACCAGTGAGCATGCCAGATTGATTTGTTTTAATGACCCTCAAAATAGTTTTAGGTTCATGAGACAAGGTAGTCCACAAACTCACCCTTTACCCTTCACCTATAACCCTTTGAGGCCACTTGAAGTTATTCAGTTAGATACATTTTCACTGTATTGATGATATTTTTAAGTTTCAGTGTGGCCCTATTAATGGCAAGGCGTGTATGTGTTTTTGAAGTAAAACATATACTTTATTAATGTTTGGCATTTCTTTATAGTGTGACATAATTATCATGGTTATTATATTTGAAATATTCCTGTTGAAAATTAAGGTTATTAAGAAGTGATTAAGTTGGAGTTGTTGGTAATTAAACTATAGCATGAATAATTGTCAAGGCTATTTTTGTATTATTTTTCATATTTTACATTTCTTGAGTACAATAAAAGAATAAACAATGTTTTGTATTCTACTACACTGAGGAAGTACAGCATGTCATTTGTAATGAGGAACAATTTATTGTAAGGAACAATAGTTGAAATGAAATCTGACTACATATATATTTATCTGCAACTAAAATTTCCATTAAGCAGGGCTAAAATCTGTAGAAATTGCTCCTGGCTCTAACAATCCCATAAATAATATCATATAAATTATTTGAGTCTTACATGAGTTAATAATAAATGAATTACGCATCAGACAACTTTGTGTCTTTTGTTACTTTTATGGTATTGATTTAAATAAAGATTATCCCTAGTGGAGTAATGGGAAACAGCTTCATGTGGCCGCTGTTTTTTTTTTTTTTTTATTAGATCTGAAACTGAAATATCTACTTTATCCAAATTAGCTTCACACGAACATTTGCATCCATCAATTGCAATTTATTTCATTCTTTTTGATTAAGATGGCTGCACATTAGTGTTGTCCCTCACTTAAAGTGATTACATTTGAAACTAAAGAAGGATGCCCCAGGGACAGATCCAAGATGGAATATAGGAGGTGCAGAAATACAGAGAAGTGTAGAATGGTTGGCAGCCATTTACCTCCATTAAGGTTTTCTCACCACGAAAGAAAAATGAAATGAAGGCAAGGAACAAATAATCACAAAGTACCTTTAAACATGGAATGAAAACTTGTACCTGTTTGCCAACAATTTTTTTGTTGTGACACTGATTTTTTTGTGTGTGGTATTGGGGTTCCTGGAAACCCTTCTACCTCTGGGCTACACTCCCAGACCTATTTTATATTTTTATTTGGAAACAGGATCTCTTAAGCCAAGGGGCCTGGCTTCAAACCTGTGTGATCCTCCTGTCTCTGCCTCCCAAGTGCAGGGATTACAAGTGTGTGCCACCATGCCTGGCTCCCCCAATGATTTTTTACCATGCAGAGTTTTCAAGATATGTGACTCTTAATCAGTAAATATATATACTGGAGTAATGCCTCCCTGGAAGCCATATTATATGGTTAAGGGTGTTTGTGCAGATTAATGTAGCCCCTCTCACAGTGTGGTCCAGAGAGATCTCATATTAGAATGCATAAAAATATTTGATAGAAATGGAGATTTGTGGACTGGACCTAAGACCTTCAAATCAGAATTTCTGGAGAAGGTCTGAGGGTGCACACTAAAGTTTGCACAGCACCAGTTACTATTCACACATAACAGGTTAATTCTCTCTTTTCAATGTCGATTTTCCATTCCTCCTGTTTCTCTTCAGTTCTGTAAGGATGCACTCAAGCACAGGCTCAGCGTGTCTCTGAGTCATACCTAGTGTTTTCCATTTAACTACCTTCCCCCTCTGAGCAGGTTGCCTTTTTTCCTCATGCTTACATCAGGGCTGCCTGTTGACATGTGGTTGTAATATTACTGCCTCCTCCCCACTGAATATATTGTCCAATCATGGAATGTGCAGTGTTATGCCTTTGTGAGACCGATGGGACTGACTGATAAAGTCATGGGAGTTGTCCTTGAAGATGGATTTTCTTAGCAATCAACAGGACACATTGAAAACCCAAATATATTAGTCATCTTTGTATCAATGTGGCCAAAATGCCTGAAAAAAAACAACTTAAATGAGGAATTTTATAATGTGGCTCCTGGTTTCAAATGTTTCAGTTCATGGTTTGCTGACTCTAAATCAAAAAACATCAGGCAGATCTTTAGTTCATGGCAGCCAATAAGCAAAGAGAAAAGGAGAGAGTTAGGAAAGAGCCCCTTGGGGACAGATAAGTCCCAAAGACCATGTCCCCAGTGACCCACTGCCTCCAGCCATAGTCCACCTCAGTTTTGCTGTGTTAGGGACCATGCTTTCTACACAGGAGCTTTTGGGGGAACAGTATGCATCCGAACCCTAACATGAGTTGAACTTGAGTAGAGTCTGTCTGATGGAATGCTACCACTTCATTGTATCTGTTCCTTCTGTGGACTATTCTAGAATAGAAGGCAACTAACAATTCTCAAACTCAAATACACAGTAAAGTGATATCAGCGATATTGTCTTTTTTATTCTTTGCAACTGGTGTACTTAGATTTCCCTTTTTGGAGGGAAGAACAATTTAAAGTCTTCTGATGGAAATTTATGACTTCTTCCTAAATTACTTAGATGAAGATAGTAATAAAACTCATGGGTGGGTATGAACAAGGTGTACTCCTTAGAATCTCAATGTAATTGAAGATGCCTAATTCCTTATCCAGTAGCTGGGAATAATAATAGTGCTTACCTAATTAAGTTTTAGGAATTTGTTGAGAGAATTCAAACAAATCCATCAGAATAGTATTCAATACATAGCAAAGTTTCAGTGAATAGTAATAGCAGTAGCTACTATTTTTTTTTTTTTGTGTGTGTGTGTGTGTGTGTGGCATTGGGAAAGGCACCCAGAGGCATTCTACCTCCAAGCTATACTCCTAGCTCTATTCTTTATTTTTTATTTTTTTTATTTTTATTTATTTATTTATTTATTTATTTATTTATTTTTTTGGTGGTACTGGGGTTCCTGGAAGCCCTTCTTCCTCCGGGCTACACTCCCAGACCTATTTTATATTTTTGAAACAGGGTCTCTTACGCCAGCGCGGCTGGCTTCGAACCTGCGCGATCCTCCTGTCTCCGCCTCCCAAGCGCGGGGATTACAAGCGTGCGCCACCACGCCCGGCTTTATTTTTTATTTTGAAACAGGGTCTCACTGAGTTGCAACCATCAAGTAGCTGAGGTTGTCTGTGAACCATGATCCTCCAGTCTCAGCCTCCCAAATACTGGGATTACAAGCATGCGCCACTACGCTATAGGTACTGTTTATGGAGCACGTTGAATGTGGCAGTCTCAGTTCTCTGTGCACTGCATGAGTCATCTCAACAACTTGCTGGAAGTCACAAAGCTCTAAAGTAGCAGAGCGGACAGTTGAACCCAAGCATGATTTTTCCTCTCTGCATTTGACTGCCACTTCTACAAATGTAGATCACTATCTCTTGGTAAATAATATTGAAATAAATTTCTCATTTGATGGGCTGTGTTTGTTTTATTTTAGTTCCCCTTGAAAAGGCCAAATAAGCTTCCTTTTTATTCCATCATAAAATTTAGCCAAGTCTCTTTTGGATCAAGCAATTGCCAAAGGAAGAGAGTTAGAGTTAGAGTCAGGGCACTGAGGCTTCATGTGTTTTGAAATGAGCAATGGCCTGAGAAGTGAGAAGCCTCGTGTGAGAACTTGGGCAAAGGACTTGGCCACCTTTTTCTCTTTTTCAGTGTCTGAATAAATTCTCTGGCAGGTCTCGTTTTCTTCTCCACTGGTCTTTTTCATCTAGATTGCTTTTACTGTGTAACACACAAAGTGCTATCTACATGGTAGGAGCCCAAAGCCAAATCTCTAGAAAGCAATCTTTGATTCTCTCCTCCTACTTTATACAGCCATTAAAATGGCCTCTTTCTGCTCCTCCTCACACTTTCTGTACGTCTTCAACGTCTTTGACCAGCTGCTGTCTTGAACTGTCGTTGCTTTCAATTGCTTCTAAAACATGATCTAATCTTCATGCCTGCAGCCAGACCCAGGTGAATCTTGGGTTGGGTGTTTTCTGTTGCAGTGTAGTTTCTCAGTGTTTCCTTGTAAAATGAAAATAATGATGGTACCTGCCTCATAGGGTTTCTGCATGAGACCCCAAATGAAGTACTTCATATGAAATACTTGAATTATGTACTTAGTACGCTAATACATCATTACCTAGTATCATCTAAATTTCTTTTTAATAGTTTCCAAGCTATGCAAACACTAGGAATAGGATCTGTCTGACCTCTATCTCCTAATATAGTACCTGGGTAAGTGAGTAAGTAAGTACTTACTCACTTAACAAGTGAGTAAACAACAAATAACCAAAACCAAACCAAGTCACACTTAACTTTTTTTCTCAGGCCAAGGGATTCTGAAGCAAGCAGAAAAAGAAAGCTTGATCCCTCTCCTCCTCTTATTATCACCATCCCCAACCTGGAATCAGAAAGGCACAACTAACCAGAATTCCTTTGTTGCCTCCTTCAGTTCACTGAAGGGCAACTTCATATCTCATTTGGGAAGGAAACGCTGTTTCCCTTCCAAAATCCATATTGCTGAAAATGAAGGAGAAATAGGTCTATTACTGCCAGTAACTGATGGTTTTGAATAAACTACACTTTAGGGATATGCTCTGAGTGCAAAAGGAAGAGTGCCTCTAATTAAGTGTGTTCGTTTTTCTGGAGACAGGCAAAAGATAACCTGAATGAGGCTACAGAGCCTAAACAGGACTCCCTAAAGTTCCTCTGTTGAAACTGCTCTGAACAATAAGACCTGGATCTGCCGCTAGCCCCCTTTTTTACTTTTTTGAGAGTAAATCACACCAAAGGTGCGTATGCTATCACAAATATAAATACATTACATAGACAATTTCAGACTATTACCTTGTGCTTACACCTAATTTACTCCTAAGGCAGGGACATAGAACATTCTCATGTAGGTGCTGAGAATATTGAATCATATTGATTGAGAAATACTGAGCAATCTTTAAAAATGTCACCATAAAGTGTTGGTTTCTTATCCTGGGTGGAGTTTAAGTGTAGTTTGGATAGTAGTTATGTCTTTATAGTGAGTCCTAGAATGCAGGATAAACTAGCCTTAAGGCATCCAATTGTTGGAATTGTGATTTTAAATGCAGCCCCTATGACCTCTTAAGTAGGTTTAGTACCTCAGCCAGAATGGGATGACATTTCTTTAGTTCAACTCTGTGCAGAGCTCTGATGCTTTTTCTCTAATCTGCCATCTTGTCTACTCCTTCCTTTTGTTTGTTCTGTACGTACTTCATGTATATCTGGCTACTCCCAGATGATGCTTAATAAAAGATGTCATCATGGTCACCATGGACCTACAGGTCCCAGTGGCTTCTGAATTTGGGAACTAGAATGATTCACCAACTCTTCCCAAGCCTGTGTTTTCTCACTCATAAGATAAGAATTAAAGTGTTTATATTCCATAAAGAATAATTCTAAGAATGAAATATTTTCTACACTTAGCAAAACATATGCTCATGGGGGCTAAGTCTAATTTGCAAATATCACTGTACCTATCTTTACAACACCCCCTGAAGTGAAGTTTGTTGGCTCTATTTTGAAGACTGACAAACTAAGGTTTGGAGACTTTGAGTAACTTCAATGAAGTCAAGATCAGAAGTTAGGGTTCAAGTCAGTCATTTCTTTTTGTTGAACACTGGAGTATTATTTTGTTTTATAAAAAAGGAATGCAGGATTATATAGGAAGAAAAAGTAGTAGATGAATGTGTTAGTTTGAATCCAAGCTATGAATCCAAGCTAGGTGTTGCATTCATGCAGCTAAGTAACCTTAACTTTTTAGATTGCAGTGTTCTCCACACTGATCATTAAGTGTTGGAAATGGATGTTGTCCAAGGTAATTCCATAGCAATGGTTCTACGATATTTTAGGCAGGAAGATCTTCTCGGATGCCTTCTTTTCATTGCCTTCATTGGTTACATTGGCAGGAACCACAAATCATATTCACATTAAAAACTGAGGATAGAACACAGCCAAGATGTACCAGTGCACAGAGCCAGGAGAGGCCGAGGGAATCAGTCCTGCTGTGGACAGCTCCCTCAGTGCCTTGGAGTAGTATCTGCTGATAGAATTTGCAGAAATTCACTGGTTCTATGGGCATCTTTGGCTTGCTATATATCAGGGAATTGGGTTCTGCTAGATCAGGGAGAGATCAAGGTATCATGAGGGAAGCTGAGACTATTAGATTCTTCATTGAACAGCTGGTTATGGCCTCTTAGGTGTTAGGTACCATTCTCTGCTTGAGGATACGGCAGAGGACAAACTGGATGAAAACCTTTGCCCTACTGAGCAGCAGTTCATATTTTAGCAATTCTGGTGGGAGATGTTTGATAAAGAAGAAATCAAAATACACATGCCAGCTGGTGAGAATGCTTTGGAGGAAAATCACTGGTTCAGAGGATGGTAACTCCAGGGCCAGAAGAAGGGATGCTGTTGTATATAGTGTGGTTGGCAAGCATCTCTCTTGTGATGGGAATTTTGACCTCAATAAAGTCACTTATTTATGGGCATAAACATTGTAAGAGAAAAAAAATAAAGATCTGAGATAATGAGGTATATATAAGAAAAAGAAATTGGCAGGCCCCTAGGAAAACCCTAGGAAAAGAAAATCAGCACCAGAGGGACTAGTGATTGTGGCATCGAGACTGAGGGGAGACCCTCACTCCGATACATTCCCTGCTTCCTGACTATATATATTCCTAAGTCAAAGAATATCCACCTTGCAGGCAGCACATGGTTTCTGACCATTGAAACTCATTTTTGAAGCTTGCTAAAGGGTTCTACACATTTTCCTGTGGTAGAAAGACAGAAAAGTCCCCTTGGGAAAACCACAGGTGATGTGGTTGAAGTA